>NC_142439.1:109045000-109398750 GCF_059453495.1 Arachis ipaensis | reverse complement strand
TTTAACTTGCCATGGTTATGGAAGTTTGGAAAGAGGATGCCGAGAGTGGCATTGTTTTCAAAGGGGAATTTACCTTGAGTAAAAGTGGCTTATGAGCCTAAAATGATTTGAGAAATGAGATCTTTAAAGCCAAGGCTGAAAAGAGTTGAAACTCGATTTCAAAGTGAAATGAATTGAGGAAATGATTTATGGCTTAAATGCCGACTTTATGAATTTAATGATGTTGAATGGTGGAAGTGCTGTTTTGTTGTGAGCCGGAATGGCTGTGTATGATTATACATATTGGTTGGTTTTGGATTGAACCGTGAGCCGGAATGGCTGTGTACGATATGAATATTGGCTGGTTCTGGACTGAACCGTGAGCCGGATGGCTGAGATGGATGTTGATCCATGGATGAGATTGAATGCATGTTTATGCTGAATCATTGATAAATGTGAATGTTGCACTTCCACTATCTGAGATACGAGTTTCCCTGGGTAGTAGCAGTGGCTAGCCACCACGTGCTCCAGGTCGAGACTTGATACTCTGTTGACCCTATGTCGTAAGTGTGGCCGGGCACTGTGAAAGGCCCGGATGAGCTCGCCCCCATAAATATTCACCAGTGATGGTGATGGATAAATATTCACCAGTGATGGTGATGGATAAATATTCACCAGTGAGGGTGATGGATATGGATCATGATTATGATCAAGTTTATGATGAGTATAACTCGAGTTGGGGATGCACGACAGAGGGACAGTCCAATGGTTAGCTACCAGGACTTGTCGGGTTGGCTTTATAACCGACAGATGATATCATCAGCCACTAGGGACAGGCATGCATCATATGCATTTGTGTGACATTGGTTGGGTGTGCATATTATACTTGGTTTGCCTATGTGATTAATTGCTAATTGTTTTACTTGTAATAACTGTTTGTTTGTGCTTGAACTTCCTATCTGTGTTTGCATCTGGGACTCTGTTGGATTATGGTGATTGGTTGCTGGTTGGATTGTTTGGGCCTAGGGCCGTGGTTGGAATAAGATGAACTGATGGTTGATTTCGGTTTTGTGTTTCTGGTTTGGAATAAAATATGAAAGGCTATTTTGGTTTCGCTTAGATAAACCGCTGTGAAAGGCTTTTGAGTTTTTGAGAATTGAACGGTTCTTCTTTCCGAAAAGATTTTCGACTTTACTTTCATTGTAAACCGTTGTTTTTGAAAAGAGGCATAAGACGGTTATGAATTACTGGTGCGATTATCTTCATGTATCCTATTACAGTAATTCCCAAAAACCCTCTACTGAGAACCCTTTCGAGGATGATGTTCTCACCCCCCTACATTTTTCCCCTTTCAGGATATGGGCGCAGAAGTTACGAAGAGTTCTTTTAGTTGTGGTTGAAATGCTCTGTATTGCTTTAGACTATTATTTGTACCCTCGCCTTTATCTTGAGATATTCTGTAAGAGGGGTAGGAATTGTATTGGATTATGTTTGTAATATTATATATATATATATTTTTGTATATATATGGATGTACTCTTTATGAGTTTTGTAAGTTGTATGGTATTTATGGACGTATGTTATCGGATGAAAGTTTTTGGGAGCGGTATTGCGGTTTAAAGTTTCAAACAGGCTCATATTTTAGTATTAAATAAGATAAGTGTCGTCGTAATGTCCGACCTATCAGAGTCGCGCAGCCGGAAGCGTGAGCTTTGGTAGTTAGGGTGTTACATCAAACACTTTTTTTTTATTTTGTTTTTATTCTTCTTTTCGTTATTAACTTTATTTATTTTATTTTACAATTTCATATATTTGTTCGAATTATGTTTTTTAAAATAAAGATAGTTCTATTGACAAATATTATTTTGAACAATTTTATTGAAGTTAAAAATTAAAAAAAGATAGTAAAAAAATTATATTATAATTTGACTATTTTTTATTTGTATTTGATTTTTTAATTATTATTTTTTAGTTAATTTTAATGAATTTTATTTTTCAAAAAAAAAAAGAGTCAACCGGACTAGCCCGTCGACCCGCCAATCCGCCATAAAGCGGGGCGGCTAGTATTTTGAACCTATTTTAGTTGGCGGGGCGGGCCGGCCCGCCCCTTTTATAGGGTGGGCCTAGGCGGGGCGGGACGGGTTGGGGCGGACTGGCCCGCTTTGCCACCCCTAATTAAGTGTCATCAGAGGCGGAGTTAGATGAAATATTAGAGGGAGATAAAAATTATTTACATAATAAAATAAGATTAAAATAAAATTTTAAAGGCGTTAAATTAAAATTTACATATAATTTATATGTAAAATATTAAAATTAGGGGACTATTGACCCTGAGTATCATTCTATACAAATACAAATTTTGGTTAACATCAATTTTTCTATTCTATACTACATTGAAAAAAAATAAATAAAAGCTCACCTTTTGTCCATAAACATAACCAAAGTTCAGTGTTATAATAAAACATCAAAGTATTCTGAGGGAGGGAGAGAGAGGAAAAAAGAGCAAGGGTAAGAGCATTTGCACTTCGAATTTAAGACAAAATTACTGTAGAATTTATTGTCGAAAAAATTCGATGGTAAACCATTATAGGTCACCAAAACACAGCGTTTTCATTAAATGGGTTTATCGGCGGATTTATCCGATGGTAAATCCGCTACTAACTTACATGCCTATTTTTTTTGCTTCCCTTCAATTATTATCGGCGAATTCAACGCCTATACCACCAATAAATCCGCCGCTACTTTATAACGCTAAATTCGACAGTACTTAACATTTTTCTTGTAGTGACCAACTTATCAATTTTTTGGTTCAATCGGCTGATTCTGTCCGGTTCTATCAACTATGATAACTATAACAAGATTAGAATTGGAAAAAATAAATTAAGATTTCATCTTGACTTGTCGTCACTCCGAAAAAAGAACAAGTGTGACTTTGGGCTGCACAATGATTTGCGACTCAATGGTTAAGTCGTTGCGAGAGGTTTCGTCATCCTCACTTATCGTTAGTTTGGGAAGTCGCCGCTAAGGAGTCATCGGCCACATTGAGGTCGGAGTTGGTGGCTAAATCAATGACGAAGGTTCCATCGGCGTTCTGCTACGTGGGTGCAAATGTTTGAAGTGTAAAAATGTCACTTTTTTATTTGTTGGTCAACTTCCAGCTACCCATAATTACCCCTAACTTTGCCACTATAGATGTGGCTATATATATGAAATAGATAACTTAGTAATTTTTTCTCTCTTCTTCTGAATTACTTTCTAATTAATTAAGTAAAATCTTGTTCAGAAGCGTTTTTGCTCTTTTGAGTTTAAGAGTTACTTGAACAAAATTGTAGAGAGTAGATTAGAGACACAATGTTGTCATTATCCTCCTTTTTCGAGTTTCTAATGTCCCAAGTTCGTTATTCCTAATGGTGGGGAGTGTTTGTAAGGACTCTGACACTCAAGTTAGCATGGATCGCAAAAAGAACTAAGTTAGAGATCATACCTTAGTATATGTATTTAGAATAGTGCATATATTGTGAGGTTGTGATATCATGAGCTCCTCTCTTTATGTTCTTTGAAAGGTATAAGTTGCCTTTTACGTTAAATTGATCTAGAAAAATGACTTGTTATTCTCATAAGTTGTTTGATACTTTGTTGTAGTATCATATGTTCATATGATGCTCTTAGATTTATATATAGTTGATGTTGTAACATTCTCTTTAATAGTAGAATCATGGTTTACAATGAAATAATTAACTTCATAAAATTAAATTACTAGATATTATAATAAGTGATGAAGAGTTAGTATTCTCTCTGTAATGTCTTTTTTAAAATAAAAAAAAACACTTATCAATCAAATTGATTAGTTAAAATTTCTCATACTCTAAAATCCGATCTTTTGTATTGGCCTTGTAGAAATATTCCACAAAATTATAATAGTATCTTAGCTTTACGCACGTCCGTATATATGTAGTGTCGGCACCACGTTCTGTTAAAAGAAACACAAGTAAACAAAAAATAATATTAGTGATGATAATAAGATACACAAAGATCTTATTTTATTTTATTGCTTGTGTCATGACTTGTCGTTTTGGGCGACTTATTACTATCAAATTATGGCATAAATTAAATACATACATTCTTCAATAACAATTAACCAGCCTGTCATTGACTTAGAGGTCGAATCTGATCATATCCCTTGTTTTTCTTTTTTTTTTTTATATTATTTTGTTTTGTTTTGTTTTCTTTTATGATGCTTATGTGTCTAAATAACAGTATAATATTAAACTGTTGGAAGCATTGGATATCCTTGACGTTCTTCTACCACACTATATATGTTTCAGTAAGAGAGTAATGTTTTCCTAAGTATTTAGCAAATATTTTATCCATTTCATGCATTATTATAGGTGTTAGAATTGAAGGAATTCTGGTTTGCTTGAATTCTGAGTAAACAGAACTGAGATTGAAGAACAAGTAGAACAGTGATGTGCAGCTCTAGAAACAGAATAGCAATGATCAAACTAGAACAGAAAAGAAGAGACAGGAAAGTGTTATAACTTATAACTGAATTAGTAGAATTATGATTCAACAGAATGATCTCAAATCAATGTTACAAGCCCGAGCTTCACCTATTTATACTACACTCCAGAACTAATACACATAACAGTTGCAATCTTGCATTCTTGCCAATCTGTCCAAAACTAATCCTGATTACCCTCAACAGATTCTTGTTTCTTGATCTTGTTTACACCCTTAACAACCGGCTCCCTTTAAACTTAAGCTGGGTCTCGTCACAGCTCTAAGTTTGCTCTTAGATTTTCAAATGTAAAAGCTGAGAGAGGTTTTTGTTGATTTCCAGGAATATGTACCACATGTTAAATGTCTAATTAAAACTACTTTGTTTTATCCTAAAGTACAGGATTTGCAGTCAATAAAACTGTGTTTATGTTGTCCCAGAAGATTGTTGGGACTATTGTCAATCGAATCCGAAGCTCTCCAAGAAAATTCTTAATACAAACCATCTCTGCTTCACATGCTGCGAAGTTCCTGAAGTTAGTCTCTGGAAGATCTACTCACTGTCAATTGCTTCCTACGAGACCAAGAAATTAAGTTGGTTCCTAAATAGATGCAACATTCTAACGCTGACTTTTTATCCTCTAAACTGAGGCCCAATCACCATCAGCAAACTCATGTAATTTGTAGTTGGTATTTGTGTACGATGAAACCATCTTCCTTTGTGTCTTAGCTTGCAAGTATCTCAAGATCCTTTTAACTGCCTTCCCATAAGAAACTAAAGGGCAATGCATAAATTGATTGATTTTTGCTACTACAAAACTTAAGTCAGGTCAAGTTATGGTAAGGTACTGAAGTATAGCAACAATAGATTTTTAAAGTTTTGCATCATCAAATTTCTCTGAACCAGAAGACAATAGTTGTAATGAAGAGACATTGGTATGGGCATAGGGCTAGTCTCATTCGAGCCAAGTTAAAAAATCTGTAACATATTTAGTTTGGGACAAATGTGATTGTCCAGAATCTAGTCTCTGCACTTCTATGCCTAAAAAGTAACTGAGTTGTCCCAAATCCTTTAGGAAAAAGACTTTATCTAACTGTTTGATCATCAAATCAACCTCTAAAGAATCATTCGTAGTGATGATTATATCATTCACATAGCATAAGTTATAAATGACAAAAGTAGAACCAGTTTTGACAAATAGTGATGTGTCAGATTAATGAAACCAAAAGAATTAAGAGTGGTGTTGAGTTTAATAAACCATTCCCTAACTGCCTGTTTCATTCATACAAAGACTTATTAATTTGCACGCAAGAATATCAGATTTGTCACTAAAACCTATAGGTTGTTTTATGTAAATTGTTTGATTCAAATCTTCATTCAAGAATGCATTATTAAAGTTGAATTATCTAATTATACAATCTTTAGGCAAAGCTAAACTTAATATTAGTCTCACTGTTATAAGCCTAATAACAGGATTGAAAACCTCTCCAAAATCTAAGCCTTCTAATTGATGGAATTCTTGTGAAACCAAGCTAGTTTTATGTTTTTGAATGTTGATCTGGGTGTTTTTTAATGACAAAAATCCATTTGCAGCCTATAATTTCAGAATTTGAAAGAGGTTGCATTGTCCATGTATTAGTTTAAATAAGAACATCATGTTCCTCTTTCACGGCCTTTAAACCAATGAGAAATGCTCAAAGCTACAGAGGCAATGTTAGAAATCTCAACATTGAAAGTTCTAGCAGGTTTAGTATTACCAGTCTTAGATCTGGTTACGGTGTGTGTTGTGTGGGACAGAGGTAGCAGTGTGATTTGGAGGATTTGCATTTGATATAGTCTTAATTTGAGGTAATTCAATTTGTATCCTGGGATGAGAATGAGACCTGGGGTGGCAATGTGAAATGATGCAGCATCATCAATAGTAGTTTCATTCATTGCTGTCCCCATATTTGTTGTCTCTTGAGAGTTGTTATTATCATTATTAGGAGACATCTGTGGTACTAGTAACTTGTTTAGCTATTCAAAAGTAATTTATATTAAAGCTAATTTTTTAAACAAAATTTTTTAGAAGTTATAATAGATATGTTTGATAAATTAAAATACAAATGCCTTTTAATAAGCACACGTTACAAAAATTGTGTAAAATTACTTTTTAATATTTTAAAATGAATTTAATAGAAATAAATAGGGTAAAGTATATTTTTTATCTATGAAATTTGATAAAAATTTAAAAAATACCCCTAAGTTTTATTTTGTTTCAAAAGTTTTCGATTTACATCAACTATACCCTCGACGCTAATTTTTAAAAAAACTTAGAACCAATTCAACAACAATTTTATAAAAACAACCTTTAACACAAGCAAATTAAACATAATTTTTTGCATTTTTATTGGATTGGTCTTAAATTTTTTGAAAATCAGCTATTCAACATATATTTGATGCATGTAAATAAAAAATTTTTGGGACAAAATTAAAACAAAATAAAACTTAGAGATATTTTTAAAATTTTTACTAAATTTTAATGACAAAAAATTTACTTTATTTAAATAAGTATAATAAATAATAAGAATAAATATAAATTTTTATTAGTGTATAAAGTTATATGATACATTTTAACATTGAAAAATACAAACTAACATTAAAAGTCTAATTTGATAGAACTTTTTACTTATCTCACTTTATGATTGATAAATAAAAGAGATTACTCACTTATATTTTTGCCAAACAGACAACCACAAATTAAAGTATCATGATTTTCAAAAGCACAAATATTTTTTAAAAACTTTTACCAAACTGACCTAAATAATAGGGAAGTAGTGGGTTTGCTTAGAATTTAATATATTAGCTTCGTTCGAATAATAATCCCGAACCTATAGACATCTCATCTGCCAAGATAGGAAATTCCACAAGTGATATGGATGGCATCTTTTTATTATTATTTATTCTATTTTATCTTTTCTTTTTGTTTTTGACAACGCAATCTTTTAACAGAGAATTCTATCATATTGTGAAATGTGAATATATTAAGATACGCGTACATCACAACAACAACAAACAAAAGTAAAAAAATATTATTAATATTTCAATAATTCATCATAATATCATATTATCATTGATGTTAGAAAAGTCTATTTTACCAACGAAATATAGGGAGTGGATTCTCTCGATTGTAAAAAAAATTGAGAGTATAAAGTGTGATCTCTAACTCTTCATTGTTCTTTTTCTTATATTTATTCTTGTTCCCACTTATAAAATTAATGGTGAGAGATCACACTTTACTCCCTCAATTGTTAAAAAAATTGAAAGGATTAATTTCCCAAAAGGAGTGGATCCTCTCAATTATAAAAAAAATTGAGAGTATAAAGTGTGATCTCTAACTCTTCATCGTTCTTTTTCTCATATTTATTTATACTGTTTACCAACAGTTAACTACAATACACATACATACATTTTGTATAAAGTCTATTTTCTTCTTTGCAATGCGGATGAAAATAACACGCGCTATTCTTAGTCGATTGTAACCAACGCGTGTTTTATTTCTCTCAACTTTTCGATTTGATCGTCTTCTACCCAAATTCAATAATTCAAAATAGTAACTGCCAAAATGAATCTCCGTAAACATTTTTGTGTCTCTCTCAACCCATACTCCAATTTTTACTCTAATTTCATGTCCATCGAATCCGAGTCTCTATCATTCTACCATTTTTTCAATTTTCACTCATTTACTACCATTTCACACCGTTTCTCCCGTTCTGGCATTTTCTACCGATTCATCATCCCTTGAAGAGTCTCTAAGTCACTCCCCAGTCATCGGCAATTAGAGGAAGGGAAAAGTTCATCGGCAAGGTTTATGATGTCTTCACGGGCCATGCACAACTTCTCCATGGGTAGTGCAAGTGCCTCCACGAGCAAAGTTCCTGAAATCACGGGCCGTATTGCTCGCATACTTTCCTTGAATGATTTCTCTCTTATGGTTGTCGCAAGAGCTGGGTTGTGTGGCTTTTTTCGTTGTTCGTATGTGAAGGATTACCATGTGTTCATAACACGCAGCAGAAGAAAAAAAAGGTAATCCTAAAGATCTATTTTGTACTTAAACTTTATTCCAATAATATTATATAGATCAGATCTAAATACCTGAGTACGCTAGTAAAAATCTTTTTCTCCTTCGATTGTATGAAGACTCTATGCGTATCCACACCGAGACCAACCTTCGCTGTCAACTCCTTGACCAATGGACATCTGATCTAAATTGAGAAACCTCTTGCAACTCTTTGCACACCATAAAATTCTTCTCCAAGAATTAGGCTCACATACATTTATGTGCGTAGAGGTAAAGGAATAAAACCCTTGTTATTCTCTTTGTGTCACATTCCTCTACTCTTGGCATACATATATATAGTATGAGATTTGTTACTGATTTTAAATTTGATTCTCAATTCAAATTTAAATCATATCTTAAAATTCTAACTCTGAATCCTTCAAATTTATGAATCATATCATAACTCAATTTGAAACAGAATCAATTAGGATCTCATCCAAATTTAGAATTCAAGTTTACAAATAGAATAACTAATTATTCTCAAATCTCATTTACTATTCTCAATTATCATACTATTATTATATTCTTGGTGCTAGCAAAGAATATAATAATATTCCATTTGAATTAATATAATTATTTATTTGATCAAATCAAAATAATAATTAAATCATTTTACAGCAAAGATTAGAACACTCGTTAGTGTGTGACCCCATAGGTTCAATAGTAAGCGGGTAGTAAATTAGTCATACTAAATTTACTAATCAAGGTTGGTGTTTAGCAACACTCCTCAACGACCTAATAGTATGAAGTAATATATTTTTACTAAGAACCTCAGAAGAACAAAGTATAATTCCTTCCATCTTTCCAACTCTTGGTTAACCCTTAGAGTATGGTTTAATTGTCAAACTCTAACTTGTTACCATTATTATAATGAACTGTGAATGACCTAAGAAACTCATTTCTTCATTCATTCAATCCCCTTGGCCAAAGTTTTATTCATCTCAGTCATTATAATCATAGAGCTCAAACTCTTTACCGAGAGTTGACGGATTCCTTATTGACTAATCATTAATTCTACAAGTATTTAAATCATACCCAATATCCATTCAACTAGCACCCTAAGGTATTAAGTGTCCAGAATCAAAGTATAATAAATACATTGTTAATTACTATGACAGTCGCATGTCAAAAGAAACTCTATTATTATGTTCATCTTGAGAATATCCTATTGACAAATATACGGTAATTATAACCATTAAGAATTCTCAAAGTGAGTCAGTTCAATGGTCATATCTCTATATGCACCATATATATATAATTTAATAAATGAGATTTATTAATCTTCATCCAATGAAAACCATTATATATATATTGATCTTTCAGGATTATTAATGTTCTTTTTAATAATCCTATGACCAAGAACAATTTAGATTAAATTATAAAAGATTTATCTCTCAATATTATGATCACTATCACAATGATAAATATATAAATTTAATCAAGGACCTTATTATATTAACATTTTAATATAATAACAATAACAAATTATTTGACACGTGATTGATTGGATTGTGGTCATACTACTTGTTCCCAACAATCTCCCACTTGCACGAGAGCCAATCATGATGGATTGGATCTTGGGCATACTATTATCACAATAATCTCCCACTTGCATTAGAGCCAATCAATCATGTGTATAATTTTTCAATGCACATTTGTATTTATCAAAACTCTTTTGACCTTAAACACCTTTTCTCTTAAGCATGTTTGCTTGACCTTTTGTAAAATACACCTAGTATATAATAAATATCACGTTTTCTCAAAACATGAAATCTCCCACTACAATAGTGCATAATTTTATTTTAAGAACAATCCTTATTGAACATGATTATAAAAAATCTAAGTAACCATTAGATCTATCTCTATAGAATTGTATCATTATATAAATAGGCTACTTTTTTGAAAAGTTAGTTTGACGATCAAATATTTTATACTTTCAAGAGAAAGTATATCCTCTATTGAATGGTATATAATTCTAATAAAAGTAAATGTACTCCCACTCTTTCTTTAAGATGGAATCCCTAAAAGAGTTTAACCTCTTATCACAGACACTTTGTCATAAGAAGAGTGATAAAAATAATCTCATTATTTCTTTAGGGTAACCAATAAATCTCATTTATTGGACCTAATATCAATTCTATTGTTGTGCAATCTCTTAACACATATAAGACATCTCCAAACTCTAATGTTCTTGAGTTTTGGCTTATGCCCTTTTCATATCTCATATGGGTAAAAAATTGATTTAGTAAGAAATTTGTTAATTTAGTAATATTTTTAAAATGTAATCCAAATATTTAACAAACAATAGTACTCAACTAAATCAAATTTCATATTTTTTAAACATGATAGGGTACATAGAGTACTAATATTTGTGCATTGAGAGAATCTCTTTTTCTATTCAATAGAATATCAATTAGATAATTAGAGATTTTACTTTAAAATCTTATAATAAAAATACTTAATATCTTTATTATTAGTCAAACCAATCCTTAAGAGCAATTTTGATTGGCATCCTCAATACTCATATTGAGTTTTTCTAAAAATATCACAAATATTAATCATATTAAGACCAATTATAAATTGTTTGTAACAAAATAAATCCCCAAAAATGCTTGCAAGAACAATTCTCGCTAAAGCCATTTGCCTAATGGCATTCCAACTTCTAAAGTTGTTTAATTCAAAATATATCGCCCAATACTTTCACTAATTTAAACAAATTTTTTTATAGTCATATTATCTTAGTTTGGGCACCATATTTCTCAAGATGTTCAATAATAAATAGTGAAAAAATACTTTTAAAATTTGAATTTATAGATACAGTTGTCAAAACAACCCATCCAGTAAAGCAATATTTGAAATATTTCACAAGTACGGACTAATCCATCACCAATTTTATTGGACAATATTATTTCAATAGGATTATCATGTCCATGATAATCTTTCCATACATGAGAACAATTCTCAATTTGTAGCCAATTTATTACTTTCAAGTATGCCATACGAAAGATGGACATATTTAAAAATCTAAAATATGAAAGTAAATAAGAAATCTATATCTCTGACAAAATTATTTAGCATCATGAATGAGTATCTTGGTTGTCAAGTTGTTACTCATACCTATTCCAAATAAACATGATTAAATTATATCCCATACAATTATAATCCCAAATAATTATCTGGTTGTTAGACAATTATTTAACTGAATTATATTTTATACCCCTAGGTTGTCTAGATTCAAGTATAAAATTAATTCTCCTTATACATCATCATATGAATAAATAAATTCTGTCTTTGAGTACAAGTTTTATGGTTGTTAGATTACTCCTTGTAAACAAGAGATAAATTTATTTGTTTGGCAATCTCCTAACTTTTAGGATTTATCTCAATTGTTAGAGAATTTTTTCATCAGTACTTATAAATTAAATTTTATACTCCCAGGTTGTTTAGGCAAAATATAAAATTAAATCCCTAATACATCAAATGTATATACTGATTATTATCTTGAAAATAAAACTCCTGGTTGTCAGGCCGCTCTTTATAATCAAGAGCATTAGAAAAACTAATTTCTAAAATTATAGTGTTCAAAACACATCAATCAAATCAAAATTTGATTTTTCATTTACTAACGTTTAGCCTTAAAAAATTATCAAATCAAATTTGACTTTTATATATACACTTATATATATAAAAAAATAAACAAAAGATATTTTGCATCTTATTCCTTTTATTATAATCAAAATCACAATAAAATTTAATAAATAAATAAAATCATACAAAATATTTGATTATAAATATAACTTTTATATTAAAAGAATGATAATTTAATCACAATTAAATAATTAAAATAAATTAACTATTAATTTATTAGAAAACCATCTCAATGAAAATAAATACATCACATACTTAAAAAATAATTTGAATTAATCTTATTAATTCAAAAACTATAAGAAAATAGGAATAAAAAATTTAAACACAAAAAAGCCAAAGCTCTGATACTACTGAAGGATTACCATGTGTTCATAACACGTAGCAAAAAAAAGAAAGGTAATCCTAAAGATCTATTTTGTGCTTAAACTTTATTCCAATAATATTATATAGATCAGATCTAAATGCCTGAGTACGCTAGTAAAAATCCTTTTCTCCTTCGATTGTACGAAGACTCTATGCGTATCCACACCGAGACCAACTTTTGCTGTCAACTCTTTGATCAATGGACATCTGATCTAAATTAAGAAACCTCTTGCAACTCTTTGCACACCATAAAATTCTTCTCCAAGAATTAGGCTCACATACATTTATGTGCGTAGAGGTAAAGGAATAAAACCCTTGTTATTCTCTCTGTGTCACATTCCTTTACTCTTGGCATACATATATATAGTATGATATTTGTTACTGATTTTAAATTTGATTCTCAATTCAAATTTAAATCATATCTTAAAATTCTAAATCTGAATCCTTCAAATTTATGAATCATATCATAATTCAATTTGAAACAGAATCAATTAGGATCTCATCCAAATTTAGAATTCAAGTTTACAAATAGAATAACTAATTATTTTCAAATCTCATTTACTATTCTCAATTATCATACTATTATTATATTCTTAGTGCTAGCAAAGAATATAATAATGAACTGTTCCTTCCATCTTTCTAGCTCTTGGTTAATCCTTAGAATATGGTTTAATTGTCAAACTCTAACTTGTTACCATTATTATGATGAACTGTGAATGACCTAAGAAACTCATTTCTTCATTCATTCAATCCCATTGGTCAAGGTTTTATTCATCTCAGTCATTATAATCATAGAGCTCAAACTCTTTACCGAGAGTTGATGGATTCCTTATTGACTAATCATTAATTCTACAAGTATTTAAATCATACCAAATATCCATTCAACTAGCACCCTAAGGTATTAGGTGTCCGGAATCAAAGTATAATAAATACATTGTTAATTACTATGACAGTCGCAGGTCAAAGGAAACTCTATTACTATGTTCATCTTGAGAATATCCTATTGACAAATATACGGTAATTATAACCATTAAGAATTCTCAAAGTGAGTCAGTTCAATGGTCATATCTCTATATGTACCATCTATATATATAATTTAATAAATAAGATCTATTAATCTTCATCCAATGAAGACCATTATATATATATATATATATATGATCTTTTCGGATTATTAATGTCCTTTTTAATAATCCTATGACCAAGAACAATTTAGGTTAAATTATAAAAGATTTATCTCTCAATATTATGATCACTCTCATAATGATAAATCTATAAATTTAATCAAGGACCTTATTATATTAATATTTTAATATAATAACAATAACAAATTATTTAACACGTGATTGATTGGATTGTGGTCATACTACTTATTTCCAACCGTATGAAGTCTACAATAACAAGTATTGCTCACTGTCGTCCTCAATTATGATAACTCTGCCACTTCACTTCTCCTTCTCATCGATACCATTCCCTTTTTTGGATTTTTCTGGAATTAGATTTAAATTTGATACATTGAAACTTCAACTTTAATGTGGATTTATTTATTTTTTCTTTTTTTTTCTAGTCTAAACGATCTGAAACAATTAATGGAAGGATTCAAAGTTGTACTTAATTGTTGTGCTGTCTTTTTATTGATGTTGTCGAAATTAAATTTGTATTTATGCAGTCTGTTTCAATCAATTTCATGCTCTGTGTTGTTATTATAATTTGAAATTAAATTTCTATTTGTGCAACTTGTTGCTGTTATCGAGATCTGTGGGTTGAATTTGTTGTGGGTGAGTTAATTTATTTAAGACTTGTTTACATGTAATCTGCGATCTGTATATAACCAGCTTTATTTGTTCTTCAAAGTTCTAATATAAATAGAATAACTTATTTGTAGTCCTACATATATAATAGGGTATAGTCCTAGTGTCTGTTCAAAACATCTTTATGCATGTTCCATTATTTCTTTGTATTAGTGTTTAACAGATACTTAGCTTCAACAAGAACATCTTTGCAATTTCTACAATTTGATTGTACAATCCACTTATATAATGAAATTTTATTCTACAATGATGAGTTGTTGTGTTTATTAGATGCTAACGTGCTGAAATTCTAAATAGATATTTTTATTGATGCGCACAAAGTGATTATCGACACTTGTTGTCACTAGAGCTGTAATTATCATAGTTGAACATTGATGATTGTTGATAGATTTTGTAACTGTTGTTCTCTTATGTAGTTAGAAATTTTTTTGCCATGAATTGGCTTTGATTGTGAGTATTTTATTCAATATTTGATAACGTCAGCATGATGAGTCTTTTTTAATCAAATTATTTTAAGGAAATTAACATATGGCTTGATAGCTTATAATGATTTCTGCTCAGTGTGCTTGACAAAGATCTTCTCGTAAGGAAGCAGATTGTTGTAGTCATTATTTGTCCATGTTATATTTTCATTGTGATTTTAATGGTATTCTTTGACTGATGACAAATTGAGATTGTTGATGTTGTAGATTATGCAGAGGTTACTGTAGGAGGCGCATCGTAATTTCAAGAAGACAATTGTGTAGTAAAGAGGATGCAAAGGCCAGGTGGAATAAGAAGTAGGCTTGGCCTTTGGATTTTAGAGTGTTGGATGTACTAACTTTTATTTGTAGGTTCAACTCAGTTACTAGTTTTATTATTTATTTGTGTTCTTGAAAATTTTGGATATTTGGTATTACGTTGGTGTAAAAGGGAATTTACGATTGAGTCCAAATTTTTTTGTGTATATTGGTCTATTTCTACTCAATTCTTTATGTTATAATTATCCATT
Source organism: Arachis ipaensis (assembly GCF_059453495.1). Taxonomy (NCBI): domain Eukaryota; kingdom Viridiplantae; phylum Streptophyta; class Magnoliopsida; order Fabales; family Fabaceae; genus Arachis; species Arachis ipaensis. The sequence continues at coordinate 109,383,361 of NC_142439.1, read as the reverse complement.
ATTTTTCATGACCATTGAACACTTTGTTATGGGTGAGAGATGACATTGATTAGTAAAAGAAAAAAAAAACGCTTTCACTATCCAGTCCATTAATTTTGACTTCATGAAAAATTCAACAATTCAATCACATAAGAAAAAAATTGCCTCAATATTTATGTCAACTTAGCAGTATGAAAATCAAAATGTTAAGCGAAAAATTATCCCTAGTTCTACAGAATAACGCCTAACCTGTTCAATTTCAATCCAAAACAATTCACAAAGACAAGGCCTCTTATGCCTCATTGTGAAACCATAACCATGCGATAGCAGTAGAGAGCACAAGGTGAAACTGCTTCACTTATTCCTCCTAGTAGGAATTTTTTTCTTTGTTGAAGACACTGCACCTGGTGAGCTGGGTTCCAACTCTATCTGCTGTTAGTCTGTCTCGGCTTATTCTTTACTCAAGAGACTATTCCCAACTGCTTGACATTCACTTTAACGGGGACTTCAATGAATATTCCTCTCGAATAGGCCTCATGAAAGTACTCCTCCACATGGCCACGGAGAACATCCTGATTAGTATTCAACCAACTCAAAGTGCACGTTAGGAGGAGATCTTTTCAGAAACTCGGAACTTCTTCTTGAAAATTCAGGAGATGAAAAATTTACAAAAACACAATGTTATAACTGTTCTAATCGTAATATAGCTAAACAAAATGAAGGTATCCTTACCTGGCTGTAAGCTGGCAATAAGGTTTCAGGCGATCACTGCTGAAGATACTTATATACGAAAACTCTACAGTCATCACTGAATGACAAATACACCAAGGTCAGTTGCCACAAAAAATTGGTAACATTATACTAACTACTTCAATAAATCATGTGAGGACAAATATAACACTCTAACCTATTGTGTTGCCTAGGTATAGGGAAATAAATGGTGCAAAGTCCATAATCAGTAGGAACGTGACAAGGGTCTAGCAGTAAGAGGATCTGTTCCAGCCTCCTCGACTGCACACAATCAATCACCAATGTAACACAAATAGTTGTTAACTTAATGGATACGCAAGTTTACAAAGTTCATATATCATACTCACCACCAGGGAGTCTAGTTGCCTTTTTTCAAAATTCGGGCACTTTTGGTGAATGGAGTCAACACGTAGACTACTCTAATCCTGCAATCGAGTGCATAAGCCCATTAGTGCTGGTTCCATAAAAAGGGTCCATAATCTACAAACAAATAACCATTACATGGTTCATACAAAAGAAGTGTTCACAATGCATAAAATGACGGGAATTATGGCGCTTCTACCAAATTTTTGTCCGCTATCCAAATGCGCCTAAAGTAAGGATGATCTTCTAGTCCCTGCAGTGTAACACCTTTACTACCATAGTGTCACGCTTCCGGCTGCACCATTCTGATATCGAGCATATTACGACGAGTTCCATATACTTAATGATAAAATAGGAGCCTTAGCTTTTTTTAACTCGAAACTATATCGCTGTTTTCTTTGAAAAATTGGAAATACTTTTTAAGAAGGCTAGGCTTGATTTTCCACATCTGATTTACCGCCTGTGTGAAGCAGCAGGGGTAAAGGTGGATAATGACTTCCTCATTCCTGTTGAGAGGCCAATTACTAAAAAGGTCATGGAGACTCATAGGGAACAATACAGGGTCCCCAGAGAAGAGCAAGTTGAGGAGGAAGCTCAACAGGACCAACCTCCACTACCTCAGAGACACTACTTTCCACCTTAGGAGTACTGGAAGCAGCTTACTTCCTCTATTGAGCAGATGAGAATCACGCAGGATAGCCGCTGGCAGCAGTACACTGCATCCATGGAGCAGATGAGGGTGACACAAGACAACCGTTGGGAGTATCTCACTACCACCCTTGATCAGATGGGGCTGCTCAGGACTCTCAGCGCCAGAAGATTGCCCAGCTGAGACAGGACTTTAGCCGTCAGAGAGGACCATATGGACCACAGCCAAAGGAGAGAGATCCCCACCATGGAGACTGAGGTGGCTTAGTTCCATTTTCACTTCCTATTTTATTCTGCTTTTATTATGTTATGTTCCTGTTTTCTACTATTTTGTCTTAGTGTCTGCATGATCTTTGGTTATTTCAATTCCTAAGCTTTAGTTTAATTTTGCTAATCTTAATTCTGTTATTTGCTTTCAATTCTAAAAAGTTTTCTCATGTACCACTCACTGAGCTTGAATCAAAAAGAAAAATAAAAGAAATAATGTATTTCATGAGGAATTGAGTTGTTATTGAAGAATAGTCTTATTTACTTAAATGTGGTGGTCTTATCTGTGATTCTGAATGCATGATATGAACAGTGCATATTTGAATTTGAACCAAAGGATGTTGATGTATGAGGAACAAGAATTTAGAGAACTATTATGAATTCTCTGAAGTAAACAAAAGCTTAATCCTTGAAGCAAAAGCAACAACAAAAGAAAAATTAAAAGCAAGGTCCAAGGCTCTGAGCATCAATTACTAGGAGGTCAGACATGATTAAAAGCTCAAAAAGTTATTTTCCTAGTCATATGCTTGTGGTGTAAATGTGTCAAGTAATCCTTGAGACAGAGCACTAAAAGTCGAGATTAAGTACAGCTAACAGAGTATGCCAAAGGCTTTGAGCACCACTGTCTGGGAGTAATTGAAAGAAAAATCAGAACCTAAAGAGAGTTCCCCAGTTAAGTGCTTGTGGTGTTTTTGTGTCAAGTGAAGCTTGAGACAAAGCATTTAAAGTCATGGCTAGGCTCAAGGTGCAAAGCACCAAAGAAAAAAGGAATTAAAGAAAATTTGTTGTGTTCAAGAATTAATCCGAAGTAAAAAGATTAGAGAATTCATAATATTATCTGGATTCTAATTACGAATAATAGTGACATTCCTCTGATTCAAAGGATAGTGAGATGCCAAAACTATTCAGGATTGCAGTGTATAAACCCCACTTTAAGAAGAGATAGGAGCTTAATTGAACACTCACTTCTCATGCAAATTCACATCCTAAGCCTATATTAGTTTTGGTTGCTTGAGGACAAGCAACAATTCAAGTTTGGTGTTGTGATGCGTGAGCATCTTTTCTATCTTTTCCTAGTGAATTTGCATTTGAATTGTTAAGTTTAATCAAGATTTAAATATCTTTTAGCCACTATAGATGCTACTTTTAGTTGTGTGTAATTTTGTTTATTTCAGGTAGCATTCGGATGGATTTGATGGAGTTTCTGTAGAAAAAGAGAAGAAAGTGAATGATGCTATCAACTCTGCCTCCCTACACTCCAACAAAAATAACTTGAGTTACAGAGGTCCAATTGACATTATTTCAGCAGCATTGAAAAGCTAACTTCCAGAGCTTCCCAACGATGTATAATAGTGTACACTTCTTCTCCAGCACACTCGGCCTTGGTGGCGCCTAACTTGGGATACTCTAAGTTAGGCACTAAAGGAAGACTTACACGTTGAAGTTTCATGCTGCATAGTTGGCGCCTAACTTGGCTTTTTCCAAGTTAGGTGCCAAGACAAAGAATCAGCCATTCGGGCTTCTCTTCTCTCGGACCTCATTCCGTAATTTACAGTTTTTTAGAATCCTTGTTTTTCTCTCTGAGCCATGAGCAACTAAACCTCCACTGTTAAGGTTAGGAGCTCTGTTTATTGTATGGATTGATACTATTACTCTTCTATTTTAATTACTGTTTTGATTTCAATTTCAAGAATTGTTTTTGTTCTTCATCTTATGAATATGGGTGGAACGGAAGTATGACCTTTATTCTAATTGAGTTCTTGTAAACCTTGGAAAAGCAATTTACTTGAACAACATCTTGAAAACAATTTCTCTTAAACTTCTAATTATCTGGACTTAACAGGATACGTGACATATAATTCTCTTATATTTGGATAATTAGGGTTTTTGTGGCACATAAACTAGTTTTGAACTTAACCCTCTAATTGGAATCAAGTGACCAAGGAATTGGTGGTTGATGAAGGTTAGAGGAGACTAAATAGGTCTAAGGAATTAGGGTTTAGTCACATATAGTTTGCCATGAATTGAATCTTGCTTGATTAAAATAGTTGGTAAGAAAATTTAATCCAAAAAATAAACATCTCTGAAACCTTAACTATTTTACTCATATATTTCACAACCCGTTTACTGCTTGTTTTATTAATTCTCTGAATTTACTGTTTAATGCAATTGAAATCAAATACCATTTTCTGCTTGTCTGACTAAGCGAATCACTTAACCGTTATTGCTTGATCCATCAATCCTCGTGGGATCGACCCTCACTCACTTGAGGTATTATTTGGTACGACCTGGTGCACTTGCCGGTTAGTTTGTGGGTTATAAATTCCGCACCACTAAACCCCTTAAAATGTACCTTCGGAGTTGAAGCCAGGAAGTTCTAAGGTTTCATGCTCACTCAAAGAAGCATAGAGGCCAACCCGGACAAGTGCACATCCATACTAGAGATGAAGAGCCCAACTTGTCTCAAAGAAGTCCAACAACTAAATGGAAGGTTAGCAGCACTATCCAGGTTCTTAGCAGGGTCAGTGTTAAAGTCTCTACCATTATACTCGATACTAAAAAAGGGGAGTCAATTTGAATGGTCCCAGGAATGTGAATAAGCCTTTCAAGGGTTTTAAGTATTTTTGGGCCGGCTCCCTATACTCACCCAGTCATCCAACCTATTTCAGGAGAAGAGCGCGTTCTCTATTTGGTAATGGTAAGCCGAGCTATCTTCTCCGTCCTAATCTGAGAAGACGAGAACAGACAGCAACCCATCTACTTTGTCAGCAAAGCTTTACAAGGAGCAGAGTTAAACTACCAAAAGATAGAAAAGTTTGCGTAAGCTCTTATCCTCACCTCTCGAAGGCTCCGACCTTATTTCTAGGCTAACACTATAAAGGTCTGAACTAATCAACCCATGAAGCACATTCTACAAAAAATAGACCTAGCAGGAAAGATGCTACGACGGGCTGTGGAACTGTCTGAGTTTGATGAAATATGAAGCTCGGACAGCAATCAAGTTACAATACCTCGCTGACTTCGTAGCTGAATACACTGAAAGTCCGGGAATCCTAACAACTTGGAGCGTATACGTAGATGGATCATCTAATAAAGCCGGCAGTGGAACAGGTGTTATCCTGGAAAGTGAGCAAGGAACTCGGATAGAACTCTCGCTAAGGTTCGAGTTTCTTGCTTCTAATAACCAAGCAAAATATGAAGTCTTGCTTGTTGGCTTGATGTTGGCTAAAGAAGTGGGGGCAGAAAGGTTGATAGTGTTTAATGACTCTCAAGTGATAACTTCACAAATTAATGGCACTTATCAAGCCAAAGATCCCAACATGAAGAATTACCTAGACGAAGCCAAGAACAACTATAACAGTTCTCGAAAAAAGAGATCTGACACATAACTTGGGAGTCGAATGCCCGAGCAGATGCCCTCTCCAAGCTAGGCAGCACCAAGCCAGGGGGTAACAATAGAAGCCTCATCCAGGAAACTCTCCATGCACCATCAGTGTCAAAAGTACGTGACAACTCGGACATAATGGCCATATCTAACCAAAATTTAGGATGGATGACCCCTATAGTCAACTATCTTAAATTTTATATCATTTTTGAAGATGAAAAAGAGGCTTGAAGACTCATAAGGGAAGCATAAAATTATACCTTGGTCCACAATATTCTATACAAAAGAGGGGTATCAACACCTCTCCTAAAGTGCGTCCCGACCTCTAATACGAACGAGGTCCTAGAGAAAGTACACAGTGGCATATGTGGGAACCATTTGGGAGCCTGATCACTAGCTAAGAAGGTGATCCGAGCTGGTTTCTTTTGACTGACCTTGCAAAGAGAAGCAATCGAGTTCGTCAAAAAGTGCCCGCCTTGCCAGAAGCATGCCAACTTCCATGTTGCACCTCCCAAAGATCTTATTAGCATAACCTCACCATGGCCATTCGCAAAATGGGGTCTCGATCTTCTCGGACCATTCCCTCAAGCTCCAGGACAAGTAAAATACCTTATAGTGGGGATTCACTATTTTACTAAAGGATCGAGGCGAAACCATTAGCGACTATCACAGCCCAGCAAAGTCGAAAGTTTCTCTACAAGAATATTATCACAAGGTTTAGAGTTCTCCACTCCATCATCACGGACAATGGAACTCAATTTACCCACTCAATCTTCAGGAACTTGGTAGCCGGCCTCAAGATAAAGCACCGATTTACATTGGTAGAACACCCTCAGGCCAATAAACAAGTTGAAGCTGCAAACAAAGTTATATTGGCCGGGTTGAATAGCCGACTACAAGATGCAAAGGGAGCATGAGCAGATGAGCTTCCTCAAGTCTTATGGGCATATCGGACAACTCCTCATTCCACAACAAGGGAGCCACCTTTTCGACTTGCTTACAGAATGGAAGCCCTGATTCCTGTAGAGATCGCTGATGAATCCCCAAGGGTAATATTCTACAACGAAGGGGTCAATACCCCAGCGCAAAAGGAAGAGCTCGACCTCCTTTCAGAAGTCCAAGAACAAGCTTGGATCAAAGAGAAAACACTAAAGCAAAGGATGGCTCTGAAGTATAATTAGAAGGTAATCAAAAGAAGCATTATCATGAACGACCTTATACTGATCCAAAATGACATAGGGATTCAGAAGTCGGATGATGGAAAGCTGGCGGCAAAATAGAAAGAACCCGACAAGATTGTTGAAATCTTAGGGATGAGTTTACTACAAAGTGTCCGACTTACAAGGGAAGGAACTCCCGAGGTCCTGGCACACGAGTAACTTGAAGAAGTACTACAGTTAGGTAGCTCACCTTGTTCCTTAGAATACTCTTTTTTCCGACTTCATGATTTTTTTTTTTCTGAGAAGGGGTTTTTTTTGTTTTAAGAGAGTTTTAATGAGCAAACTTATGTAAGGCATTTTTTCATTTATTAATGATAAATCCACTTCTTCTTTAAAATTTTCCTATAAAAACATATTAATTTAAGCTCGACAAATCATGAAAATCATTGCCCAACCTAGTATGGTCGGCAAGATGAAGCGACAAGGTGCAAATAAATGTAAGAAGTTATGTAAGCAATTCGTAAGACCGACCTCAAAATTAAGGCGAAACAAAATGAAGTGTAAAAGTATCTTGCCAAAGTCCGATTACACGAAGTCGGATCTTACAAAGGGAAACACAACATTCTACACCGACCTATTGTGCCAACATCACTATTAAACTTGGCGAGAAAACAACGTTAAAAAAGTTGTCGAGGTATAATCTCCAACTAAGTAATTGTATAGGCTAATATCTTTAACAAAAGAACAAAGACCTAAAATCATTATTAAATTGAAGAAAGGTTCTTTAACGAATTCTAAAGTTGTTTAATTACAACTGAAATAAAATAAAATGTTCAAACAACTACGAGTTATTACAATAAAAGTTCATCCGAGATCCAAATATCGGGTCATTGAAACTATGAAAATTAAAAGAAACTACAAAGGAGCAAGCTGCTCTCCTGTGACAGTATCCTCATCTTGGACAGAAGGAGTCAGGTCATACTCAGAAACCAGCATTGCGGGAATCGAACCAGTCAGAGAAGGAGGGAGCTCGCCATTAACGACCTCAGGAGGATCCTCGGGATTCTAGGAAGTCTGACTGACATCTACCCCCAAAGGGAACCTCCTCATCTTTCTCGGGAGCAGGGACGATCTTTTCGTCTTCCACAATGTTGTCCTGGTTGATCATGGAAAGGTCCGCCTCGGGAGCCATAACACGGAACTGGGCCTTTAGATTTGCAAACATTTCATCCTTTCCCTTAGCCACAAATTCCTCGAGTTTTGCATATTTGTCTCGGGCCTTAGTCAGCTCATCCACAAGGTCGAGCCTCTCCCCAAAGACGCGGGTGTAGCTCTCTTCTACTTTCTTTCTCAAACCCTTCAACATAGCCAAAGCCACCTCTGCCTATTTCACCTTGTCCCGAGCTTTACCCAAGTCAGATAGCGATGCATCTCTCTTCTCCTCAAGCTCCATTTTGGCCTCCTTCAAAGAAACCACCTCGGCTTAAAAATCCACCAACGAATTATGGGTGGCGCTAAGGGGAGTCTTCTCCGACTCCCTGGCCAAGGATGCACATATGCCTGCTGTTTGAATTCCAGCTTGGGCCAGGAGCTAGAGATGGTTTTTGATGGACACATCATCCATACTAATATGGCTATGAGGAAGAATATGCTTTTCACTCTAAGAAAGTCCATTAAAGCCCTTGTTGTATATGCTCTCCAACTCAACAGTCTTCTGTCTTTTAGGATTCGGTTCAGAGGAAGGAGGAGGAGGACGGGCCTTGGAACTATCCGAGGTGGGAAGGGGAAGAATTGGTTGAGACACTGAGACAAATATAACCTTTCGAGAGGCTGACGCACCCGAGTCTGACTTTGAAGGAGAAGACCGGGAAGCAATGTCACCAGCTTCCTTTAATTGTATGCCTCGAGCCATGATGTTTTTTCTGCAATAGCCAAATAAAGACACATTAGTTGTCAATACAACCTTACAACCAAAATTTATAAGCAAAAGGAAAGAGGGCTACCTAGCTCGGACTAGAGTTGATTGGGATCCCCTAAAAACTTTTTGGTGTCCAAATAAAGAGGCCGGCCTCAACACTCATGAAACAGGCCAACTATGCTCTCTTCAAGATCGTCTAAATCATCTACATTATACTTACCTATTACAGGTTTCTCTTCCCAGTACAAAGGAAAATAAGGTTCTTTGTTCTCGTCAAGGAAGAAAGGTTAGGCATCCTTAGCGTCTCAGATTTTGAAAAAATAGTTCTTGAAATCATGAAACCACTCATCGAAGATAGCAAAAACTTTCCTCCCTTGGACAGCTCTGAAAGAAATCCAAATTAGTTTTTTAGAAGAACTAAAAGGTTTGGTTAGCACAAAAAGGTAAAACAAGACTTTAAGGAAAGGTCAGACATCCAGTTCCCGATAAAGAAGCTGGTATATTTTCAGAAAAGCGCACGAATTGGGGTGTACTTGGGTAGGAGCAACATTGTAAGCCCAGAGGACATTAATTTCAAAATCAAAAAAAGGAAGTCTAACATCTAGCTTAGTGAAAAGGCAATCATAAGCATAAAAGAAATGGCATTACGACTTATCAAGTAGGGGAAAACACACCCTCTCCTTGGGATCAGCAACAATTATTTCATAGTTCCTCTCATCCTCCCGGTTTTTACACAACCTATGGTGCCTACGAAAGGTCTCGACATACTCTCTATCAATAACAGGGACAGAAGTAAGAACAAATATATCTACCCAGGTCAGGTGAGATGGAACTTTGGTCGACATGTTATGAATTACAGATCGAGACATAAAGGTTATACCTACAAAACAAAGAAATCGTCATAAAAGAAGTCACACACCAAACAAAGGAAGTCGGGTCCTTGTCAACAGAATGAAAAATACAATTTCAAAAATGATTTTTCAACAAAGATACTTAAGATACCAAAATGGAATCACTTTCAAACAGGCAAAAGCGACACCATTTAGGGACAATACAATTATAGTACACAGCTACAATCTCAAGCAGCGACAGTTTCAAATAGCTTCAAGACACAACAAGTAGCGAAGAAAATGCAAAAGAGGAAATGCAAAAGCCTCCATCACCAACAATATTTCAAATCACTATCATTCAAGACAAGGAAATACAAGTACTACCCAGAGCAAATTGAAAAACAAAAAACGAGGAAAAGCACCAACCTTAGTGAAACACGGAAGGAGAAGGGCACGTCAAACAACAGAAATGTGAATGTTCCATTTCAAAAGAACCAACAAAGCCTTCTATACCTCAAAGATAAGAAAATCTTGAATTCAAGAACAAAGGAGGAAAAAGAAGGGTGAAAGGGTTTGAACAAAGGAAACGGTAAAATACAAAACGTTTTTAGAAACAGAAAAAGAAGGAAGAGGGAAGAGTTGAAGCTTTTATAAGGGACAAGGGGAGAAAAAGATATTTCACACCCCTCCTTTAATGCCACACACGAAGCCCAAGCAAAACAACCGCGTAACGTGCACCACGTTATCAAGTAGCAATGTTTCAAAATTTTTGAAACACATCGAGTACCCGACCTCATAAAGGCGGCGTACCCGACGAAGGAAACTGAAACCACAAATGCTTGAGCCTGACCTCATGAAAGCTCAAACTCAAGCAGTGGCACTATTCATACCCTAGCTCAAAACACAAAGCCAGGCCCTTTAAAGATAAAGGCCCATCAAGGGTGGCCTCTCTCACTTACCCGACCTCTTAAGAGGTCGCTTGCGTCAAGGAGGTCCGGCCTTACTTACCCAAATTAGTAACTACCTCCCCAAATCTCTCCTACTATCTCTATCTCACCTAGAAGATACATCCCAATAAACTTCCAAGATAAAGGGAACGATTATCCATCCATAAAGGTGGAACTACTCCAAAAGGTGGTTACCTATTCTATTATAAATACACTGATATTCCTCAGGTATGTTCAAGTCTTAATCTACTAAAAACTTGCTTAAAGCCCTTGCTAACTTAATCATCGGAGTCTTTTGCAGGTACCACCCCACCTACCCACGAAGAACTCAGATGGTGGCACATCGGCATTAGTACAAGTCAGACGTTGCCCCAGAAGGAGTCTGGACCTCACGTCCAGGCCCAAATCACCGTTTTCGGTAGCCCCTGGAACAGACATCTTGCATGATCAAAGTAGAGAGTGAAAAGTATTTTTTCAGAATTTTAACATCTCTGAAACCTTAACTTTTTTACTCATATTATTTTCTCTACCATTTACTGTTTACCTTATTCAATTCACTGTTTTTATGCAATTGCTCTTGAAACCCTAAGTTTTTTATTGTCTAACTAGAATAATCGATTGACTATTGCTTGCTTAGTCTGTTAATCCTCGTGGGAACAATAACTCACTCCCGTGGTATTACTTGATACGATTCGGTGCACTTGTCGATAGTTTATGGTTTTATAAAATTCGCATCAAGTTTTTGGCACCATTGCCTGGAATTAATTGTGATTAACAATTACCACATTAATTGATTACCAAGATTAGATGCTTTTTTTTGTTTTTCTTCGGTTTCAAAAAAATAATTTAAAAATATTTTGTTTTTTGTTCTTTATTCTTTTCTTTTCTTTGTACCACATGGTGCGTTAATTCAATTTAGTGTTTTGTGCCAAGGAAAATAATGGAGAGAAACCACATAAGTTACTACTCATACCCAAGAAATGATTCATATTTCCGTGGATGAGCATCTTTAGTTATTTCCTTTATTAATTCTTTGAATAAAGTTAGTTTTTTCCTTATTCTTAAGCAAGATTTTAATGCTTTTGATCAATGTCTCTTGGAGTTGCTTTGAGATTTGGCATGTGTAGGAAAGTAATGGAAATAAGCAAGAACAACGATGAAAAGAAGCAAGCAAGAGGGACACTCAAGAACCAGAGAAGGAGGAAGCAAAATAGAACTTCTCGACCAAACAGAAAGGTTGCTGGACCAAACAGACAAGCTTCAGGGACTCAACCCCAATCTCACGTCAAACATGGAAGGAAGCACGTTCAACGTGCCTCTTGAAGCCACCTCCAATGGCTTGCTCTCCCACTCATGTTGGACTTGCCAAGCCTCACGGCTAACGTGCCATTTTTAGGCACCTCTAGTAGCTCATCTCCAAGGCCACGTTCAACATGCCAAAGGCCACGTTCAATGTGCCTAAATTGTGTCCAAAGCATGGGCCATATCCACCCTCCAGGACCTTTTTTATTTCTTTCACTAATATCTAAGCTTCTAAGCTTGAACGAGGGAATGAAGATTTGGCACTGATGCGGGTTTTTGCAGAACCACAAACTATCAGCAAGTGCACCAAATTATCTCAAGTAATAACACGGGAGTGGGTTATCGTTCCCACGAGGATTAATGGATTAAGCAAACAATAGTTAATTGATTATTCTAGTCAGACAATCAAAAACTTAGGATTTCAAGAACACTTAGCATAAAAATAGGAAATTTAACAAAAGCAATAATAAACGAGTGAGAAAACAATATGATTAAGAGAGTTAAGGATTCAAAGATGTTGAGACTTTCGAAAAAATACTTTTCGCTCTCCACCTTGATTATGCAAAGATGTACTTATGGCAAATCATAAATGATCAAACTCCAATTCCTTGGTAATTCAATTTCTCTAATCCTAATCAATTACCAATTCCTTGATTAATCAATTGTGACAAAAGATTAAGAACGTTCACTGATTTAAAAACCACACAATTTTCAAGAACCAAACTTGGTTGATTCGATGTCACTTATCAAGTCCAAGTTCAAAATCTAAGAATCATGAGAAGAAGTTTTCAAGCTTACTTCAATTAATTAACTTTTCCAAGATATTAAGAGAATTCAAGTTAGAAGAGAATTGTTTTCTAACACATTCAAATCTCTTAAATGAAGAACGAAAACTCTTTCTTAAGAAAACATCAATGCATTACTCAAAGAAGAAAAGCTATAACATTAGTTCATAGGAATCAACAGAACTCCTAACCTTAACTGAGGAGATTAGTGACTCATGCTTTAAAATAAAACCTTGAATTATAAATTGTAAAAACTGCCGAAGAATATTATGTATGTGACACCTTTTCTTTTTATACTTACCCTAAAACAATTTCCAAAGTCAAAACTAATTCAAAATCAACTTAAAATATAATTAGATCTAACTAATTAATATTTTTCTTCTCAATTCAAGCTTTAGATCTTTCTCCTCATGATCCTCAATCAATGCTAGATTTTATGGCTTATATTAGGCCTTGAGTTAATCACTTAAGTATTTGAAGAATTAGAGGACTTGGTGAATGAATTAAGTCCCTTGAGAATGAACCATTTGGAGCGTGGGACATATGGCCTCATGCGTGCAACGTATGGCCTAGTCTTGGGAAGGTTAGCCTCTGTTTTATGCTTCACGTTGCACACACACACCTCCCACATTACACACATGGAATTCCTTGGATAATTGCCCTCTGTTAGCTCCTTCATGTTGCACGGCTACACCTCCACATTGCACGGCTGGAGTTTGGCACCAATTGACTCTCTGTTTCACTTCTCACATTGCACAGCCAGGCTCTCACGTTGCACAACTGAAGTTTGGCACCAATTGTTGTCTAGGGATCTCTATGTTTGGTCCAGAGAGCTCTCTGTTTAATTCTCTTTCTTGTGTCTCTTGTTTATGATGATTCCTAGCCTCTTCTTCCTCCTTGGCTTGTGCTAATTCTCTTCTAAATTCTCCTGTAACAAATGAATTCAACCTAAATCAAAGTAATGCTCATTAAATTATGAAATTATTGCTTATGTAACAAGAATCATTAGCTTATTGAATAAAATTCTAAAGAAAAAACAATTAAAGATGCGGATGCATCAGGCACAAGGCCTATGTCATCTAGCATTGATTGAGGATCAATTAAAGAAAGATCTAAAGAAAGACCAATGCATCTGGAGCAACCTCGAAATCAATCAAGCTCCGACTTTAATGGTACAAGATTTTTTGACTTGGTTGCAAACGTTGTTAAGAAGAACTGATTTGTTTCTCTTGTCAACGGCTTTGTGGTGAATATGGCTTGATAGGAATGCTTATATCTTCAATAATGAAAACCAAACCCCTGCTTAACTTCCATAGTTTTCAAAGTCAAATTCTTGGCCGAAGAATTCCGAATTGCCTCGTCTTCAAATTTCTAACAAAGTTCCTTTTTGATTGAATACAAGTAGACTCAACCGAACATTGGATATGTGAAAATTAACTATGACGGAAGTATTTTTCCTAACTAAAAAGGTCGAGTATGAATGTGTTCTTCGTGACAAAGATGGTCTGGGGATTTCATGGAGTACAGAAAAAATTTCTAGTTCAAATGTGTTCTGTACAGAATTGTGGGATATTTGATGCGGATTGATGTTGATACTAAAAAATGTTGTTCAAAATATTGTGTGTAAAACCAACTCAATTGATGCGTATTCATTAATTAACACCTTGAATCCTCTTCAAAATTACTGTAAATCAGAACTTTTCTCCAAAACTTTTGAACTTAAGATGTGCAAAATTTTTTTTTTATTCAATTTGATATTATGTATCGTGAGACTAATAAAGTTATTGATCTTTTAACAAACATAATATACAAAGAATAGCTGACCAATATATTTAGTTACAACTTCTATTGCAAATGTTGCATCTAATAGCCAATGAGTAATAACTCAAATGGCATAATCTTCTCATACTCAATTAAGAGATTGCGGGTTCGAGTCTCGTATCTTTGGTAAAAAAAAATGTTGCATCTAATACAATATGATTTAGTTTAGTTTTTCTTCTTTCTTATTTTACCAAAAAAAAAAAAATGAGATAACTGTGGTGTAACTGCAAGCTATATTTTGGTAAGACCTGGCATCAGATCTTGAAAAGGAAACAAGACATCTGGATCCTGAGAACATGACCGGCAGACCAGGTTATATATGTGTAATCATTAATTCATTATTAATTATCATTAATTAACTTCTGTCCGCTGTGAATGATTTTTCGGCGGCTGGATGCACATTACAACCAAGCATTAACTTCGCATTGCAATTTCAATGTTCACATCTCACGTACGAGTCACGATCCTCCCCACGTTTTAAGTTTCTTAATTCTTATCACAAAAAGTTTATACTTCTTTAAGCTTTTGCTTGGCAATTTTTTATTCAAAAAAAATATTTGACAATTTATATATAAAATAAATACTTCTCTAGTCGTTTTCGTTCTCTAGTTTTCGTACATAAGAGCACCAACTAACGTAAGTAAAAAATATGAGAAGTATAAAGTATAATCACTTTTTAATGCTTAAAATTTTTTATATTATAATTTTAAATAAATTAATTAATTTTGTAAAATTTGTATTAAATCTCACGATTTTACTTAAATTTTGTTATAATTTTATATTTTATATATGAGGAAATATAAAGAACTAATGGAATATCTGTACAATGTGTATAATAGAAGTTTAGAGATGTCCAATTCAGTATTAGAAATATAATTATTAGTGTTACCTTTTTCTATCAGCTTAAGCTTTTGGGATGAGTGATTTCATGACATGGTATCAAAATTCTAGATCCGAAAAGTCAAGAATTCGATTCTTGGTAAAACTTAAGATCAGCTTAAACTTTTGGGATGAGTGGTTTCATGATATGAGATGTTCATTATCCCTGCTACCCGAATGGTTATTCTGGATAGTATGGATAATGTTCATTTTTTAACTCATAGCCCATTGTACACATTGTACAAATATTCCATTGACTCCCTAACATGATTCCATACATATTTAGTTTATTTTTTTTTTAATTTCATATCAAATCTCAATTTCTCTAACTTAATAGATTAAGAGCATATTTTAAATAGAAAGATAGTATTTGTATATTAAATTTAATATTTTAATCTTATCATACCTTACCTCGAAATAATGTAGAACATCTAGATATTATTATAAATTTTACATTTCTAAAATTATAGCCATTAAATAATTTATAATTTATGATATATTATTAAAATCGAATTTGTTTGATTACTAGTATAGTTGACCTTGCATGTTCCTCAAAGTATTTTTTAATTTATTTTATTTAAATATGTTAATTAATTATTAATTTGATTGAGATAATATTCAATTATTTAATATTATATTTGGCCATATTAACTATAACTAATTAATTACATTAGTTATTTGATTTGACTGAAATAAATAAATAAATTTTATTTTAATTTATATTAATTTTTTTATCTTATGTATTTTGATTAATAATTTTTAAAATTATTATAATCAATTATTTATTTGATTTGATTGAGATAAATATTAAATTATTTAATATTTTATTTGATTATATTAACTATAACTAATCAATTATATTAATTATTGATTTGACTGAAATAAATAAATTAATTTTGTTTTAATTTACATTAATTTTTTATCTTATGTATTTTGATTACTGGTTTTTAAAGTGCTATAATTTTTATGAGGCATATTTTTAAGATATTTTTATTTATTTAACTTATTTTATTGAGCCAAATAACAAACAACAACAAAGCCTTGTTCCACTAGGTAGGGTCAACTATATGAATCAAATGACGTTATTAAGCTCTATTATGTATCATGTCTATAAAGAGACTATTTACATGTAGATTTCATTTGATCACCTCATGGATGGTCTTCTTAGGTCTTTCTCTACTTTTCATCCCTTGTCCATCTTCTATCTTATCCACCCTCCTAATTGGGTGCTCTGTCGGTCTTCTTACATGTCCAAACCACCTGAGACGTGATTCTACCATCTTTTTCACAATAGATGTTACTCCAACTCACTCACTCTCTCTCTCTCTCTCTCTCTCTCTCTCTTATATCTTCATTTCTTATTCTATCCAATCGCGTATGACCACTCATCCATTTCAACATCTTCATCGCTGTCACACTTAGCTTATGTTCGTACTCTCCTTTGGCCGTCCAACACTTTGTACCATAAAGTATAGCCGGTCTGACAGCAGTGCGATAGAATTTACTTTTAAGTTTTAAAGGCACCTTTTTGTCACATATAAAACCAGAAACACTCCGCTATTTTGAGCAACCCGCTTGGATCCTATGATTTACATCTTGTTCAATCTCTCCATTATCTTGTATGGTGTACCCAAGATACTTAAAACTCTTAACTTTTCGTAGGATGTTGTCTCCAATCTTCACCTCTATTTTAGGGTTTTTCCTTCCCAGGATGGACTTGCATTCCATATATTCCGTCTTACTACGACTTATGCGCAGACCATACACTTCTAGAGCTTCTCTTCATAACTCCAACTTCTTATTTAGGTCTTCCAACTCCCTAGCCTTCGTACCAACCCATTTTGTTTCTTGTAGGCACATGATGTTAATCTTCCTCCTTGTCATGGTATCCACTACTTCCATGGATTTTTCTATTAGAGTGCCTCCATGTCCCAAATCTCAACTTTCTGCCGCCCTGACCTTTACCTTTATCTTTGTGAACTAACTTATTTACCCTTGTCTGTTAACGAAAACGCAGGAATCCTTGCTCATTTAACACTACAGTCGAGCACCGATGTAGCGGCTCTTACTCATTTGACACTGTACGTGAGCCATACAGTGCATTGCTTCTGGGCAACGACCTAGCTTTAGCGCAATAACATTTTTGATCCATGTTATGAAGATTCGACTAAGTTTTTATGTTGGCTATTGAAGACCTAACACAACCCTCCTTCTTTATCCGGGTTTCGGACTGGCTATGTACCACAAGTGTAACATAGACGGAGTTACTTATTTATTGAGCCAAACAATTATAATTAATTTATTATATCAATTATTCAATTTAATTAATTTAAATGTATATTATTTGATTTAATTTATTGTCACATGAATGTTTGAGTCATTATTTACTAAAAGTTCGTTCCTCTTTATTTCTTTCCTTAATCTTAAATATTTTAATTTTAAATTTTATATTTTTATTCATTGTTTATATTCTTTTTTCTATATTAATATCAAAGTTAATATTTTTTTATTTATTTTATATTTCACTAATTTTTTGTTTAAGGTTCTTTAATATTATTCTTTTGTATCTTGGTATTTTAAAAAAAGTTTGTTGGTCTAATATATTTATTTATTGGTCTAATAATTATTTTTTTGCAAAAATTTATACTAAATTAAACATAAGTTAATCACAAATTAAACATTTATGTTATTAGTATACGTATTATCCTATTTAATTTAATTTATTTACACACTAACATAATTAATTGAAAATAAATGATAAATAAAACTATAAAATAATTAGAAAATAGCATGTTCGTAGTTACTTTAAAATACATAATAAAATAAGTTTTAAGATATTATTTTATTTAGATTGTTAATATTTATAAGAATAGAAGGTTAATAATTATAATTAAATAAGTACTGAAATACATTTTATGGTACTAAATTTATTTAAATTGTTAATATAATTTTATAAATGGTAACTTTGTATAAAGAGATTGTTAATAAAATTTTATAATGTCTATATTTATATTTATTTGACTCGTGTATTTTATATTATTCTATTTTATCCAAAAAATTGATGCTTATCTTTTTTTAATTAATTATTTAAAAAGATAGTGAAAATGTGTTATATGATATTTTAATTATATAATATTTTTTATTTTTTACTCTAATGATGAAACATGATTATTGTTGCGTTCATATAAGATATTGTGACATAGTATTATAAAAAATGTAAGTGCTATCCGTGCAAATTATAACTTTTACACTGATATATTAATTTAATGACAAGTCATTAATTAATAAATGTCTATAATAGACTTATTTTAGTGCATGTGGCATAAATTAATCAAAAAAATATATTATTTATTTTACACTCAAAGAATTTAATAATATCTTTATTATTTTTATTTTATATTAAAATAATCTATTATAAAATATATAATTTAATAATTATATTATTTCTTTAATAAATTCAATAATTATTTTTATGTCTGTATAAAAATTTCAATAAAATATTATTAAAATTTTTTAATTATCAATTTGTTAAAATTTTAAATTATCAAAAATAAATTATCAAATTTGAATTTTAAAAAATATATTCTTAAAATTTGTAGCACCTTTGATAAGTTAAACTAAAAATAATTTTTTTTCAATAAGCACAAGAATAAACAAAAATTATATTTGGTAAAATATTTTTTAAAATGTAAAAGCTATAATAGACACAAACATAAGAAAAATTTTGAATTTATCAATATATGATGTTTTGTTAGATTTTTAAATTTAGATAAGTATAAATTAATTTTAAAAAATATTCTAACCTTTTAAAGTGTCTAATGTAAACACATACAGACGATTTTATTAAATTAAATTAATTATAATTTGTCAAATATATTAGTTATTTGATTTAATTAGGATAGATATTAAACTGTTTAAATTAATTTTTTGGATATTAAGATAATGATTTGTGTTACGGATCCGGCCCACGGATCCCGGACCCAAGGTTAAACCCGAATCCGGTTCCTCGGGTCCGACCCGTCTCCCTATTCCGGAAGGCTCGAAAACGGCCCTCTAGAACTCCTAACCGACTTTCGAATTCAAACGTCTTCCCTATCTTGACCAAACAAGATAAGATAAGACGACTCCCATCACCTATAAATAGAGGACCCAGGTCCCTCCAGGTATTCACTCATTCCTCACACCTTCTACCTCTTAGATTCATTCTGACTTGAGCGTCGGAGTGTCTTTGCAGGTACCTCCCCCATCGCTCCAGTCACGCGACCCGGTCTTCGCCTCGACCCGCAGGTTCCCGATCCATCCTTCAACCCGTACCAGAGACATCTTGTACATTGGCGCCGTCTGTGGAAAACTGCGTCGTCCAAAGCCGGAATGGGGGACGTACTGGAAGAAACCTCCTCAGGCTGGGATGACTCTCGACCGCTCCATCCGACCCCAGAACACCAGGAGGTCATAAACCAAGGCAGGATAGCAAGCACTATCCACCACATGAACGATCATATCACAAAACCACGACACCCCGAGAAAACAGGGGACAAAGCGGCACAAATCATTCAAGACCTCCGCCTCTGGGTCTAGGAACTCGAAGGCAAATTGGCCACCAAGGAAAGACACAACAACGAACACGGAAGCCATGCAACTTCCCGATCAAAATCTCGCCACGGCAGGTCGCCAACTCGGAGACACAATAGAAGAAACGGTCGCAGCACCTCATGCAACCACGGACGAGAGAAATCGCCAGAACGGCGACACAGCAAAAGGCACAACCGCAGCGCTTCCCGTGATCTGAGTCGTCAGCACGACTCGGACGAAGATCGGTGACACCGAGATACCAAGCGCACAAGAAACGACCACACAATAATGGGAGCTACACCTTTCACAGAAAGGATTTTAAGAGCAAAACTCCCTAAAGGTTTTGACAAACCCACCGACATGAAGTACGACGGAACCAAAGATCCCCAGGAACATCTAACGGCCTTCGAGGCCAGGATGAACTTAGAAGGAGCAGCCGACGCGGTCCGATGCAGGGCCTTCCCGGTAACCCTAGCTGGACCGGCAATCAAATGGTTCAACGCCCTCCCAAACGGATCCATAGCCAGTTTCCACGACATAACGCGAAAGTTCATGGCCCAGTTCACGACCAGAATCACTAAAGCCAAACACCCCATCAGCCTACTAGGGGTCACGCAAAAACAAGAAGAATCCACAAGGAAATACCTCGACCGCTTCAACGACGAATGCTTAACGGTCGACGGACTCACGGATTCCATCGCAAGCCTCTGCCTAACCAACGGGCTCATGAACGAAGACTTTCGCAAACACATCACCACCAAACCAGTATGGACCATGCACGAGATCCAGAACGTTGCCAAAGATTACATCAATGACGAGGAAGACAGCCAAGTCGTCGCCGCCAATAAACGGCAACACGGCAACGCCTAACATGGCAACTCGGTGCCCCGACATAACCCACCACCTAAAGAAAATCAAAGGGACCACCCCAAACTGACAAACACAAACCGACCACCAAGAATCGGCAAATTCTCTAATTACACGCCCCTGACAGCACCAATTACCGAGATATACCACCAGATCGCGGATCGAGGCATCATCTCAAAAGCCCGACAACTCAAAGAAAGAACAGGCGGCAACAAAACCCTTTACTGCGACTACCACCGAGGTTACGAGCACAGAACACAAGATTGTTTCGACCTTAAAGACGCCCTCGAACAAGCCATAAGTGACGGCAAGCTCCCAGAGTTCGCCAAAATCATCAGAGAACCAAAACGTGCAGAAAGAGACAGGACGCCGAAAAGAGAAGGGCGCAACCCAAGAGCGCAAAAACAACCCCCTAGGGAAAACCCAGAAGAAGACCCAACCATCATAGTAAACGTCATCACAGAAAAAGACATAACGGGCAAGTCAAAATCAACATTGAAAAAAATCTCAAGGTCATGGCTGTCAGAAACCAAGCCCCTACCACCTTGGATGACAATACGATAACCATCCTACCCGAGGATTGTCAGTACGGCACCTCGGCTGAAGATGCCCCTTTCGTCATCTCAGCAAGGATCGGAACAGGACTAGTACGAAGGATACTGGTAGACACCGGGGCAGACTCAAACATCCTTTTCTGAGGAGCCTTCGACAAGCTCGGACTCCACAACGACAACCTCCAAACAGACCGCAACGGTGTCACGGGACTCGGAGATTACTTCCTCAAACCAGACTGCTCGATCACCCTCCCCATCACCACAGGGACAGGTAACCAAAGGAAGACAATCCTAGCCGAATTCGTGGTCCTCAAAGACTCCACAGCCTACAACGTCATCCTCGGAAGAAAAACAATCAATGACTTTTCCGCTGTCATCTTTACCAAATACCTCCTCATGAAGTTAACAACCGACGACGGCTCGATCGACACTATCCACGGAGACAGAGAAGTCGCAGCAGAGTGCAACAACACCAGAGCCCTACGGAAGAAATCCCGAGATGCGGCCGGAATATTCCTAGCCGACCTGGACGCCTGACAAGACGGCCAACCCAGGCCAGAGCCAGAAGGCGACATGAAAAAACTACAAATAGGGCTAACCAAAGAGGAATACACCTTCATCAACAGGAACCTCCCATACGATCTTTAAGAGGATCTTTCCCAACTCCTGAAGCAAAATAGAGACCTATTCGCATTCACACCAGCCGACATGCCGGGAATAAACCCCGACCTAATGTCCCACCAGTTAGCCGTGGACCCCAAAGCTAAACCCGTAGCACAAAGAAGACGAAAAATGTCACCTGACCGAGCCGCCGAAGTCAAGAAGCAAGTCAAAGCCTTACTTGAAGCCAACTTCATAAGGGAACTCCCCTACACGACCTGGCTAGCCAACGTCGTACTGGTTAAAAAATCTAACGGTAAATGGCGAATGTGCGTCGACTACACGGACCTCAATAAAGCCTGCCCAAAAGACGCCTTTCCCCTACCAAACATCGACAGATTAGTAGATGTCGCATCCGGCCATCGATAC
The DNA here is from genome assembly GCF_059453495.1 of Arachis ipaensis. NCBI lineage: Eukaryota > Viridiplantae > Streptophyta > Magnoliopsida > Fabales > Fabaceae > Arachis > Arachis ipaensis. Next base: position 109,361,305 of record NC_142439.1, on the reverse strand, counting down.
CTCAGCTTCATGGACGCATACTCCGGCTACAACCAGATCCCGATGCACCGACCCGACAAAGAAAAAACAGCATTCATCACCCCGGAAGGGACATATTGTTACACGGTAATGCCCTTCGGCCTAAAAAACGCCGGAGCCACTTACCAAAGGCTCGTCAACAAGATATTCCAGAATCTGTCCGGAAGCAAACTAGAAGTCTACATAGATGACATGCTCGCCAAGACCGAGTCAGGCGAACAACTCGTCAGCGACCTTAACCTCATAATGAACACCCTACGGAAACACCAGATGCGACTCAATCCAACAAAATGTGCCTTCGGAATGGAGGCGGGAAAGTTCCTCGGCTTTATGATCACGCAACGCGGAGTCGAAGCCAACCCGGAAAAATGTCGTGCCATCCTTGAAATGACAAACCCTAAAAACCTTAACGACATCCAAAAGCTCAACGGTCGGCTCACGGCGTTATCCTGCTTCCTCGGAGCATCGGCACAAAAAGATTACCCTTCTTTAAGTTAATGAAGAAAGGAGCCCTTTTCAACTGGGAAGCAAAATGCGAAGAAGCATTCCAACACTTCAAAAGAGTCTTAGCAGAACCACCAGTTCTCGCTAAACCCCAAACAGGAGAAACCCTGTACCTATACCTCTCCATAATGGAAGAAGCGCTCGCAGCGGCGCTCATCCGCGAAAACAAGAGAAAGGAACAAGAACCTATCTACTTCATAAGCAAAGTCTTGCAAGAAGCGGAAACTCGCTACTCACGTCTAGAAAAATTAGCTTTCGCACTCCTCACGGCTTCCCGGCGCCTGCGACAATACTTCCAGGCCCACCCCGTGACGGTCCGAACCGACCAGGCGGTCAAACAAGTACTACAAAAACCCGACCTAGCGGGAAGAATGCTAGCATGGTCCATCGAACTATCTCAATTCCAAATCAAGTTCGAACCCCGGTATGCGATCAAAGCACAGGCCATGGCCGACTTTATCGCCGAGATGACCCCAGGAAACTCCACCCCCGAATCATGGAAACTACATGTTGACGGCTCATCGAACGTCACCTCTGGAGGTGCCGGAGTCATTCTCGAGAGTTAGAACAGAGTCGTAATCGAACAATCAGTACGATACGAATTTCCAGTATCGAACAACCAAGCAGAATATGAGGCCCTCTTGGCAGGCCTAGCCCTAGCCCGGGAAGTCGGAGCAAAGGTCCTAGAGGTAAATACCGATTCACAGGTAGTCAGTTCTCAAATTAACGGAGACTACTAGACACGAGATCCCCTACTCCAACAATACCTCGCCAAGGTAAACAAACTGAAAGAAGGATTCGAGCACGTTACCATACAACACGTTCCTAGGGAACGAAACGCCAGGGCAGACCTACTTTCCAAACTAGCCAGCACCAAACCAGGACACGGTAACAAATCGCTAATTCAGGAAGTCGTTAAGTCACCCTCCGTGTCAACGACAACCAACGCTCATCTGACATTCTCGAACCAGGGATCTTGGACCTACCCTATCCTACAGTACCTCCTCGACGGAACACTGCCGCCGGACCCCAAAGAGGGAAAACGAATAAAAAGGGAAGCCGCCAACTATACCGTTGTCGCAGGACAACTATACAAACGTGGATTCTCGCAACCCCTGCTCAAATGCGTCGAACCCGGGGACACGGAGTACATACTCCGTGAAATCCACGAAGGTTGCTGCGGCCACCACGTCGGAGGTAAAACATTAGCCCAAAAAGTCATCAGGGCAAGCTACTTCTGGCCCACGGTTATTCCGGGATTCCATACAAATAGTTAAAAACTATGACAAATGCCAAAGGCACGCCAATATCCACCAAGCCGCCCCTCACCAACTCAGCATCATATCGGCAGAACGGCCATTCGGCACCTAGGGGATCGACCTCGTCGGACCCTTCCCTACGGCACCCGGTCAACTCAGGTATCTCATCGTCGCCATAGACTACTACACCAAATGGATCGAAGCCGAACCCCTGGCCTCCATAACGGCAACCTAATGCCGAAAATTCCTCTGGCGACAGATCATCACCCGATTCGGGATCCCCGAGATCGTTATCTCGGACAACGGAACCCAATTTGCTGACAAAAAGTTCAGAGAATTTTTAGAAGGGCTACGCGTATCTCACCGTTTCAACTCGGTAGAACACCCCCAAACAAACGGACAGGTGGAATCCGCGAACAAAATAATCGTCAAAGGACTCAAAAAGCGGCTCGACGAAGCCAAAGGACTATGGGCCGACGAACTCGGATCGGTCCTATGGTCATACCGAACCACACCTCAAACGACCACGGGAGAAACACCTTTCCGATTGACATACGGTGTGGAGGCGGTCATCCCGGTAGAGATCGGAGACCCAAGCCCCAGAAAAACGGTCGGAGGTAACGATGAAGAAGCAGAACGAGACCTCATTGACGAAGAAAGAAGCATATCTCACATCAAAGAACTAGCCCTAAAACAAAGAATCAGCCTAAGATATAACCACGGCGTCGTCCGACGAGAATTCGCAACCGACGACCTCATCCTACGACGAAACGACATCGGTCCCCCAACCCCAGGAGAAGGGAAACTCACTCCCAACTGGGAAGGACCATACAGAATCAAGGCTGCAATCGAAAAGGGAGCATATAAACTCGAACGGCTTAACGGTGATGAAGTCCCAAGGACATGGAACGCCGCCAACTTACGGCGATACTACACTTAGGCCGACCTAACTAGGTCACCCCTTTTCTCTTTATTGTTCATGTCTCTTCTTTACCTATCTTCCCATTTTACGACTCTTGAATTTTAATTTTCGCTTAAGTATCAATCCCGGGTACTCTTTCCCCCCAAAGACGGAGGGTTTTAACGAGGCCCAACCATCAATAAAATTCCATTAAAAGCTATTTTTATCTTTCTAAGTGTCCCAAATACGGAACAAAGACGCGGCCACGACTGAGGGACCGATCACCCCCCAGGCCCAACACATGGATATCCAAGATAAACCCGACCAAGCGGCAGTCCGAGGGAACAAATAAAACACAAACGGAATAGCTTAAAACGGAATATACCAAAAAGGCCTGAACGGCCAAAAATACCTTAAAACGAAATATACAAAAAAGGCCCGAACGGCCAAAAATACCATAAAACGGAATATACAAAAAAAGGCCCGAACGGCCGAAAACATCATTAAACGAAGTCCGATATTACGAAGTAGCGATTACACGGCCCATGGCCACCCAAAACATTCAAAACAGTTCAAAATGAAATTCAAAAAACAAAGATAGAAAGCTACTCGAGGTCAACAATCTGGCCATCACGAACAGTCTTGAAAGCTCCCATCACGGACACATCCACACCCGGAGCCAGCACTAAAGCTTGAGCCCTCATTGTCTCCTCAGTAGCCACAATCGCACCCTTAGCATCAGTCAGCAACTCCGTTTTCTCCCTCTTCAAGGCAGCAACCTCGGCCTTCAGAGCTTCCGACTCACCGAGAAGCACGGCAGCGTGGGAACCTGCATCAGAAGCCTTTTGCCGCTCCTCACCCAGTTGGGAAAGAAGTGAAGTCTCAACCTCGGAAAGTCGGAGAATCTCTGCCCCGGCCTCCTCAGAAGACTTCACTGCCTTCTCCCTCGCAGCCTCAGCAGCCTCAAGCTTCTCCTTCAACTTAACCACCTCAGCCTGAGAATGGCGGAGTTTCTTATCCAACAAACCGACCTGAGCCATCACGGGCTCAGCTTTCCGAACAACAACGGCAAATCGAAGGAGGGCACGATACACTGACTTGGCTTGGAACGAAACATCGCAGCCATCAAAAAACGGCTCTGTACCAGGCATCAAGTGTTAATCAATGAACCCAAGGCATCAAAACGTTGGTCCATCACACTAGGCACAACACCCTCTTCCTCGAAAGTCTCGCTGCTCGGTTCCTCAGGCCTCTTCCTCTTCCGAGAAGCCTCAGCAGCCGTGACCACAACGACTTCAGACGAGTTCGCAGGACTAGGCGAAACCTGAGCATCGGCCCGCACATCCGAAGAAACCACCTCCTGAGAAACAGCTTGAGAATCCACAGTAGGATTCGAAACAGGGGTAGCTAGAGACGACGACCCCTCCTCCCGACCCATCGCCGCCTTCAGCCGTGCCAGAGAAGTCAAGCCGCCAGCCATTTCAACTGAACCAAAGGAAAAATTCCAAGTCACAAAAACGGGAGAACAAAATATAAAAACCAAAGAAAGAAATAGCCACACACCAATATACGCCCGACAAACCTCGGGATCCCCCATGACGTCTCGAGGATTTAACGGGCTCTCGCCAAAAAGATGCCATAAAACATTGGCAATATCCTTGTCCTCGGGAGACAGACCATCATAAGTGACCTTAGTCAAGACCGACGGCTCGGCACGGAAATTCCAATAAGTCGGAAACCGACGCACACCCTCTAGCGACAACCAAAACGGATGGTGCCCCCGGACAGGGCGCACCTTAAAATACTCTCTCTTAAAACCATGAAAAGAGTCTTCAAATAAACCAAAAATGCGGCGATGAGGCTGAGCCCGGAACGACATATACCCTTTCTTATGCTTCCCCTCCTTAGACGGAAGAGTACATAAGAAAAGAAAAAGAAAGACATGAACTGAAGCCGGAAGATCAAGATACCGGCACACAAGCTCGAAAGTCCGAACGGCGGCCCAACTATTCGGGTGAAGTTGAGACGGCGCCACGGAACACCGACTTAGCAACTCCTGAACAAACGGCGAAAAAGGAAGCCGTACGCCGAGCCGAGTAAACATTGACTCGTAAACCCACATCCAGTCCGGAACAGTGGTCGAGTCAAGGTTTAAATAACAAACGCGCTCATCGGTGTCCGGAAGGGCAAGCTCGTATTGCCGCTCCATATCGCCACCACCACAAATCGCCCCCTGATAACGGAGGCGTTGAAGATCAGCCTCCGTCATCCGTGACGGAACTCCCCACATGTCGCTAGTAACCCAGGTGTAGCGAGCGGGGACGCCCCTGGAGGGGGCTATTGGAGCACCAACACCCTCATTTCTCCGTCGATGCATACCTAAAACAGGGAGGAGCACCACCATCAGCCTACTAACCCTACGCAGAAGCAAGAACAGAAACCTACCACTGCTACCAATTCAACACGGTGGTGCACCGCCACTACTAACCAAACACGACGGTACTCAGCCCCCTCAAAACTCAAATACCACCTCCCAAAAACACCAAACGCAGTACAAAGTGAAAAAACAAGACAGAACAACGCATGGCAAAAAACAGAACGGCAGGTGCACCACCAAACAAAAAAGAAGAAAAGCGAAGCGTACCAACCTGATAATGCAGAAGATGATCCTGGGAAAGCTTGAGAAGCAGAAGCAGCAAACAAGCACCAGAGAGCAGTACCACAGAGAGAAGAAAAGATTTTTTCAAGAAAGAACGAAAAAAGAAAAAATAAAACGAACGAGGGAACTAAAGCAAAAGGCCAAAACGGTTACAAAAGGAAGGGGGCGAAAAGACACAAATAACCCTAGACAAGGTAAGGCTCGTAGGGGCAAAAGAGGAAAATGCCCCCTCACATTAAATGCCCCCCTCGAAAAAAGAAGCTAATAAAGCACGCCTCGAAGAACGCAACAGACGCAGTAGGATCGGAAGAGTCACGTCAAACCAAAACGGTCAGACGAACCTTCAGCAAAAGCCGAGGCCGAGACACCGATCTCACGTCAAAGAACCAAACGGACACCCGAGAAAAACTAAAGACCTAGCCCGCGGTCAAACACCACACCTCCCAGCGACAGACCGACTTTGCTCGCTCTCCCGCTGCGGGGGCAACTGTTACGGATCCGGCCCACGGATCCCAGACCCAAGGTTAAACTCGAATCCGGTTCCTCGGGTCCGACCCGTCTCCCTCTTCCTCCGGAAGGCCCGAAAACGGCCCTCTAGAACTCCTAACCGACTTCCGAATTCAAACGTCTTTCCTATCTTGACCAAACAAGATAAGATAAGACGACTCCCATCACCTATAAATAGAGGACCCAGGTCCCTCCAGGTATTCACTCATTCCTCACACCTTCTACCTCTTAGATCCATTCTGACTTGAGCGTCGGAGTGTCTTTGCAGGTACCTCCCCCCATCGCTCTAGTCACGTGACCCGGTCTTCGCCTCGACCCGCAGGTTTCCGATCCATCTTTCAACCCGTACCAGAGACATCTTGTACAATTTGTAACATAATTTATGTTATTCAATTGAGTTATTTATTATCATATTGGGAATAATATCGATAATAAAATTTCAATCTGCTAAAGCAATAATTATCATATTTGTTTTCTTTTATAAAATCTTGAGAAATTTTAATTTTTCACCTATATAGGAATGTGTTTTATTTTGATAAAAAATTACATTAATGTATTTACAATATTTCTATAACTTCATATCATTCTTTAATGGTTTTCTCTTTGACCCTCTTGATCTCTTTTTTTTTTTCTTTCTTTTGTTTATTTACCACGAATCACATTTGTGACTTACCTATGGCGGCATAGCATAGATACAGAACCAAACAATATTATTTGACAGATAATTCTAAAAGAAAGAGTGAAGTTTTGGTGAATAGCAACGATTTGTTTATAATAAAAAAATTCACCAATAAAAATTTATTATGTGCAATAATGCACATGTTCCTTCTAAATTTAGTAAATTTTTTTATTTTTTACTTAATTCTATTCTTTATTATAGAAATTTTTTTTATTTGACTTTGACCTTATAATGTGAAAGATTGATGAAACCACAACAAAAATGAAAGCATAAGCTCTAATATTATATTATTGTATTTTTATATTTAACCAAAGAACAACAGAAATAAACATTAATTTTTTCTTCCTATCACTTATGATGCCTTATATTCCTTAATTCATTCTTTTTATTTTAAGTATGTGTTTATGTTATTATAATGTGAAAGATTGATGAAACCACAACAAAAAAAAAAACATAAGCTCTAATATTATATTATTTTATTTTTATATTTAACCAAAGAACAAAAGAAATAAACATTAATTTTTTCTTCCTATCACTTATGATGCCTTATATTATTCATTAATTCATTTTTTTATTTTAAGTATGTGTTTATGTTATTATATTATTGGCTATTTTTAAACTAAACCAATCTTAACATCCTTGGTGTATAATTGATAGTTATCATTCTTATTATTTATACAATCTTTTTTCTATAGAACTTCCTTGCTTCTCTATCACTAATCACATATATTTATGGGCGATTTTTTTTTTCGCTTCTCTTTTTTATTTTGAACAGAATAAATTACATCTATAATTTTATCTTTTTATTTATGTATTTATTTTGGATAGATGTAGGAGATTAGATGTAAAGAGTTATTTGGGTTAATAAAATTGTGAAGTATCACTATTTTTATAATTTAGAGTATGAGATGATTGTATTTTCATTTATATTTTTATAATTAATTTAGTGAGACGTCTATTCATCAAATATATAGTTTCATATCATAACTAATAGAATCAACGTTCATTTTAAGAAAAATATTGCCGTCGAATTTAGCGTCGGATTTTAGCGGCAGATTTACTGACGGATTTATCGAAAGATTTAGCAATAAATTCGTTGGGTAAAAAAGTTACTGTCGAATTAGATTTTTTAACGGTAAATCCACCGGTAATATTTGGAGAAAAAACAAAAAAAATTAGTGCCGATATTACCATCGGATTTATCCGCCGATAAAGCTCAATTAATGGAATGCTGCGTTTTGGTCATACGCAATACATTACCGTTGGATTTATCCACTGGTACATCTAACGATAAACCTGATCTAAATTCAAAATGTGCGGCCCTCTCCCCTCACTTTCGAGAACACTCATCTCTCTCCCCCGTTCTCCTCTCTCTTCTTTCTCCCCTGCAATTACCTCCAGCAGCCCCTCCAACCACCCTCTGCCAGCGCTGTCCACCTCCATTCTCCTCTAAAGTATGTGTCAAGTTGCCTGTATCGTGTTTCTTTGCCTCAAACGGAATTGCTCTATCTATCTCCGTCACTGTTGGAAGAGCTGTCGCTGCCACTTCCTTTGTCGTCGGAGTTGTCCAGGTAGGTTGCCTTCATCCTTCTCCCTATTCCATCTTGTTTTTATTTTTTTTTAATAAAAAACCTAACACCTTTTTGCCCTCTCCGACGGTGCGTCTCTTTCCTCTCCCAGAGCTTGAAGCTGTGAGTTTCTCTTTCTGCCACTCTGCGAGCTCTGCCATTGCCTTATCGTCATCTTCTGCCTCTCGTCTTTTATCGCTTTCAACCTCTGTTAGTTGATCTTCTTGTTGTTGATTCTTTTTATTAATTGTTATGTTGTTGTTGTTGTATAGATGTTCAGTTCTTGTAGTTATTGAATTTATTTGCTATTATTGTTCTTGATTACTTTAATTTTTTGCTAATAATTGTTCAGTTCTTGTAGTTATTGTTATTATGGTTCTTGTTGATTTGTTAGTGATTGTTGCTGTTGTTGTCATTGTTCTGGTTGATTTGTTAATTTTTTAGCTAATAATTATTCAGTTCTTGCTAATAATTCTTTTGCTAATTTTTTGTTAGATGTTATTAAATTTTTTGCTATGTAGTTATTAAATTTATTTGCCTAGCTATTATTGTTCTAGCTGTTATTTATTTGCATACTAATTGCTGCCTACTTATTAAACTTGTTTGGATATTTCTTTTGTTATTTGACTTGTGCAGACTTGGATGAGATTATATAACACTATGGTTGATGTAGAATTTTTAATTTGGATGAGATTTTAAGGTTTATATTAGAATATAATTATGTTTTGTATGTTTATTTATATTTTATATATTATTTTATTATCATTTGGTTATTTCGATTGAATTACGGTTGAACTTTTGATCCAGTGAACAGTAGCTAAATTGAATAATCATTCATTTTTCCAATATAGCGCTAATAAATTGTGTCAGCTAAAGTAATAAGATGTCACTGCGGTATTTCTTGAAATTTTCTGATGGCGAGCTGATGAGGTCTAATGCAAAGTCTTGCTAAAGTAATTGTTGTTTTAACGTTCAAATGAGTAATGCTTGTTTATTATAAAACTATTTTGAATGTTTGGTGTAATAAACATTGAACATGTTCTTGTGTATCATTAGATTGTATAATGTAATGTCTTGATGATTTTGACAACTTGCTAGAAATATTTTAAGTTTTTTTTTTATGTATAATCTTAGATTGTTAGTTACGATGATTTTTTTAATAGAATGCTTAATGATAGGAACATAACATGACCTAGAAGTTGATGTAATATAATTGTTTTTAGTATATACGAGTTATACTTCATTTATTGTAGACTTGTAGTTCGAATGATATAATTGATTTTGAAAATATATTTTTAGATTGGATGCTTAAATTTATGTTTTTAAATGTGAAATAAATCATTTATTTTTAGTTCATTGTAAATGTTAAGTAAATAATTGCTCTTTCGATTTTTGATTTAATTTTGTTCAATTTTTGTAATTGAACTTGTTTGTGAACTTTTAACTAAAAATTATGGATAAATTATTATAAAGAATTATAAAACTTTAAATCTTGTTAGTTTAGAAATTATTAAATTTAAATATTTAAAATTATATATTAAATTTTTAAATAAATCTTTTAAACAAATTAAAATTAAAATTTACCGTCGGATTTACTGTAGAAAATCCAACGGCAACAAGCTCTAAAATTTTGTAATTAAAATTTTATATCCACCGATAATTAACAGCGGACGAAAAAATCTACCGATAAACAATTACCGGCAAGATTTATACCATCAGATCTATTCCGTCGGTAATCTGACGATATCTGACAATTTTTTTGTAGTGATTTCAGATTAATCTAAATATTTAATTTCCATTTTTTTTATATTTGTTCTAATACATGTTAAAAATATTTTTATATGCAAATCAAATTAAGATTGGAAAGAGTTTTAAAAATAATTTTTTATTTATTTGTATTCATTTTTGAAATTAAATAATAATAATATAAAAACATGTAATAAATTAGTATATTAATATAAAATTTAATAATAAAATAATAATATTGGATCATATTTTGCGATTTTAATTGAATTAATTTAATTTTAAAAAGTGAATATAAAATCTGATTCCATATCTGCAATTTATTTAAATTGGAGTTCAATCTAATTTAAATTAGTATGATTTTAATTATTTTTGGTTTTAGATTGGATAATGACTTTATTTGGGTTGGTTTGGATTTAAATGTCTCTACTTATAAATAATGATAAATTTATATTCACTTTATTTAATTTGTTGAAAATATAAAAAATATTCAGATAATTTTTAGTTATAATAATTTAGTGTTATATATACACTACAAAACTCTATCATGATTATCCACTTTATCAAAAAAAATATTTTATATACATATGCAATTGTCTAATAATGTCTTAGAAGTGAAATTTTAACCCATATCTCTTTGAATACTAAAGATTATTACTAAGAATTATTTTTAAATGTTAAAAAATATACGTGAGTTTTCAAGACATAAGAATATAAAGAGTAATGCTTCATGCTGCTATACGGATGCATATTTCACTTTTGGAGGATAAAAAATTTAATGATACCATTAAAGAAGTAAGCACACATGGCCTCAATATCATATATTAGGAGATTATTTGTTATGCGATTACCTTACAATAATATCTCAAGACCAAAACATATATATGATAATATTGACATGATTTCTCAATGATATTTTATATCAATTAAGAATAATACTAAACATGAAGGATGAGTTTTATTAACTATGATTAATTATTAATTATTTTAAGTTGATTGAATTTTAATATTATTATGTATTATGTGTAGAATTAATTATTTGAGACATTACTAGAAAATGGATTAATACAGACAAATTTACAGATAGATTTAGTCTTTATTACAGACGGATTTTTGGTTACCGACGAAATTACCAACGGATTTTGTCCCTCTGTAAGAGCCTCGTCGAAAATTATTTACCGACGGATTTTCCCTTTGTAAATTCTCCATCCATTTCCCAGGGGCGACGAACTTTCCGACGGATTTTTCGTCGGTAATTACAGACGGATTTTTCGACGGATTTTCCGTCTGTAATTACAGACAGATTTTTCGACAGATTTTCCGTCTGTAATTTGAACCTTGAAAAATCATCTCACTCTGATTACAGACAGAAAATCCGTCTGTAAATCTGTCGGTAAGGTAAAATAAATTTTTTTTTATTTTTTCAATTACAAAATAAACTTGTTTTCATACAAAATAAATATAAATTTAATACAAATTTTTATCTAATTTGTATTTGAATATTTATAATATTTCAAAAAATAAACAAATTTATCGTATTATCAAAATATAAACGAAGTGTATTGATACATCAACTATAATCATCAGTGTATTGTCCAACCGTACTAAATTTATCAGCTATAATTCATAATATTGTATTAAATGAGAAAAATTACATTATGCAAATCTCTACAAGCCAATCAACTAGTATCCCGCGCATGCTTTGAGTAATGTCGTGTTGCTTTATATCTCTTAATGCAATTGAAAAAGGTCAAAAGTGACTGGTTTGCAACCGATTTTGGTTGTGCAGTTTCCTTCTCAGTAGCTGTGGGCAATGGCAGGTTTCGAGGGAGCCGAATCACTGATGGCTGTAGCATCCGATTTCTGCATAATCACAATAAACAATGAATCATAAATTATAGCTTAGTATAGTTATAGCAGTGAGGTAATTTTTTTTTCTTTGTCATAACTTGTAATGTAAGAAAGGACATACCTTTGGTGAAGAAATGTAAGGTCTTTGAGATGATATCTTTGCAAGAAGCTCCTCCGTGGGAGTCAGCGGTGCAGTTGTCTCTGCTACTACCTCCACTATTTTACAATATGCAAGATCAGGGTTCTTGGCCACGACTGCCATAAGTTCTGCCACCTACCATGAAACAGAATTTGTTACTTTTGCTCCATCATTTATAGGACTAGTTTTACAAAATTGAAAATCAGCACAAAAATTTACATGTTAAGCACCTGAAGGTTTGATACTTGACCCCCAAATAAAGTGTCTTCTGTTGATAGTGTTAGGTTATGAGTTTGAACTTCTTGTTAAAATATGATAATATCAAAAAGAATTTCATTAATGCTCACTTGAGAATAGCTGCAGGTAAACCAAATTTATTTGTTCCCAATGAAGTAACCAGTACTCTTCCCTCCACTTGTTCCATCATCAAGCTTCATTTGCTCAACACTTTGCATATGTTCTATATCTTAATGCACATCCTTTTCATATCAAGCACTAATGGATACCAAATCTTGTTCATAAGATAGAACCTGTACCTTGAATAGTGGACCAGCTTTCTCAACACTCCTCACTCTAGCTCTTACTTTAAATCCATGTTTTATAAGCTCTCTGAAATAAAACTATCACTAGTCAGCATTTTAAAGAAAAGAAGTTTCTTCTTAAAGAACAAGTGAATTGAAGAGTACTAACAAATGTACCTAACAGTTCTTGAACCAACTCTACCAGTAGCACCAGCAACAAATACTAAGTTATCATCATTGGAATCTGTTTTCTCAGGAATCCCCTCAATTTTTGTTGAACCTTGTATAGAGTATAAACATTAACATTCATATTAGTGATCATCAACACAAACCATATTATATATCTAACAGTTCTATCTGAATCACCTGAAGCTTGAGCTCTAATGCAGTGGAACTTGTGAGGCTTAGTGATTACCCACAATTAAATTTAACCCAAAAAAAAAGATAAAAAGAAAAACGGTCAGTAGGAAGTAGACATTTCAGAATTACTCACAATTAAAGAGGCTAAGAAAAATCACCTTAACAGGAAGTGAAGTACCAAATTGATCCAGATACCCTATTACTTGGCCTTCTTTGATGTAATCACCTTGTATATTTCAAAATTAAAAAGAAAAATAGAAGAAAAAGAGAAGATATTAGTGCTGAAGGAACATGGCTATCATACAACTAAATGTATAACATCCCATGCCAAGTCAGCAAGCTTCTAACTAACTTAAGGCTACGTTTGGATCTTCTTTAAGTCTCACATCTTGTGTTAACCAATACAAGATGCGAGCAATAAATCTGACTCAATTTATATGGATATTCTAATTTATATAGAAGTTCCATTCAACTGAATAATGTGCATAGCTTTAAATAGCAGAAGAATGTGGAAAGCTTTGAATAACTGTTGCTGAGAAAAAACAAGCCAAAATCATAATGAGTGATAAGTAGTGCATGTTATTTACTCACATAACATGGCTAGAGATAGCAAAATACACTCCAAAATTGAGAGAGAAAACAAGAAAGTTACACCAAAGTGCAATTGTCACAGCTCGTACACTAGAATAATAAAGAGAAAAAAAAAGGAACCAGGTGAAAATAAATGGGACAAGTCATGGCAGCACTATCTTGAGATATCAAATTAAGTAGCAACAGAGAGAAATGATATCTATGACAGCACACACAACACTCCACCATGCTAAGTCAGTTTCCAAATCGGTCTGATATATACTTAGGAAAAAATAATATTAATAACAATAATGATAATGCTAATTAAAGCAAAAGCAAAAATACCATCACAGCAACACAAAAACTGTGCTTATAACTATGTTCTTATCACTTTTCAGTTTTATGATATTCCAAGTGTTAAAGCAAAACCAAAAGCAGCCAAAGTGAGGTTCAATCAATTGAAAATGAAAAATACCACAACCATAAACAAATAATTAGAACAAAAAGGAAGTCAACCATGAAATATCATTCTTACAAATTAGAACTAATTTACCTCTGTTGGAACGCAAATCAGTGAAGCAGCAATGCCCCCTATGGCACCTGCAGTCTAATAAAATTTAAAATCCATGTGAGAGTTTTGTTTTACCTTGACAAAAGAAACATATCACAAAGAACTTATCATCAAGAAATGCGTAAGAAATCAAATAAAGGAGGTATTGTAGTTACCAAATAAAGTGCGTAAGAAATCAAATGGCTTCTCCTCTCCCATGCTAACTGAAGCAAAAGGATTTCTCAGCCACACGTTCTGTTTTCTCTTAGTGCAACCACAAGAAAAACCAAATTAGCGGTTCAAACAAGAAAGCAGAGCGCACTATGCAACACAACTATGTCAATATTGCATCACATTTTTCTTTTCTAAAGAAAGAACCCTTCTACACCAAGTGACCAAGCATAAGAAATATGAATTCAATCAGCATGAACCTATAATCGCATAAACGCAATTAGGCATGGCCCTTGTTAGATTCACATCCAGACAGATACAAAATAATGGATTTCTGGTTCATGCGATACTCCTCAAGCTTTTGAAGCTCTTGAGAGAAGTTCTACAAATATGGGAAGAAGGAACCTGAGGCTAAGATTGGAACACAGAGTCAGGTAGCAGCAGCAAAGCAAAAGCAGATAAGGTATTCAATCAATCAGTTCATAATTTCTTATAAATATAAATCAAGCTAGAGCATTAACAGCTTCTCATATTAGATTATATTGTTCTAGTATGATTTTCAAATGAAAAAAATATGCAATCCATGAATTACATTTTTCAATGATTTGGAGTGCTTACAACTAAAGAACTAGACTCAGCAATGCTTTTGTTCTGCATAAACAAAAAAAAAAAGAACAAAACTTAGCTGCACAAATGAACCAATTAACCTTCTTAGATTTAACTACTATAATGATAGCAAAAGAACCACGTTCGACATTATTATATGACGCTCAAACAATTATCATTTAAACTTCTTTAACTACTTACGAACTGAAGAATAAGAGAATAAGCAACATAAACAAAGAAGCACAAATGAATTTTGTTCAGATGAGAAGCCAAACCTTGCTAGTAACCTTGTTCTTTGGGAACTTTACGGTACCTGCGGTTCTCTCCTTCCACCAGTTCCCTTTCTTGTCGAATCCGTAAAACTTTGATTTCTTAAAATCAATTGGAAAAGAGTAATAACAATTAAAAGCACAGATTTATTGTAATATTCAAAATAAATGATTAAATGATGATCGAAGATTTCATGAACTGGTAATTATAGTTACCTCAAAAGCAGAACTGTAAAAGGCACAATAGAGCATTGCAGAACTGAAATAAAAAATTGCATACATGCATAAATGATCTAAACAAAAGAAGCATAATTTTGCAAGTAGTAATGAAGAAGCTAAAAGGAAAATTAGCAGTTTCAAAGACAATTGAAAATTAATAGATAAAAAGTCACAGATTGAGGTACCTTAAAATAGCACTGAAGCCAGTTGAAAATATTTTCTTTGCCTACATCAAGAAAAGAGAAAATAGGTTTACCATTGAAAAATGAGGCTCAAGATAAGAGTTGACTTTGTCAAAATGGAAATATTCTTCGCCTATTCGAGTGTCAAAAGCAAAGTGAAATATTGGTCAATCATTATTCCTTACTAACATCTGAAGAAGATGATGAGCATTCCTCATATGAATATCTCTTTTTTCCACTCCTTGATCTTGATCTGTTCCTAGAACTCAAAAGCTGTTCCAAGAACTCTTCCCTTTTCCCTTCAACACTATAGACAACACCATATTATATTGTCTTCCTTCATCGTTACTACCAGCTTTTAGGGCATTTGTTTTGATTGAAGCAGATCTGCATGAAATCTAACCTCCAAACGAAAGAAATGAAAATAGATCTGCATAAATATCATTAATCACCATTGTCAAATCATAGCACAAGAACAACGAAAGGAACGAAACGTTGAATGAACTAACCTCCAAGCAAAGAAAAACGGAGGGCTTTAGTTTTGGTTAATTAGCGGATTAAAAATCTAACCTCCAAGGGACGATGATGAAGGGAGCAGATGCGACGAGAGCGGCGGCGGAGGAGGCTCGTGCGACGGAGCGGCGGCGGCAGTGGCAAAAGATGCTCATGCGACGGAGAGAAAAAGCAGCTCATTGACGAAGAGAGGGAGAAGCTCGTTAGATTTGTGTGGAGTGTGAATGGAGCCGCCGGCTCTGAGCTCGGTAGCACCGCCGGTGAGGGGAGCGGAGGAGCACAGTTTTATATTGCAAAATAAGAAGGAGAGAGGAAGAAACTCGTGCAATGGAGCTCTCACTTGTGTGGGGTGTGGATGTAGCTCGAGAAGATAGGGTTGAGTTAGGGTTATCTCAATGTTTCCGACGAAAAATTTTAAATTACAGACGGATTTTCCATCTGTAATCATTTTTCACGGAAAAAAATTAATTTTTCCAACGAAATTATCGACGGATTCTTTTTTTCCGTCTGTAATTTATGCTAATTCGTTTTTTTTTGTTTTCCGACAAAAAATTCCTCTGAAATTCTCTCTGTATTTTCGTGGGATAAAATTCGTTGGAAATATCCATCTGTAATAACTAGTTTTCTAGTAGTGAATGAAATTAAGCAGTTGTGCTTATTTAGTTTAGATGAAATTTTACAATCTTGTGACAAAATCCTAAAAGACTATCTTCTTATGTCTTTAGATAGACTTTAGCGAATGAAGTAAAGTTCTTTATTAGCTAAAAGAATAACTCTAGGGCTGCATTTGTTTCTAAGAACAGGACAAGACAAGACAATGAGAACAAGATACAAAGGACAGATACACAAATTTTTGTATTCTTATATTTTGTTTGATAATAAACTAAAATAAATTATGAAAATCTAATTTATTCTCATTTTTTTTTCATTCAAAAAATTTGAGAAAAAAATATAATAAAAAAATATAATTATAAAAAATCAACAAAAATAATGAAAGAAAAATAAAAAATAAGTTGTGTTCCTTGTTAATGTCTTAGTAGTGTCTTTTCTGTCAGGATGGACACAAAATACACTAATTCAATGTTTCTGGATACAATGTCTCTGTCCATGTCTCATCTGTCAAACACAATTTTGTGTCTCTGTATCCTTATCTCAGTGTCCCGTACGTTTCTGTAAATACACATAGCCTAGGAGAACTAAACTTTGAGAGGAATAAATTAAAACAAATAACCTTAACTATATTTGCCTTTGTAACTATCTAAGAAGAAGAAAAAATATACATTTGATAAAGTTATTACGGTTATGTATCGTGGAGAAGAAATTTCGGCTTTGTTTATAGTCACGGGATACAACAACATTTTTTTGAGCTTAATTTCGGTTAAAATTTAACTAAAGGGTAAAATATACTAAATTTTAATTCAAGTGTCATTACATTTTCACTTCTTATAATAGAAGAATATGATATACTCAAGGTTCAAAATACTATCAAATATAATAATTGAGGATTTTATATTCAAGATCTAACTTGATTATCCTCAAACATTGTTGTTAATTAGTAAGAGCCAAACTCATAATTTAGGAAAAGACTCCTTGATTACTAGGTAGTAGGTACTATTGTGAAGCACTTGATAAATGCTTGAGTGATATTTTTATTTTTTTTTATATATAACAAAAATTTGTCTTTAAAAAAAAAGTGATTGTATTAGACGGACAAATCGACTTTGATTTTTGAATAATTAATATCACTTCTCTTATTATAAAAGATTTTTTTTTGTGGAAAGAATATGTATTAATAATTATTATTTTACCTATGAACAATTCAAGATTTTAGACGCAACTTTTTTCTATCATTTCACAAGAGTTAAAATAAAATATTATACATTCATCTTATTTTTAGCAATTTAGTAGGTGTTTAAACTAACAAAAAAATATAAAACTGTTTTTAAGTATAAATTCATCTACTTCAACTCAAGAATAGACAAAATATATTGATAAATTTCAACAGATAATAATGTTGGTTACATTATTTTGATTGTAATTAAGAGTGAATATGATACTAAAATATAAAATAATTCTAAGTAAATTTTGATAAAACAGTTCTACATAATAATTTATTTTGTTATGATAATAAAAAAGATAATTTAAAAACAAATTTTATCTCATGTTAGATTATACTTATTCAAATTAATTTTAAGAATAAGATAGTGAAAGTTTTATTCATGAATTAAAAAAAATATCTACAAATTCAACCATAATATTATTTAAAGATTTTTTTTTAAAAAGATAAAATTCTAACGTAAATTAATAATTCAGTTTAATCACAAACTATATATTACTACTAATGAGTAATTATTGTTATACTTTAAAATAAATAAAATTATTACTCGTTAATTTCATTATTTTCAATATTAAAAATAGTTAAATTTTTTATTTTAATTAACTTTATAAAATTTTCATAACAAAAATTACTATATGTGTTTTCATTTAAAAAATTTAAAAAGATCTTTTATGTATTTTTGTATATTATTCTGTGCAAAACATAGATACATATACTAGTTGTGATATAATTTTCAACTGATTTTTAAAATTTAATCTTAATTCTAATAGATAGATAAAAATAACTTTTTAAATAAAAATAATATTTAATATATAACTATTTTATTTCTATACCCTGAATTTATAGTTATTAACTAAATTGTGTACTCAATTTTCTTTTATTCATATTTTTCATTTTTTTAACTCTTAGATTTAAGTTGGTGTTTCACATACACATTAATATGAGTGTATATAAACATAATAAATAAATATACTCACCTTTATTATTTATTTAAAATATATTTATTATCTGCTAGGACGCGATTGAGTGCGAAAACTTAATTAATAATGATTTTAAACCATAATTGGAAATTGATAACCAAACACGGAGAGATTGGTGAAGAATTGAAAAATCAATAAAGTAACGACATATAATTATATCTATTTTTCATATAATTATATAATTATAAAAATTAATAGTTTTTACTGATGTATAAATATATAATGAGATACATATGTAAAACTTCTTTAAGTTATAAATATATTAAAATTAGATTTATATATTTTATATATAAATATATCAAATACTCTACAAACTAAATAAATGCAATTAAAGCAAGTCTATCAATGTGTTGCAAAAAAATCAAGAGAGGTGAGAAAATTTCAATCACTTGATCTCAATATATCCGTGCAACATTGTCCTTTGCTTATTAAGTAAAAACCTTAAGGGGAAAGGTATAGAAATTAAAATGTTCAATAATTTTGAGATTGCCTGCCATATATAACAATAATAATAATAATAATTATATAATAGTACTATAAGACCATGTGTCTTCGGTGGCCATCGTGTTGGTCTTAATTTGACATTCACCAAAAACATTTTGAATGCTTCAAACAACAACAGAGATGAGAACTTCCACAAAACTTCATCCAAACTAAATAAAGAAAAAATTAAGATATTTTTTAAAATTAAAATTTATTATAATACCATACCAGTCACCAAGTATTACTAATCTTCCCCACCATGAAAGTTACACCAAAGTCTATCTTCTTCTTCTTCTTCTTCTTTTTCTTCTTCTTCTTCAACAACAACAACAACAACAACAACAATAAATTGTTAATTGATTGGTTTCCAAAATGCAGCTCTTCATCACAAAGAGAAAAAATTGTAACAATAAGAGCATGTTTGATCATAGGGTTCTTAAACATGCCATGATTTCTATCATATCTCTAATAATTTTCTCAGCCATATTTTTCCTTATTCATGTTGATACTGTTATCCAACATGATGATGATTCCCTTCATCACCCTTCTTCTTCTTCTTCATCAAGCAAAGGAATAATTCCTCAAAAGTTGAAAGAATCTCACACGGAGATAAAACTAGAAGCAGGGGTAGTAAGGTCAACAACAACTCTTACTGTGTCTCACATAGCTTTGAATTCACTGCAAGAAGGGAATCATAGAGAAGTTGAAATAATTGATAATGATGATGATGAAGAAAGAGGGAATAGACTACTGGTTGCTCCAATTAATGTGAGTGAATCAGAAAGGATTTCTTGGTTTAGAGGGAAGATGCATGAATTCAAGATTCTCAAGTCAGACAAACTTGCAAGGCAATTCCATGGCAGAGTTCTTGGATTCTTTGGTAATAATAATGGATGTGAGGGGCAGTTCTTCATGACATGGATTTCACCAGCGACTTCATTTGGGTCAAGGGAATTGTTGTCTGTTCAAAGTGTCTTCAAGGTACATCCCAAGGCTTGTTTGGTAATTTTGTCAAGAAGCTTGGATTCGGTTCGCGGGTATCGGGTTCTGAAACCGGTTATTGATCTCGGGTTCAAAGTCCAGGCAATCACCCCAGACTTGTCATTTCTGTTCAAGGGTATGTCACTAAAATGAACAAACATTTTAATTTTAGTCATGTATATCTTAATTCTAAACAAATTTTAGAAGGTTAACAATCAAATTTTTGACGTTCTAATCATTTATGCATAAACACATATATCCTTATAATTTACTTACATTACACAAAATTTATACGTGTAGATTAAGAGTATATCTCTTTTGTTACATAAAAAATTCTGAGTTTGATAAAATAGACTTTTATATTTATTTTTGACAAAATAAATTTCTAAATATATGTTCTTTTTGACAAATCGCTTAATTGTTAATCCGTCACTATAAACAATTAGGACATTTTGTTAAACAAAACAAATATTAGGAGTTCATTTTGTAAAAACAAATATAAAATAAAATCCGTTTAGTCATACTCAAAATCTTTTGACGGTCAAAATAGCGTATTTGCTCTGTGGATTAATAAAGATCATTATATTTTATATTTCTCCAAATATCAATTACTTATTGGCAAAAGAAAATTGTTGACCAATAATAGAGCTCATACTTTTCTTATTTTAATATATATATCATTATATTTATCAAAATTTAAAAAATCGAACATGTCATTAAATTAGTAAAATTAGAGATTTAAAAATTTAATAAAGGTTTAACCGAAACTAAATCGAATACAATAAAATAGTAAATTTATGTATAAATTATATAATTTTAAAAAAAAGTTAATTTCGTCTGATTTATTATTTTAAATTTTGTCTGATTTATTATTTTAAACAGATGAACCGCTAAAAAGTCACACCGATTCGATTAGTTAACTATTTTTTGACTAATTTACTGTCACAGTTTTTTATTTCAAATCATATTAGTTTAGTAGTCAGTTTTCAATTAACCGGATGAAACTAATTGGTTCAATATGATTCTTAGAACAATGGTATCTCTACTTTATATTTACCTATTAAGTTGTAATGTATTTAATACTTGTATTGGTACCTATACAGGAACGCCAGCTGAATATTGGTTTCATCAATTGAGGAAAGGAAAGAAGGACCCTGGTGAGATCCCTTTGTTTCAGAATCTCTCTAATCTCATAAGACTCTCAGTGCTATACAAATATGGTGGTGTTTACTTAGACACTGATTTCATACTCCTTAAGCCTTTCACTGGGTTGAGGAACTGTATTGGTGCACAAAGCATGGATTTAGGTCAAAAGCACTGGACAAGACTAAACAATGCAGTTCTTGTATTTGATATGAACCATCCACTTTTGTTGAGATTCATTAAGGAGTTTGCATTGACTTTTGATGGGAACAAATGGGGGCATAATGGTCCTTACCTTGTTTCAAGGGTGGTTAGTAAATTGGGGAAGAAGTCAGGTTTCAATTTTACAATATTGCCTCCTATGGCATTTTATCCAGTGGATTGGAATAAGATTGATGGGCTTTTTAGGAAGCCCAAAACAAGAAGTGAATCAAAATGGGTTGAAGCAAAATTGGTTCAGCTTAGTGGTGAGTCATATGGGGTCCACCTATGGAACAAGCAGAGTGGGAGATTGGTGATTGAAGAAGGAAGTATCTTGGGAAAACTCGTGTCTCATAATTGTGTCATTTGCAAAACTCTATTATAGATCATTCATATCATAATCATATGTATAAAAAGATTGTTGATTTTCAACCTTGGTTTTCTTTTCTGAGTCATTTTATTATTATTGTTATTTTCTCTTCTCAATGTATAGGAAGTTAGGAACACCTTTGTGTAAATCACACACGGCTACAAACAATTTATGAAGAAATTCTCCTAGAATCTTCAATATTCAATGCCAATTTACAAACTCTTTTTCAATTGGGCAATGGTATGTGTATTTTTACTTTAGGGTCATATTTTAAGTTGACTTACACTCATATTATTAGATTGGACAATATAACATCTTTTGAAAAATTATACAAGAAATTGTTAACTTATATCCATTCAATTTTAAGTGTTTTACATTAACGAAATGATATTTCATTTATAATTTACTATTATAGAATGAATATAATTTAGCAATAAGGGTAAAAACAAAATTGTTAGGACCCAAAATAATTTTAAAGTTATTTTATTTTGTATTAAGTTTTTTTATTTTGTAATTTGTTAGGATCCAAAATAATTGATTAAACTTAAATGTAATAGATATGTAATTATAAATGTTACATACATAAATAAAATTATAAATGTTAAATTAAATAAGATAATTTTAAATTATTATGTCTCTAATATTACCGTGATAAAAATATATGAGTTTTAGTATATGATATATATTGAGTCACTAAGGACAATGTTTTACTACTAAAGAAAATAAAAAAAATAAATAAAAGCATACAATATAAAAAAACATACTATATCTAACTCAAAATCCTAAGACACTAAATTAATCACTCTATTATTTTATAAATTTTTTTCACGTCTTAATTTTTAATCCATGTAAAAACTAATTTCTTGTATTTTTCACACCTGCACCCTTAACAATACAAAGTGAGTGAATCAAATATTTTTTCATTTGAATACCTTATTACAAATAAAAATTTTCAGCCTTCTAAATCGTAATCTCAAGGAGAATCTGAATCTTCCACATATCCACAAACCAAATCCAGGTAACCTCCTAAAAGCCTTTTTCCTAGTCAATTTACGCTTTACACTTATCTCATTCTTTCTATTATTGATATATGCATATTCTTCATTTGTGTAACTACCATTTGAGGCTAATTCACTTTCTCTATGAGTTCCAACAAAAGGTGGTGATGAAGAACTACCAATTTTCTTGAAGAATGCCCAAGGATCTTGGTACTGGCGCTCTGAATCACTGTCCCACAATGATATAGGCCTAAAGATTGGTGAACCACTGTAACAATCAAAATGGGTACCCAAACTTGTATGCTCCATTTCAAACAATCTCCTTAGACAAGTGCTTCCACTTTTCATCAACCCCAACAAACTACTATGACATGAAGAACACGAAGCTGATGATGATGACGACGTCCGCGACAATAATGAAACCGATGAACAATGATATAGCGATTTTTGGTGATGTATAATCTTCCTGATCTTTGCCTTCTGTTGTTCCGTGTTGATAAACCAGTGTGGTTCTTCTTCATCATCTTTTTCCTCGGTAATTTCATAAGACATGTTCTAAGGGGTTCCAATAACTTGTGTAATATTATTATTATTAAATTTCTCTAAGGTGAAGCACAGACACTTATTGATAAGAATGAGAGACAACAAAATGGACAAAAATGAGAAGGCCCAATACAAGAGTAGAAATTAAAAGAGTCTGTGGAGCCGGCTGAACTTTGACAATTGTTGCACCTTTCATTTTCATTGGGCAATTGACATTGAACAAGACAAGAATTATACATTATGTTAATATTATTATTTTGATAAACATGAAGGAGCGAGTCCTAATATTAATTCGACATATATAGAAGAATGACTAGCTAGATGATGAGGTCATGATCAGATGATGAAGTATATATCTTATTGAGTTGTAAATCCTCCAAATGCTAACACTTTGTGAAGTAATTAAAATCCGAATCCATCCAAAATTGTATGTATAATTGTATATTAGTTTAATTTTAATACACTTTTAATGTAAAATAATTTTATACATTTATTTAATTATATAATATTATATTAATAAAAAAATTATTTTTTATATTACCAATATAAACGATCATCCAAAAAATAGATATAATACATTTCTACACTATTATTACATCAAAATTAAACTCATAGTATATATACTATATTTTATTTCCAGCCATATACGTCATACAAAGTGGTGATATGTAAGAAGAGAATTGTTTGGGAAGCGGCAGCATATAGAGGCAGTTTCTTAGGTTTCATTAAGTTATTGAAAAAAAATAAATAAAAAAGATACTTTTTATTTTTTAGTATATAAATTTTTAACAACAAACATAAAAATTCTAAAAAATATTAAAAAAAATTTTAAAAGTTATAATTTATATCTTTTTTAAGAAGATATTTTTTGCTTAAAAAATAAACATTTTACATAATAAAAAAATAAATAAGTATTTTTATATTATTATATCCAAATATAATTAATAGACAAAAAATTTTTTTTTATATGAGATTTTCAAATATAAAATTATTCTTATTTTTATAAAAAAAATTTTGAAAAATAATCACTCAAACAAATTTTTTTTAGAAGTTTAGTCAGACAAGCCATAATTTATAGGGATAAATAGAAAAAAAAGTATAAAAAATTAACTTGTGATTAGTGAATATTAGTTAAATTTTGTTTTTTAATTCCAAAATTTTTTATTTTTTAAAGAATTTAGTTACGATTTATGATTTATAATTTAAAGTATAACATTAAAAATTTATAATTTAAAATTTAGAATTTAAGATAAATAAAATAATTTTAAAAGAATTAACTAATATTAACTGAAAGGTTTAATTACTTTGTTGGTCTCTATAATTTTATGAAATTTGTAATTAGGGCTCTATAATTTTTTTCTTTTAATTGAGTCCCTTAGGTCTTTTTTAGTGAAAACAATATTAGAGTTTTTCCACAAACTAGAGGTGATCCGTTATCTAAACACTGGCCCACCACAACAACCTCAGAATCGGATCCCACAAAGAAAGATAACCTCCCCGAAAAATCTCTCAAACTAGAACCACCAAAACCCCAAAAATCGGAGTATCATGAGAAGACTCCATCAAATCGGTAGCAAAAATACAGATAACTGCCACAAGAGAAATCCAATATATACTAGTGACTCACTAAGTCACAAGTGCGCAATTTCATTCCATTTCGCTCTGAATACCCACACACTTTTACTTACCTGAGCGTTGGAGTCCCCTTGCAGGTGCCCAACGCCCCGCTCTTACAGGAAGACGACATTCCTTATCACCATTCCAAGGAAAGCAAGTTCAAGCGCTAGCAGAACGAGCTATACCTCAGAGATATTTATTTATGCAGGAACATTTGGCGCCCACCGTGGAGCCGAAATTTTCTAACCCACAACCCTTTAAAATATTTTCTGTGCTTTCTTCTCTTTTTGCATGTCATAACATATGGCGGACGCGCATAGCCACGCTCCCTCAAACCTTAACTCAGTCGAGCTGTTGGCCATCAATGAATCCCTCAGGGCAGAGAACCAAAAAATGGCCGAACTCTTACGTCAGAAATAACCCAGTCAGAGCAAGGGAGGGGAGCATAACACTTCAATTGCATCAACACCCCGCACTCAAACTCAGAGAGAGGAAACCTTACATCCAAAGGTTTAATTACTTTGTTGGTCTCTATAATTTTATGAAATTTGTAATTAGGTCTCTATAATTTTTTTCTTTTAATTGAGTCCCTTAGGTCTTTTCTTGTGTAAAAAATATTAGAGTTTTTCCACAAACTAAAGGTGATCCGTTACCTAAACATTGGCCCACCACAACAACCTCAGAATCGGATCCCACAAAGGAAGATAACCTCCCCGAAAATCTCTCAAACTAAAACCACTAAAACCCCAAAAATCGGAGTATCATGAGAAGATTCCATCAAGTCAATAGCAAAAATACAGATAACTGCCACAAGAGAAATCCAAGATATACTAGTGACTCACTAAGCCACAAGTACGCAATTTCATTGCATTTCACTCTGAATCCCCATACTTTTACTTACTTGAGCGTTGGAGTCCCTTTGCAACAGGTGGCTAACACCGCCGCTCTTACAGGAAGACAACGTTCCTCATCACCATTCGAAGGAAAACAAGTTCGAGTGCCAGCAGAACAAGCTATACCTCGGAGATATTTATTTATGCATGAACAAAAGGTATCTACAATTAAGAACCTAATCAGATCTTTAACCACATATTTTTTGAAAAAATTATTCTATTAATTTTAATATTTCTGACATAAAAATGATCTAGTTACAAAATTAAATGCAATATAGAAATTTAATTAAAAAAATAAAAAATAAAAATTTAATTATAAATTTAATAAAATTATAATGACCAACAAAATAATTGAACCTATTTAAAAAGACTTAGTTTTCTAATATTACCCTAAATAAAATGTCCCGACTCTATTAATAGTGATTCATGTGACATGAATCAGAGTGCACAACAATTCTTGATTCCAAGATTGCAAGAGCATCTCAGTGCAGAATTGAAGAATTGAGAGGAAAAGACAAAAAAAAAAAAAAAAAAAACTCTACATATTATTCAATCACACTTATTTTACAATTGATATCTATTCTAATATATATAGTTATATACATATTACCACCAAAGTTAGTATAACAGTTTCCAACCATTTTGTAACTGATATCAAATATTCCATGTCAATTTAAGTAAACTTATATTATTTATCATTTTTATAGAATGTATACTTCATCGTTCAAATAATTGAATTACAATAACATATAGTAATAAAGATTTGTGTTGAATTACCAATAATATTTAAAAATATTAGACAAAAATATAATGTTAATCTGCTAAACTAAAGTTATTGGACTACTGTCTAAAAATACTGACTAATATAAACTAAAACAATTTCGCTACATTACCAATAACATTTCTGTCAACTTCTGTCAACTCTTATTTATGATTGTGTTTAACAGAAGTGTCTTTATAGATGTGTCTAACAAAAATGTCTTGCTTATGGCTATGTCTAATGGAAGTGTCTTTATATATATATATATATTTTAGATGTGTCTTCTTATACATGTGTTTAAAATATAATAATTAATTATTATTGACAATAAATTGACAAATAGTATATTGGTACCCTATACTTTTCCAAACTAAAATTACTAACCATCTAACTTTTCTCAACATAAATAAGCATTAAGTTTGAAGAAATATTTGTTTATTATGTTTACGTTTAGCAAATATATTTTCTAAGTATATAAAAGGTATATATTTTTTAAGAGAAAAAGTTTGAGTAGCACTTATTATAAAAAATATAATAGAATTACGTCTTAAATAATTTGGATATGTGAGAAGAAGATTGATAGAACACCCAGTCAAAAAGATAAATGATATAAAAGATGAATAAGGGGTAAAAGCAGAGGAAGACTTAGGAAGACTATCTATGAAGTGGTCAAACAAGATCCACATGTAAACAGTCTCTTTGTAAACACGATACATGATAGAGCTCAATGACATTGTCTAATCTATATAGTCGATCCCGCTTAGTGGGATAAGGCATTGTTATTGCTGCTGTTGTTGTTGTATATAAGAAGTGTTTATGCCCTGGGTCGAGCTGTACGACCCGGGCTAATTGATGACAAGCCGACCGACCTCTTCAGGTCAGGATTGCCCGACCTCTTCTCAAAGAGTTCGGCCAAATCGCTACAAGGAGCTCAAGCAGGCCCAAATAAAAGGACATAGCCCAATATAAAGGCAACTAAAGCCTAGAAAGATAAGGGCGGCTCCCCAGAAGATAAGATGACTTCACTCAAAGATAAGATAAGATAAGATAACTATCTTATCTCCAGGAAGGTCACTCTACACTACTATAAATACACTGGAGCACCCAGGTATAACTCATACTCTGATTCTACTAAAAACCTGCTTAAAGCCCGTGCTAACTTAAGCATCGGAGTCTCTTGCAGGTACCACCATCCTCCGGTGATGAAGGATCAGCAGCACCACCAGATCCAACAAGTCAGACACGTCAGCTCCGGCCACCACCACAGATCTCGACCGAGATCGACCTACAGTTTTAGGTAACCCTCGGAACATTGGCGCCGTTGCCGGAGAACCTGGAAGTCATCCCATCACCATGGCAGACAACATGGACAACGATCACAACTCTGATTTAGAAAACAGGACGCCGCGCAAGAACGCGGACACCACACCTCAGC
Organism: Arachis ipaensis; assembly: GCF_059453495.1. Classification (NCBI taxonomy): domain Eukaryota; kingdom Viridiplantae; phylum Streptophyta; class Magnoliopsida; order Fabales; family Fabaceae; genus Arachis; species Arachis ipaensis. Next base: position 109,333,275 of record NC_142439.1, on the reverse strand, counting down.
AAAACGGAGAAAAGCATCCTCCGAATACAGAAATTTTAGAAGCTCTCCGAGAACAGCAGAATCGTCTCAAACAGCTCGAATAGGAAGCAGAACACCAACGCGAAGCTGAGAGGGACCTCCGGAGGGAAACTAGACGACGTCGAGAACTAGAAGATAAGCTCGTAAAGCTTGAAGCTGATCTCAAAGCTAAAACAGTTTAACCCGGTCACAGCAACAGCCCCCACAAGGATCAAGATCCCTTCCCCAATGAAATCATGAAAGCTAAGGTTCCAAAGGATTTTAAAGCTCCTGACATGACCCCATACGACGGTACCTCCGATCCAAGCCATCATCTTAACAACTTTAGAAGCAGAATGTATCTCATCAATGCTTCGGATGCTATTCGTTGCAAAGCCTTCCCAACTACTCTAACGAAAACGGCAATTAAGAGGTTCGACAGCTTGCCTCTAAGATTCATCACAAGTTTTGATGACTTAGCCAAAAAGTTTCTTGCCAGATTTTCATTCAAAAGGACAAAGTCAAACACGCCCCAAGCCTATTAGGAATCAAACAAGGAGATCGGGAGAGACTTCGATCTTACATGAAAAGATTCCTCAAAGCTTGCCTGAACATACAAAGCCTACCAACAGAAGCAGCCATCATGGGTCTCATCAATGGCTTACGAGAAGGACCCTTTAGTCACTCTATATCAAAGAAACACCCAACATCTTTAAATGAAGTGCAAGAACGGGCAGAGAAATATATCAACATGGAAGAAAATTCTCGATTAGGAGAGACCTCAAAATCCGAATTCTCCTACTCATCTCGGGATAAGGATAAAGAGTCCAAGAAAAAGGAAGACCAACACAGAGAGAAGCCTAAAAAATATCACAATTACACCCCTCTTCGGGTGTCTCTTGTGGATGTTTTCCGAGAAGTATGTCACACCGAGAAGATTCCACCACCTCGTCCAATCAAAAGCAAAAAAGGAGGCAGAAATCGGACAGAATATTGTAAGTACCACCGAATCTATGGACATCCTACAAATGAGTGCTTCGACCTGAAAAATGTCATAGAAAAATTAGTAAGAGAGGGACGGCTAGATCGATACTTAGCCAACAAAACGTATGAACCCAGAAAAAGAAGAAGGGATGAAGAGGTCGAATGAACTGAATGACCACCCCGCACCCCGGAGAGACACATCCACATGATAAATGGAGGATTTGCAGGAGGAGGGATCTCCAAATCATCTCGCAAAAGGCACCTTAAAGAAGTATACCATGTTGGAGGAGAGGAAGGGTCACCTGACCTCCCTACCATTACTTTTACCCAAGAAGACGCGGCAGGCGTCATCTCGGGACATGATGATCCCATGGTCATTACTATCATATTGGCCAATGCTAACCTCCACCGCACACTGGTGGACCAAGGGAGCTCGACGAATATCCTGTTTAAATCCGCCTTCGACAAACTCGGCCTACAAGAAAAAGAGCTTAGAGCATATCCGAACAGCTTGTTCGGACTAGAAGACACTCCAATCCAACCTCTTGGATATATTTCACTACACACAACCTTTGGAAAGGGAACCCGGTCAAGGACACTCAATATAGACTACATCGTAGTCGATGTGAGCTCAGCTTACAATGCCCTAATAGGTCGGACAACGCTAAATCAGCTTGCCGCAGTAGTGTCAACCCCACATCTATGCATGAAGTTTCCAACCCCAGAAGGGATAGCCACGATAAAAGGAGACTAGAAAACTGCGCGACGCTGTTACAACAAAAGTCTGAACCTTAGAGGCAAAGGAGAAGAAATCAACACTATCGAGCTCAGGGGAGTTCGAGGTCGGGAAGAACTTCGTCCACAATCGGAAGGCGAGATCGAGGAAGTCCAATTCGGAGATGTCCCAGATAAGACAACAAGTATTGGGGCGACTTTGAAAGGAGACATAAAGGAGTGTCTGATACAGTTCCTAAGGGATAATGTCGACCTCTTTGCATGAAAGGCCGCAGACATGCCGGACATAGATCCCAAACTAATGTGCCACAAACTGACAGTATACCCAGGATCTTGGCCAGTACAACAGAAGCGTCGGAAGCTCGGATCAGAAAGATCCCAAGCTGTGGAAGAACAGGTGCAAGCTATACTGAAGGCAGGATTCATAAGAGAAGTCAAGTACCCACTTTGGTTGGCCAACTTCGTATTGGTGAAAAAGTCAAATGGGAAATGACGAATGTGCACTGATTACACTGACCTCAATAAAGCATGTCCAAAAGATCCTTATCCACTTCCAAGCATAGACACTCTAGTGGATGCCTCCTCCGGATACAAGTACCTTTCCTTTATGGATGCTTATTCAGGATATAATCAAATCCCAATGTACCCACCTGATCAAGAAAAGATCTCATTCCTAACCCCAAAAGTAAATTACTGTTATGTCGTCATGCCATTCGGACTCAAAAATGCAGGAGCTACCTACCAAAGATTAATGAATAAAGTCTTCGCAGACCATATCGGGAAACTCATGGGGGTATATATGGATGACATGTTGATAAAAATACAAAGTGAGGAATCATTACTGTCTGACCTCGCCAAAGTGTTCGACACCATCAGAAAGCATGACATGCGACTTAATCCCGCAAAGTGTACCTTTGCAGTAGAAGCCGGTAAATTCCTAGGTTTCATGCTAACACAACGAGGAATTGAGGCGAACCCGGATAAATGCCGAGCTATACTCAACATAAAAAGTCCGACCTGTGTCAAAGAAGTACAACAACTCAACGGAAGACTGGCAGCCTTGTCTAGATTTCTAGCTGGATCGGCCATAAGATCTCTCCCCTTTTACGCCACACTAAGGAAGGGAAAGATGTTTGAATGGACCACAGAATGCGAGCAAGCCTTCCAGAATTTCAAAAAATTCCTAGGACAACCACCCATTCTTACTCGGCCACAAGAAGGAGAAGCACTCATATTATACCTCGCAGTGGAAAGTCGGGCAATAGCCTCAGTGCTAGTAAGAGAAGATGAAGATGGGCAACAACCCATCTACTTCATCAGCAAAGCCTTACAAGGGGCCGAACCGAACTATCAAAAGATAGAAAAGTTTGCCTATGCTCTCATACTAACTTCTCGACGACTTCGCCCATATTTTCAAGCTCACACCATTAAGGTTTGGACTAACCAACCCATAAAAGGCATTCTACAGAAGACAGACTTAGCTGGAAGAATTCTACAATGGGCAGTCGAGCTATCTGAGTTTGATCTTCAATATGAAGCTCGGACGGCCATCAAGTCTCAATATTTGGCCGATTTCATTGCTGAGTACACTGACACTCCGGAAACTCCTACAAAATAGAATCTCTATGTAGACGGCTCTTCAAACAAAACCGGGAGTGGTGCAGGTGTCATAATCGAAAGTGACCAGGGAACCTAAATCAAACTCTCCCTAAAATTCGAGTTCCCTGCTTTAAACAACCAGGCCGAATATGAGGCATTACTAGCTGATTTGAGACTGGCTAAGGAAGTGGGAGCTCAAAAGCTTATCATCTTCAGTGACTCGCAAGTAGTCACCTCGCAAATAGCAGGGACTTACCAAGCTAAGGACCCTACCATGAAAAAGTACCTGGACAAAACCAAGGAACAGCTCGAACAACTCGGGGAATATGAGGTCCACCATATACTTCGAGAACAGAATGCTCGAGCTGATGCACTCTCAAAATTAGCCAGCACCAAACCAGGGGACAATAATAGAAGCCTTATCCAGGAAATACTGCAAAACTCATTGATCTCAGAGGAAGAAAAGATCCTGGCCATATCAGGTCAAGATCAAGGATGGATGACTCCCATCATCAAATACCTCAAATCAGAGGCACTCCCTACAGATAAGAAGGAGGCGAGGAGGTTGAGACGAGAAGCACAGTACTATACCATCATAAATAACATCTTATACAAGAAGGGGATCTCCACACCCTTACTAAAATGTGTGCCAACCTCCAACACAAAGGAAGACTTGGAAGAAACACACAGTGACATATGTGGCAACCATCTGGGAGCACGAGCTCTATCCAAAAAGGTACTCTGAGCCGGATTCTTTTGGCCGACTTTGCAAAAGGAAGCAACAGAGTTTGTAAAGACATGTCCACCATGTCAGAAGCATGCTAACTTCCACATCGCCCCACCAGAAGAGCTCATCAGCGTAACATCACCTTGGCCATTCACGAAATGGGGACTCGACCTCCTTGGACCTTTTTCCCAAGGATCAGGACAAGTCAAGTTCCTCATTGTAGGGGTCGATTACTTCACAAAATTGATTGAGGCAGAGCCTCTAGCTAATGCCACTACTCAAAGAAGTTGGAAATTCTTATATAGAAATATTGTCACAAGGTTTGGGGTTCCTCACTCCATCACCACAGACAATGACACTCAATTCACAGACACAGGTTTCAGAAAGTTGGTAGATGACTTGAAAATAAAGCACTAATTCACATCCGTAGAACACCCACAAGCTAATGGACAAGCAGAAGCAGGTAACAAAGTCATATTGGCTGGGTTAAAACGGAGATTATTGGATGCAAAGGGAGCTTGGGCTGAAGAACTCCCACAAGTCTTATGGGCATATCGGACAACTCCACACTCCACTACAAAGGAATCATCTTTCCGATTGGCTTACGGAACGGAGGCAATGATCCCGATAGAAATCGAAGAAGGATCCCCCAGAACGATCTACTACAATGAAGAGGCCAACTCCCAACTCCAAAGGGAAGAGCTCGACCTACTTCCAGAAATCCGAGAAAGAGCTCGGATAAGGGAAGATGCGTTAAAACATCGAATGACCTTGAGATACAATCGAAAGGTAGTATAGCGAAGCTTTACCAACAACGACCTCATCCTAATCCGAAATGATATCGGAACAAGTCGACCAGGAGAGGGGAAGCTAGTAGCTAACTGGAAAGGACCCTACCGAGTCACAAAGGTACTAGAAAAAGGCTACTACAGGGTGTCCGAGCTAGAAGGGCGAGAGCTACCAAGATTGTGGCATGCCTGCAACCTAAGAAGGTATTATAGTTAGAGGTAATAAAGATCTTAGGTTAAGGTGCACTCTTTTTCCTAAAAGGATTTTTTAACGAGGCACCAAGCCAAGGTCTGTAAAATTGCCTGACTTAGAAGGGTAAACACCCACATGTATATATTTTTTATTTTTCTATATGTCTACTCTCTATTGGAATAAAACTTTTCAGATTCTCTACAAAGTTTCTCTACCAAAACGCATTAATCTAAACGCAAAAATCCATCGCCCGATTACAAAGCTACAGGTCGGCAAGGTGAAAACCAAATTCACCACCCGGCCACGATGAAATCGAATTCATCGTTCGAAATTCTACAAAGGTCGGCAAGGTGAAAACAAAAATCACCGCCCGACTTCGACAAGGATGACCAAGCGAGAACCAAACTCACCGCCCGACTTCGACAAAATTGGCAAGATGAAAAAGCGATCAAAACAGATTAATGCGAAAGCTACAAAAGTTATAAAAAGTAATCCATAGAAAGAGGCCTGACGAGGTCTGAGTAAAAATGGATTGCTAAAAATAACTTAGAATGGACCGACATGAAGAAGTTGGACCAATCGACATAAAAGCGGCAAAAGTTATAAAAAGTAATCCATAAAAAGAGGCCTGACGAGGTCTGAGTAAAAATGGATTGCTAAAAATAACTTAGAATGGACCAACATGAAGAAGTCAGACCAATCGACATGAAAGCTACAAAAGTTATAAAAAGTAATCCATAGAAAGAGGCCTGACGAGGTATGAGTAAAAATGGATTACTAAAAATAACTTAGAAAGGACCGACCAAGAAGAAGTCGGACCGGACCAATCAAAGCGACAAAGTTATAAAAAGTAATCCATAGAAAGAGGCCTGGCCAGCCCTAAGTAAAATGGATTACTAAAAATAACTTAAGAAGAATCGACAAGTGAAGTCGACTAATAGCTACAGATCGGATCAACACGAGAAGTCGGACCAACGAAAGGCGTGCGCTAGAAAAGACATAGCCCAACCTAAAAAGCCACGACCCCACAAAAAAGCCATCAAAATTGTTCAGACTAAAAAAGTTCCATAAGAACATTAGCAAGTCATCGAACAAAACTAGCCCCAAAGGTCATTCCGACTAAAGCAGAAAACAAACAAACACAAAGGCAATCAAAGAGGTCGGACAGCAAAGTCCAGCACTCTAAGGATTCCTGGAAGCATCAAAAGTTGCAAACAAACATACCAAAAAGTTACTCAGAAGGCCACCCGAAGGTCGGCCTTAGGAGTTCAAAAGCATTTATTTTTTCCTAAAGAAAATTGCTAAGAAAAGCAACTGAAACGTCAAGGCCACACCAGGGCTCAATTACAAGAAAACAGAGTTTAAAAAGCCCAGAGATCAGGCTATACAAAAAATACATCAAAGAAAAGTCATCAAGGATTCATGTTCTCCTCAGCAGCAGCACCCTGAGTTGTAGAAGGAGGAATAGTATTCAAAGGAATCGCGTCCACAGTCCCGTCCTCGCGATTGAGTATCTCACAATCCGGATCGGGTTGGGGATGGTCGACCTCGGCAGAAGGATTTGAAGAAGTCGCAGCTGCAGAGGCTTTAACTGGCGGCACAGGGGGAGGATCCTCCCCTTCATCCTCATCCGCGGCAGGAATAATTTTTTCATCCTCCACGATGTTGTCCAAATTGAAGAGAGTCAGGTCGAGCTCGGGAGCAAGAACTCGAACCTGAGCCTTCAAGTTTTTATAGGCATCAGTCACACTGCCCACAAGATGACCCTGGAGCTCAGCATAGTCATCACGAGCAGACTCCAGCCTCTCCCTGGCCTCCAACAGCTCGCCATAGGTTCGAGTATAACTCTCCTTTGACTTCTTGGCCATCTCCTCGGCCAAATTTGCAACCGCCTCAGCTCGGGTAGCACGAGACTTTTCCTTCTCCAAATCCAATTCCATCTTAATAACTCGAGCGTCCAGCTCGTCCTTCAGACCTTTGATCCTATCAAACTCCGACTTTGCATCCTCCAAGAACTCTTTAGTTGCATGAACTGGGGAACCCTGGATAGTTCGGGGCAAGGCTGCACCCATATGGGCCATCCAAATGCTACTACTGGTAATATAATTCAGATGACGAAGAATGGAAACATCGTCCATAGGAAGTCGGCCATAAGGAGCGATCTGGTTATCCACAAACCCCACATCATCAAAGTCAGGGGCATCCAGATTGAAAAGCTCGACAGTCCTTTGCTTCTTGGGGAGAGGACCTACAACAGAAGGAGAGGTAGCACCAGAGGTCTGTTAGGGAGGATCAGAAGAAGCCAGGCGAACCTGTGGAGTTGGTATGACCTTCCTCGACCCAGAAGTGTCGGAGGTCGACCTCCCCAGTGTAACATTCGAAGATCCCTCCCCAGGACCTTTGGCCGAGATGTTCTGGGCCGCAGTCACCTTTCTCACCCTCTTAAAGGCCTTCATAGAATCAGTGGTCTTTACCATCTCTGAAAACACAGCAAAAGCCAGAAATTGCAAATAAGAAAGGGATGGATTGATAAAACAAACAAATAAAAATAAGGAGAAAAGCCAGCAAAGAAATCAGCAAGCTACCCAATTCAGTTCGAAGAAGGGAGGGATCCCCCAAGAACCTCTTCGTGTCAAGATGGGGAGACTCCCCCCAATTTTCCTCTAGTACATGTACAAAAGCCTGTTCAACTTCATCCGACATTTCTCAAGTATACCTAGACATCTCAACAATATTTTTGCGAGGAGACATGGGTCAACTAAGTCCTACAGCAAGAAAAAAGGAAAAATGGGTTACTAATAAAGCAGCTTGGACAAAATAGGAGACATCTCGGACAAAATATGGAGATAATTAAGACAAAAGCATGCGAACATTAAAAGACTCAGAAATAGCAGTAAAAGGAAACCCCAGGACTCACACCAAGGTCCAGGGGCATCCTTTGGAGGCAGTAATAAGGTAAAGGAAAGAAAGAAGTCAACAGTCCATCTCCTAAAAAACACCTCTCAAAATACAAATCCTCCACCAACATCACTCTACACAAGCAGCAAGGAACCCATAATCATCAAAACAGCAAAGTTACAGTCATCCTCTAGCAACAGGCCAAACAAAAGTAGTGAACCAGAAACGAGAACAGCGACAATCCTAAAGAAGCAAAAACTATCAAGAGCATGCAGAAATCATAAAAAAGACGCAACCTTTTTCAATATTCGTAGCCCATTGCTCCAAGATACAAACAGAAGAAGATCTACGCATAAAGAAATCAAGTAAAAGGGGCAAAATCAAGCAAACGCAGAAACATTCGAACTTCCCAACATGAACCCCAGCAAGATCTTTCAAAATCAAAACAAAAGCAAACACGAAAAAGAACGGCGTGGAAAGACAAAAAGAGAGAAGAAGGAGACCAACCTGTATAGAAGAAGGAGACAATAACTGATCAGAGATTGAAGCAAACAACCGAAACGACACCAGCAAATCACCTTTCGAGTAAAAGAAAGCGCGAAGATGCAAAAGCGAAAAGTAAGCAAAAGAGAAATATATTACAGCGAGCAAGAGAGGAGAAACTGAAAGAAGCTTTGAAATTCAAAAATGAGATACAAAGAGGGAAGGAAAGGAAACGACAAAGAGTTAATACTCTAGCACATTTCCAAGGGAACGCAAAAACGTGCGTTACAATTAAAAGGGAAGACAAAACGCTCTGCATTCAAAAAACTCCTTAGGAGCTCTACAAAAACGGGATCGACAGAAAAAATGCTCGAGCTCGACTTCTCCACAAGGAATCAAAAGTCTAGCAAAGACATGACCTCAACAGAAAGACCGAGCTCAAGCAGAGGCACTGTTCATGCCCTGGGTCGAGCTGTACGACCCGGGCTAATTGACGACAAGCCGACCGACCTCTTCAGGTCAGGATTGCCCGACCTCTTTTCAAAGAGTTCGGCCAAATCGCTACAAGGAGCCCAAGCAGGCCCAAATAAAGGGACATAGCCCAATCTAAAGGCAACTAAAGCCTAGAAAGATAAGGGCGGCTCCCCAGAAGATAAGATGACTTCACTCAAAGATAAGATAAGATAACTATCTTATCTCCAGGAATGTCACTCTACACTACTATAAATACACTGGAGCACCCAGGTATAACTCATACTCTGATTCTACTAAAAAACCTGCTTAAAGCCCATGCTAACTTAAGCATTGGAGTCTTTTGCAGGTACCACCACCCTCCGGTGACGAAAAATCAGTAGCACCACCAGATCCAACAAGTCGGACACGTCAGTTCCGTCCACCACCACAGATCTCGACCGAGATCGACCTACAGTTTCAAGTAACCCTCGGAACAAGAAGTATAACAAAATATTCTGAATTTACAAGAATTTCTAGAAACAATTTATAACATATAAACTTCTAATAATCCAAAAATTCTTTTTTTTTTAAAAAAAAATATTATGCGAACAAAAGGCTATTCAACGGTGTAAAGTTTATTTAAATTGATGCCGATATCATTTGATCAAAATAATTAAATTTTTCACTACTAAATTAAAAATCAAACCTTTCACAAATACAAAAAATTAACCACCGTATGATTTTTATATTTTTTATATTTATTTTAATGATAAATATAAATCTAATTTGGTTATATTATTTTTAAAATTTAATTATAATACTTATAAAGTTTGATTATTTATAAAATTTAATTATAAATATGAATATATAATCATTTTGAATTCCAATATATTTTTCTAGCTATATTGATGGTTGATTGATAGTTGATTTTGTGTATTCATAAATTATCAAAAATGTCTATAAACACAAACAATAAGTCACAAATATTTTATATATTTATACATATCATTTCACATTTCCTTAACAAAATAACTAAGATCATTCGAATAATCAAACGTTTTATTCTCAGCAGAATAATCCAACATGTATTATAGAATAATCAAAATATTTTTAAAATCATATATATAATCCAATTTTTTCAAGCATAACAAATAAAAATGTCTATATAATATTGATTGGTAATTGATGTTTAGTATTCATATAACATATGAAGTTGATATATCACAATTCTGATAAAAGTCATGTAATATGTTCTTATTAAATCAAATCCTCTATTTTTTTTCCCATAGAAGCTTTGTTATATCCGCATTAATTTCTACAATAATTAATGATAAAAACTCATTTACAATTGTGGTTCATATAAAATTAATAATTAAAAATTATTAAATTTATTTAATAAATATCAATTATCAATTTTACGTAAAAATAATTATATATAAATTTTTGTCATAATTAATACGTTCTATAAACATTTGGAGTATGTATCAGTTGACAAATATATATCCGATGAAGATTTAACGTAGATATATCACTTGTTAAAAGGCAAAAGAAAAGAAAAAAGGTTAGGTAAATAAAAAAATCAACTAATAAATTAATTATTATATATATAAATATATATTTTATATTTATATACATATTTTATAAAATTATTAAGTTGATAACTAACTTTTAATTTAATATACACGTAATATAATTAAAGTGAAAAACAACGCAAAAGCTCAATATGACAAGTTTCTTGTATTATATTAATATATTTATTGAAGAATTAATTTTTTTTAAATTATTTTATTTAAAATATTTTTCAATTATAATAGCTGGATTATATTATATTATATTATATTATATTATATTATATTATATTATATGTTGTTTTCGTATTAGGTTGGGGGAGGGGAGGGGTTGGTTTCTCTATACAAACCCACAAGAGTATTGTTAGATCAAATGGCAATTATTAGATCAAATGCAATTGGTATTATTTGTGAGTAATATCTTAGTCCAAAATATAAGTTAGACCTAAAATAGAGAAAATTCAGAAAACAGCTATTGAGTAACCGACCTTTTAAGAGGTCGAATAGAATGCTACAAAGTGATAACTCGTCTTTAAAGGAGTTATAACTAATTTCTACTATCTCTTACCTACTTCTAGAAGAGAGATCTCAACAATCCCTAGAAAAAGGGGATGGTTATCCACTACCAATAATGGAACTACTTCAACGGTGGTTATTGGCTCATCACCTATAAATAGACTGGCACCCCTCAAGTATACTTAAGATCCAATATACTATAAACCTGCTAAAACCCTTGCTAACTTAGGCATCGGAGTGTTTTGCAGGTACCAGCCCCATCTCCTCACAAACCACTCGGACGACGGCTGCTTGACGCAGGCTAAGTCGAAAAACACCTCACTAAGAGCTTGGATCTTGCGTTCAAGCCCAAACACGATCCAGTTTTAGGTAACCCTTGGAAAATTGGCGCCATTACAGTGGACCTGGGAATCAACACTCCATGGTGGATGATCACCATGAGGATGGACGTACAACGTCTGAATCAGATCCAGAATACAAAGACATAGTCAACAACGACCAAGCCCTTGTGGTACCTCCTCCAAGAACGGAGGGACTGCATGGTGAAGGCACGTGGTGCACGGAATTGTGATCACACTTTTCACAACTGCGGTACAACTAACCAGCAAGTGCACTGGGTCGTCCAAGTAATAAAACCTTACGCGAGTAAGGGTCGATCCCACGGAGATTGCCGGCTTGAAGCAAGCTATGGTCATCCTGTAAATCTTAGTCAGGAGGATTCAATTGGTTATGAGTTTTGATAATTGAAAGATAAATAAAACGTAAATTAAAATAAAGATACTTATGTAATTCATTGGTGGGAATTTCAGATAAGCGTTTGGAGATGCTTTGTTGCTTCTGAACCTCTGCTTTCCTATTGTCTTCATCCAATCATGCGTGCTCCCTTCCATGGCAAGCTGTATGTTGGTGGATCACCGTTGTCAATGGCTACCATCCGTCCTCTCAGTGAAAATGGTCCAGGTATGGTTTCTGTACGGCTAATCAACTGTCGGATCTCTCGTCTCGGATGAAAAATACCAGGCACAACTACCGCACGGCTAATCATCTGTCGGTTCTCACTTGTGTCGGAATAGGATCTCTCTATCCTTTTGTACACTGTCACTGCGCCCAACATTCATGAGTTTAAAGCTCGTCACAGTCATCCCGTCCCAGATCCTACTCGGAATACCACAGACAAGGTTTAGACTTTCCGGATCTTAGGAATGCTGCCAATTGGTTCTAGCCTCTACCACGAAGGTTCTAATCTCACGGATTTGAATGCTCTGTTGTTAGGAGAGGCAAGTCAAAACCATGGATCAGAGACCCAAGAGACTATACTCCAGCTGTCGTCCAATGACTACGTTGAACATCATGTAGACCGCTTGTGGTTGTCAGGCACACAGATCTTGGCTAAGCGAGTAACGAAGATAGTGGGTGATTGTCACGGGTCACCCCTTCATTCTGACTTAACTGAATTAAGTACGAGAGTATATCTTGGAAAAGATCTCGACCCCATATCATACGTACAAGAAATTTTCCCGGTACTTTGATTGGTATTAATGTAAAATGTTCTATCCCTTCGATCAAGTAACCTATTAACTTAACACCCATTTCACTTTATTGTATGAATTCAACCAATAGAGGAGTGGGATACTCAAAAAGTAGTGGCAGAAATTGAAACAATCGTAGGGGGCATAGTCGTTGTTCTTAGTTCTCTGTAAGTTGATTGCTTCCCGGAATTCGTGATCCTGGCTCAGACGAGAGAAAGCTAAGGATATACTTCTCAAATGCAAGTAGAAGTCGAACAAGATACCTCTAGCAGTATTAATCACTCGTTCATCTGCCCTGTTTAGAAGGTGAACCAGCAGAGTCAGATGCAACCGGGCATGAAGCAGGAAGTGCTGTAGATCTGGTAGAACTTCTTCTCGGATATGTTTGGTTAAGTGAGGTGGCGCAACAAGCCAAACCACATGGTTCGAGTAGAAGGCAACCAAATATCCGGACTTCAGAGTCAGTGAATTGAAAGAGAAACAATAGTACTTGCATTAATTCATGAAGAACAGTAGAGCTCCGCACCTTAATCTATGAGGTGTAGAAATTCCACCGTAGAAAATACATAAGAGAAAATAGCCTAGGCATGGCCATGAGGCCAGCTAAGCATGAAGTTGATAAAAGATGATAAAGATCCGAATACAATAGGAAAGACTAGTATTTATACTAAACTAGTTACTAAGGATTACAGAAATTGAGTAACTAAGTGCAGATAGTGCAGAAATCCACTTCCGGGGCCCACTTGGTGTGTGCTTGGGCTGAGCATTGAGCTTTACACGTGCATAGGCCTTTTCTAGAGTTAAACGCCAGCTTGGATGCCAGTTTGGGCGTTTAACTCTAGTTCTGGTGCCAGTTCCAGCGTTTTACGCTAGAAAAAGGTCTCTGGCGTTGAATGCCAGTTTGGGCCATCAAATCTCAGGCAAAGTATGGACTATTACATATTTCTGGAAAGCCCAGGATGTCTACTTTCCAACGCAAATGAGAGAGCGCCAATTGGGCTTCTATGGCTCCAGAAAACTCACTTCGAGTGCAGGAGGGTCAGAATCCAACAACATCTGCAGTCCTTTCTCAGCCTCTGAACCAGACTTTTGCTCAGATCCCTCAAATTCAGCCAGAGAATACCTGAAATTGCAGAGAAACACACAAACTCATAGTAGAATCCAAAAATGTGAATTTTTGCATAAAAACTATAAAAATATACTAAAAAGTAACTAAAACATATTAAAAACTATGTAAAAATAATGCCAAAAAGCGTATAAATTATCCGCTCATCAGCATGTCGGATGATCATCATCATAGATAATTCCTTCCTAGGTTCGTCACCTAGAAAGAGAAAACCAACCCCATTCCACCGACCTTATGGAGCTGCTACATGGATACCATGGCCGACTCGAACAACTAGAGTAGGAGTTAGAGCGACAGCGGGATGCAGAGAGAAACCTAAGAAGAGAGATTAAACAACGAAGAGAGCTGGAAGAAAAGCTCTCAAAGGTAGAATCCGACCTCCGAGACAGGAATCTGCATACAACTCGGGAAAACACCCTGTTGGAAGGAAAAGATCCTTTCGCTGAAGACATCATGCGGGCTAGAGTTCCTAGAAACTTCAAAATCCCAGACATGAATTTGTATGACGGGACGACCGACCCGAGGCATCACCTAAGTAACTTCAAAAGTCGGATGTACTTGGCTGATGCCTCAAATGCTACTCACTGCAAGGCCTTCCCAACAACCTTAACAAAGTCGGACATGAAATGGTTTGACAGCCTCCCACCTAGGTTGGTACTAGCTTCGACGACCTTCCGCGGAAATTCCTCACGCAATTTTCAATTCAAAAGGACAAGGTCAAGCATACACTCAGTCTACTCAGAGTCAAACAGGAACTCGACAAATCCCTCAGAGACTACATGGAGAGATTCAACAAGGACTGCTTGGAAATCCAATACTTACCTACTGAGGCAATAATAATGGGATTGGTCAATGGTCTCCGAGAAGGTCCTTTTTCCCAGTCTATCTAAAAAAAAAAAACACCCGACTTCATTGAGCGATGTACAAGAACGAGATGAAAAGTACATCAATATAGAAGAAAACACCAGACTGCGAGAACCAAATTGGCAACTAGGACATCCTCATCAGGCACGGAAAAAGGAAAAGGAACCCAAGAAGAAAGAAGAATTTACCTTGGAGAAACCTAGGAGATATCACAACTACACTCCGCTACGAGTTTCTCTCGTGGATCTCTACAGGAAAATTTGTAATACCGAGAAGCTTCCCCCTCCCTCCCCCTCCCCCCGCGTCTGATCAAAAATAAAAAGGGAGAAAGCCGCAACGAGTATTGCGAGTACCATAAGTTGTACGGGAACTCTACAAATGACTGTTACGACTTAAAAAATGTGATAGAAAAACTGGCCAGGAAAGGTCGGTTAAACAGATATCTCATGGAGAGGTTGGACGGTCATAGAAAGAGGAAGAGAGACGACGAAGAAATCGGCCGAAGAGGTCAGCCCCCACAAACTCTAGAGCGACATGTCCACATGATAGCAGGAGGTTTTGCTGGCAAAGGAGAGACCAAGTCGTCTTGAAAGAGATACTTGAAAGAAGTCTACTACGTCGGAGAAAAGACTCCCGATCTCCCAACTATCTCTTTCACAAAGGAGGAAACGCAAGGAATAGCATTGGGGTATGATGACCCCATTGTAATCACCATGATACTTGCTATGCAAATTTACACACGACCCTAGTAGACCAAGGAAGCTCAGCCGACATATTGTTCAAACCTGCATTCTACAAGTTAGGGCTGGAAAAAAAGGAATTGAAATCCTACCAGGATACTCTTTTCAGGCTAAGAGATACGCCAATCAGGCCATTAGGGTTCATTTCCCTATATAATACTTTTGGAAAGGGATTGAAGTCAAAAATCCTAAACATCGACTACATTGTTGTGGATGTAGTTTTAGTCTACAATGCCCTAACTGGTAGGACAACACTAAATCGACTGGGAGCTATTGTTTCTACTCCTCACCTCTGCATGAAATTCCCAACACAGGACGGAATTGCCACCATCAAGGGGGGAAGAAAAGCTGGCAAGAAAATGTTATAATGAAAGCTTGAATCTACGAGGTAAAGGTAAAGAAGTCAATTCAATTGAGCTCAGAGGAATTCGAGGAAGAGATGAGCTACGACCACAGCCTGAAGGAAAGACGGAAGAAGTGCAAATCGGAGAAAATACCAACATAGGAGTTAATATAAGAATAGATTTGAAGAAAGAGCTCGTAAAACTCCTACAGGAGAATTCCGACCTCTTCTCTTGGAAGGCTGCTGTTCATACCCCGGACCGAGCTATAAGGTCCAGGTCGGACAAAAGACAAAGTTGACCGACCTCCTTAAAGGTTGGGCAATTGGCCGACCTCCCCGAAGGTTGGCTCGAGTCACGATCTCTTCGTACAAAGCTCAGAAAGAGCACCCCAGAGGCCCGCAGAGGTCCAAAACAGAAGGACCGCTGACTGCTACAGGGCGGCTGGCCTAAAAAATAGATGATCTCACCCATAAAAGATAAGATAAGATAACAAATTTATCTCAAGGGAGGTCGCTCAACACTAATATAAATACACTAGAGTACCCAGGTATAACTCATACTCCAATTCTACAAAAAACCTGCCTAAAGCCCGTACTGACTTAAGCATCAGAGTCTCTTGCAGGTACCACCACCCCCCGGTGATCCAGGATCAACAACACCTCAAGCTATAACAAGTCGGACATGACAGTCCTGATCATACCAGAGGATCTCCTCCGAGATCGACCTCCCAGTTTCAGGTAACCCTCAGAACATTGGCGCCGTTGCCGGGGAACCTGGAAGTCATCCCACCATCATGGCAAACAACCCTCTTACCAACGACCACGCATCCAGATTAGAAGAAGGAACGCCATTAAAAAACATAGAAGCTACACCAAACTCCCAAAAGGATGCACACCACTCCAAAGGACGAGAGCAACCCCAGAACACGGAAATCCTAGAGGCCATTCGCGAACAGTAAGACCGCCTAAAACAGCTAGAACAAGAGGCCGAGTGACAACGAGAAGCCGAGCGAAGCCTCCGAAGAAATACAAGGCAGCGACGGGAGCTAGAAGACAAGCTCCTAAGACTGGAAGCCGACCTAAAAACTAAAACCACTCGATCCGACCGCGAAACTAGCCCTCACAAGGACCAAGACCCATTCACAAAGGAAATCATGAAAGCTAAAGTCCCAATGGTCTTTAAAGCTCTTGACATGACCTCGTACGATGGTACGTCCGACCCGAGCCGTCATCTCAGCAACTTCAGGAGCCGGATGTACCTCATGGATGCCTCGGACACAACCCGTTGCAAGGCCTTCCCGACCATTCTAACCAAGACGGCAATAAAGTGGTTCGACAGCCTGCCACCAAGATCGGTCACAAGCTTCGATGACCTCGCTAAGAAGTTCTTCACCAGGTTCTCCATTCAAAAAGATAAGACCAAACATGCTCCAAGCCTTCTAGGAATCAAACAAGGAGATCGGGAAAGCCTCCACAGCTATATGGAAAGATTCAATAAAGCATGCCTCGACATACAGAACCTCCCAATAGAAGCGGCCATTATGGGACTCATCAACGGACTACGAGAAGGACCCTTTAGCCACTCCATATCCAAGAAGCATCCGGCGTCTCTAAACGAGGTACAAGAACGGGCTGAAAAGTACATCAATATGGAGGAGAACTCCCGATTAGGAGAAACCTCCAAAATCGGATTCTCCTATCCACCTCGGGATAAGGATAAAGAGTCCAGGAAAAAAGAAGATCAATCCGCAGAGAAGCCCAGGAAATACCACAACTACACCCCTCTTCAGGTATCACTAGTAGATGTCTACCGAAAAATATGCAACACGGAAAAGATTCCACCTCGCCCAATTAAACACAAGAGAGGAGAAAATCGGACCGAGTACTGCGAATACCACCGGGTGTACGGGCACCCCACTAATGAGTGCTATGACTTGAAGAACGTCATCGAAAAATTGGCCCGAGAAGGAAAGCTAGACCGATTCCTAGCCAACCGAAAGGATGAGCCAAAGAAGAGAAGAAGGGATGAAGAAGAGTGACGAGCTGAACGACCTCCTCACACCCCACAAAGGCATGTTCATATGATCAACAGAGGATTCACAGGAGGAGGAATCTCCAAATCATCCCGAAAAAGACATCTTAAAGAAGTGTACCATCTCGGGGAAGGGGATAGGTTATCTGACCTCCCCACCATCGCCTTCACCAAGGAAGACACCGCGGGCATCATCCCTGGGCATGATGACCCCGTGGTCATTACCATCATACTCGCCAATGCTAATATCCACCGAACACTGGTCGACCAAGGAAGCTTTGCAGATATCCTATTCAAATCCGCCTTCGAAAAACTCGGACTACAAGAAAAAGAACTCAGAGCATATCCCAATAGCCTGTTCGGACTGAGAGATGCCCCAATCGAACCACTCGGGTACATTCCACTGCATACGACCTTCGGAAAAGGAACGAGGTCCAGAACGGTGAGTATAGACTACATCGTAGTTGACGTGAGCTCCGCGTATAACGCCCTCGTAGGTCGAACCACACTAAATCAGCTCGCGGCGGTAGTCTCCACTCTACACCTATGCATGAAGTTCCCAACTCCAGAAGGAATAGCCAGCATCAAAGGAGACCAAAAGCTCACGCGGCGCTGCTATAATGAAATCCTGAACCTAAAAGGCGACCCCAGAGGAAAAGAGTCCAATACCATTGAACTCGGGGGAGCCCGGGCTCGAGAAGAACTTCATCTGCAACCAGAAGGCAAGACAGAGGAGGTCCAAATCGGAGACACCAGAGATAAAACAACAAACATCGGTGCAAATCTAAAAGAAGACCTAAAGGAGTTGCTAATAAAGTTCCTAAAGGATAACTCCGACCTCTTTGCTTGGAAGGCCGTAGACATGCCCGACATAGATCCCGGATTAATATGCAACAAACTGGCGGTATACCTTGGATCTCGACCAGTGCAACAGAAGCGCAGAAAGCTCAGGCCAGAAAGGTCACAAGTCGTGGAGGAACAGGTACAAGCCTTGCTGGAGGCAGGTTTCATCGGGGAAGTCAAGTACCCCCTATGGCTGGCCAACGTCGTACTGGTCAAAAAGGCAAATGGAAAATGGCGAATGTGCGTAGACTACTGATGTAAGAGAATTATTGCCGGTTTCGAATCAATTGAAACAATTCGTTGGTAGCATAGTCCAAACCAAAAATGAATCCTCTTAATCAAATGTTTAATCCAAAGAATATGTCACAATCAAAACACAATTATAACCGAGAGTATTTAAACTCCCAGGTCGTTCTCCCTAGGAACTAATGCCGATGAGTGCACACAATTTTGGTTGTGAGAAGCAAGGGGGTTTCAATGATTGAAGTAAACAAATAAAGAGATAAAGGAACAAGCCAAAATTGAAATTAATAAACTAACAAAGGAATAAAAGAACTATGTATGTAATATGGACCAGTAAGACTCAAATTGATGGAAAAAAGGTTCAAAGCATAAATGACACCTTGGCGTGGGATGAGGTATGGAATCCTTTCCTTGCCATAACCACAACTATGATAATTATAATGGATTAATCTCACTAAGTAAACCCTTAACATCGAAGGATAAGTCAAGTGAGCATAATTGTCATTAATCCACAAATCCTAGTTAACTTACCAAGTTAATTGGTAAAAAGCTAGCGTTAGTGGAAACAACAACAAATAACAACCCAAGAATTTTCACTAAATATCAGACATTATGGCTCTAGTAATCCATAAACTCATTTTCCCCAAGCCAAGGGGTGGAAATTACTCCATAATCAAAATTGGCATTTCATCAAACACATAGAGGGCATAATCATAAATCATGGCAAAATTGGTAAAATAATGAAAGTTATGAACCATAAATGATAACATGCAACCAAGGCAACTCAACAAACATAAAATAAGCATCAAACATCAAATTCAACAACTAGAAATCCAAAATTGAAAAATTATGCATATATTAACAAGAGAAATGAAAATAGATGAAAGTGTAGAACAAGTAATGTAATCAAAGAGGAATTAAAGAAATACTTACAATAAAATTGCTATAATCCCAAATCAAACTTGAAGTATAAAATTCTACAAACCCTAATTAAGAACCCTAAGAGAGAATTTCCTAATCTACACTACTCCTACTCTTAATGTGTTTTTCTACCCTACTAAAACCTAATAAAAACCTCCTTTTCATATGTAATGTTGCCCCCTTCATATAGCCTTTGATTTCAGCATCCAAGCCTTCGAAAATGGGCCAAAAGAGCCCCAAAGCGCGAGTCCACGTGTCTTTTTAATGGAGGCACGCGCTGGTACCTGTGCGTACGTACACATCACTGAATTTGCACTTGTGCGTACATACAGGGAGTTGTGCGTACGCACACATGGTTGTGTACTTCTCCTTTATTTTCTTCATGTTTTCTCCCTTTGTACATACTTCCTTCCACTTTTGCCTTGCCAAACTTGCCTCTAGGACCTAAAATCACTCAACAAACATGTCATGCCATTGAATGGCATAAAAATGGGATTAAAATTACTAATTTAAGCTCAAAAATGCATGTTTTCACATTTAGGCACACTAGACTGAAAACACAAAAGCATGCTATTTAGGTGAAAAAATGTGGGTTTATATGATAAAATCCACTCAAATAAAACTAAAATATATCATCAAATATGGATTCATCAATTTTCCCACACTTAAATAATAGCATGTCCTCATGCTAATCACAATCAAAGGAGAAGGGTAAAAGGCAAGCAACTTATTCAATGCAACTACGTTCATGCATGCAACTATGCTATATACTATCTATATATATCTATCTATAATGTCCTATTGATTTGGTGAAAACAAACAATCAAATTTCCAAGCAAGAGTATAGACATATAGGGCTAAACAAAGAAGTAGCTCAATGCAAACAAAATCTAAAGAATTGATTCAACTCATAAAAAAGAAGCAACTTGCAAGAATGCGTGATAAGAAGGGTGGAAACATAGAATTGAGTAATTGAACCCTCACTAGGTGTGTATACACTCTCATCACTCGGTGTGTAGGGTTTTAATCACTCAAGTCTCCTCTAATCATGCTTTCAAGGAATTGCTTTTCATCTAACAATCAACAAGTATTTGATGCATGAATGCAAGTATCATGAGGTCTTTAGAAGGTTATAATAGGGTTGGGGTAAGGGTAAGATGAATATATGGCTAAGTGGACTAAAAGATTGAATCTTTGATTAGTGATGAGCGGATAATTTATACGCTTTTTGGCATTGTTTTTACATAGTTTTTAGTATGATTTAGTTAGTTTTTAGTATATTTTTATCAGTTTTTAAATAAAATTCACATTTCTGGACTTTACTATGAGTTTATGTGTTTTTCTGTGATTTCAGGTAATTTCTGGCTGGAATTGAGGGACTTGAGTAAAAATCAGATTCAGAGGTTGAAGAAGGACTGCAGATGCTGTTGGATTCTGACCTCCCTGCACTCAAAGTGGATTTTCTAAAGCCACAGAACTCCAAATGGTGCACTCTCAATTGCATTGAAAAGTAGACATCCATTGCTTTCCAGCAATATATAATAGTTCATACTTTGCCTGCGTTTAAACAATGAAAACTGGTGTTCAACGCCAGCTCCCTGCCCTATTCTGGAGTCAAACGCCAGAAACAGGTTGCAAAGTGGAGTTAAACGCCAGAAACAGGTTACAAACTGGCGTTTAACTCCAAGAAAGACCTCTCCACGTGAAAGCTTCAATGCTCAGCCCAAGCACACACCAAGTGGGCCCCGGAAGTGGATTTCTGCACCATTTACTTATCTCTGTAACCCTAGTAACTAGTGTAGCATAAATAGGACTTTTTACTATTGTATTCGGGGATCTTCGAGATGTTTAGTTATGAGATCATGGAGGCTGGCCTCTCGGCCATGCCTAGACCTTGTTCTTATGTATTTTCAACGGTAGAGTTTCTACACACCATAGATTAAGGTGTGGAGCTCTGCTGTTCCTCAAGTATTAATGCGAAGTACTATTGTTTTTTTATTCAATTCAAGCTTATTCCTATTCTAAGATATTCATTCGCACCCAAGAACATGATGAATGTGATGATTATGTGACGCTCATCACCATTCTCACTTATGAACACGTGCCTGACAACCACTTCTGTTCTACATGAAGATGAGATAGAATGAGTATCTCTTAGATATCTAATACAAGGGACCGAGTCCGAGATATTAGAATCTTCGTGGCATAAGTTAGAACCCATGGACGGCCATTCTTGAGATCTGGAAAGTCTAAACCTTGTCTGTGGTATTCCGAGTTGGATCTGGGAAGGGATGGCTGTGAGAAGCTTTAAACTCGCGAGTGATGGGCGTAGTGACAGACGCAAAAGGATAGTAAATCCTATTCCAGTATGATCGAGAACCGACAGATGATTAGCCATGCAGTGACAGCGCATTGGACCATTTTTCACAGAGAGGACGGGATGTAGCCATTGACAACAGTGATGCCCAACGTACAGCTTGCCATGGAAATGAGTAGGAATGATTGGATGAAGACAGCAGGAAAGCAGAGGTTCAGGAGGAACGAAAGCATCTCTATACGCTTATCTGAAATTCTCACCAATGAATTACATAAGTATCTCTATCCTAGTTTATATTTTAATTATGTTTTAATTATCAATTCTCTATAACCATTTGAATCCTCCTGACTGAGATTTACAAGGTGACCATAGCTTGCTTCAAGCCGACAATCTCCGTGGGATCGACCCTTACTCACGTAAGGTTTATTACTTGGACGACCCAGTGCACTTGCTGGTTAGTTGTGCGAAGTTGTGAGAAAGTGTGATTCACGTTTGAGAGCACCAAGCCTTTGGCGCCATTGTTGATGATCACAATTTCGTGCACCAAGTTTTTGGCGCCGTTGCCGTGGATTGTTCGAGTTTGGACAACTGACGGTTCATCTTGTTGCTCAGATTAGGTAATTTTATTTTTAATTTTAAGCTTTTTGTTTTTATTATTTTTATTTTCGAAAAATTTTCAAAAAAAAGTTCTTCTTTTTCGTTTTTCCCAAAATAATTTTCGAAAAAAAAAAAACCAAAAAAATTCTTATAAAATCATAAAAACAAAAAATTTGATGTTTCTTGTTTGAGTCTAGTGTCAAATTTTAAGTTCAGTGTCAATTGCATGTTTATCTTTTTCTTGCATTTTTCAAAAATTCATGCATTACATTCTTCATGATCTTCAAGTTGTTCTTGATGAATCCTCTTGTTTGATCTTTGCATTTTCATGTTTTGCATCTTTTCTTGTTTTTCATATGCATTTTCAATTTGTTAGTGTCTAAAGTTTGAAAATTTCTAAGTTTGGTGTCTTGCATATTTTTCTTTTCTTAAAAATTTTCAAAAATAAGTCTTGATGTTCATCTTGATCTTCAAAGTGTTCTTGGTGTTCATCTTGACATTCAAAGTGTTCCTGCATGCATTAGTTGTTTTGATTCACAATTTTCATGTTTTGAGTCTTTTTGTTGTTTTTCTCTTTCTTCATTAAAAATTCAAAAATAAAAAAAATATCTTCTCCTTTTTCACTCATAAAATTAAAAAATTTGAGTTGACTTTTTCAAAAAAATTTAAAATCTATTTGTTTCTTATTAGTCAATAATTTTCAATTTAAAAAAAAATCTATCTTTTTCAAATCTTTTTCAAAAATCAAATCTTTTTTATTTTTATTTCATAATTTTCGAAAATTTCAAATTGATTTTCAAAAATCTTTTTCTTATTTTTATTTCATATTTTCAAAATTAATGCTAACAATTAATGTGATTGATTCAAAAATTTTAAGTTTGTTACTTGCCTAGTAAGAAAGGTTCAATCTTTAAATTTTAAAATCCTATCTTTTTGTTTCTTGTTAGTCAAGTAATCAACTGTAATTTTCAAAATCAAATCTTTTTAAATTTCTTTTTCAAATCTTTTTCAAAATAAGTTTCAATCACATATTTTTCAAAATTAATTTCAAAATCTTTTCTAACTTATTTTCTAGCTTCTTATCTTTTCAAAATTGATTTTCAAATCTTTTTCAATTAATCTTATCTTTTTGTTTGATTCATATCTTTTTCAAAACTACCTAACTAACTCTCTCTTTCTAATTTTCGAAAATCCCTTCCATCTTTTTCAAAATTCCTTTTTTATTAACTAATTGTTTTAATTTTTACTTTAATTTAATTTCATTTTTATTTTTTGTATTTTCGAATTCTAAATTTAAATTTAATTTAAAAACAAAAATATTTTTCTTTTCTTTTCAATGATTTTCGAAAATTCTTTTCCCTCATCTCCTTCTAATTATTTATTTATTTACTGACACTCCTCTTCATCTAAGAATTCGAACCCACTCCTCTCCCTTGTGTTTGGATTCTTATCTTTTCCTTCTTCTATTCTTATCTTCTTCTACTCACATAAAAGAATCTCTATACTGTGACATAGAAGATTCCATATTTTCTTTTCTGTTTTCTTCTTTTTCATATGAGCAGTAACAAGGATAAGAACATTCTTGTTGAAGCTGATCCTGAACCTAAAAGGACTCTGAAGAGAAAGCTAAGGGAAGCCAAAGCACAACTCTCTGGAGAAAATCTGACAGAAATTTTCGAAAAAGGAGACATGGCCGAAAATAATAACAATGCAAGGAAGATGCTTGGTGACTTTACTGCACCAAATTCCAATTTACATGGAAGAAGCATCTCAATCCCTGCCATTGGAGCAAACAATTTTGAGCTAAAGCCTCAATTAGTTTCTTTGATGCAACAGAACTGCAAGTTTCATGGACTTCCATCTGAAGATCCTTTTCAGTTCTTAACTGAATTCTTGTAAATCTGTGATACTGTTAAGACCAATGGGGTTGATCCCGAGGTCTACAGGCTCATGCTTTTCCCATTTGCTGTAAGAGACAGAGCTAGAATATGGTTGGACTCTCAAGCTAAAGATAGCCTGAACTCTTGGGATAAGCTGGTCACGGCTTTCTTAGCCAAGTTCTTTCCTCCTCAAAAGCTTAGTAAGCTTAGAGTGAATGTTCAAACCTTCAAACAGAAAGAAGGTGAATCCCTCTATGAAGCTTGGGAAAGATACAAGGAACTGACCAAAAAGTGTCCTTCTGACATGCTTTTAGAATGCACCATCCTGGATATATTCTATGATGGTCTATCTGAGCTATCAAAGATGTCACTGGACCATTCTGCATGTGGATCCATTCACCTAAAGAAAACGCCTGCAGAAGCTCAGGAACTCATTGACATGGTTGCAAATAACCAGTTCATGTACACTTCTGAATGGAATCCTGTGAGTAATGGGACGCCTCAGAGGAAGGGAGTTCTTGAAATTGATACTTTAAATGCCATATTGGCTCAGAACAAAATATTGACTCAGCAAGTCAATATGATTTTTCAGAGTCTGAATGGAATGCAAGCTGCATCCAACAGTACTCAAGAGGCATCTTCTATAGAAGAAGCTTATGATCCTGAGAACCCTGCAATAGCAGAGGTGAATTACATGGGTGAAACCTATGGAAACACCTATAATCCCTCATGGAGAAATCATCCAAATTTCTCATGGAAGGATCAACAAAAGCCTCAACAAGGCTTTAATAATGGTGGAAGAAACAGGTTTAGCAATAGCAAACCTTTTCCATCATCCACTCAGCAACAGACAAAGAATTCTGAGCAGAATCAATCTAGCTTAGCAAATATAGTCTCTGATCTATCTAAGGCCACTCTAAGTTTCATGAATGAAACTAGGTCCTCCATTAGAAATTTGGAGGCACAAGTGGGCCAGCTGAGTAAAAGAGTCACTGAAACTCCTCCTAGTACTCTCCCAAGCAATACAGAAGAGAATCCAAAAAGAGAGTGCAAGGCCATTACCTTACTTGGTGTGGCCGAACCCAGAGAGGAGGATGAGAACGTGAATCCCATTGAGGAAGACCTCCTGGGACGTTCAGTGACCAATAAGGAGTTTTCCTTTGAGGAACCAGAGGAATCCGAGGCTCATCTAGAGACCATAGAGATTCTATTGAACCTCCTTTTACCATTCATGAGCTCTGATGACTATTCATCTTCTGAAAAAGATGAAGACATTGCTGAAGAGCAAGTTGCTCAATATTTAGGAGCAATCATGAAGCTGAATGCCAAATTATTTAGTAATGAGACTTGGGAGGATGAACCTCCCTTGCTCATCAAGGAACTAAATGCCTTGGTTCAGCAAACTCTACCTCAAAAGAAACAGGATCCTGGTAAATTCCTAATTCCTTGTAACATAGGCACCATGACCTTTGAGAAGGCTTTGTGTGACCTGGGGTCAGGAATAAACTTAATGCCACTCTCTGTAATGGAGAAACTTGGGATCTTTGAGGTGCAAGCTGCCAGAATCTCATTAGAGATGGCAGACAACTCAAGAAAAGAGGCTTATGGACTAGTAGAGGACGTGCTAGTAAAGGTTGACGGCCTTTACATCCCTGCTGATTTCATAATCCTAGACACTGGGAAGGATGAGGATGAATCCATCATCCTTGGAAGACCCTTCCTAGCCACAGCAAGAGCTGTGATTGATGTGGACAGAGGAGAATTGATCCTTCAACTGAATGAAGACAACCTTGTGTTTAAAACTCAAGGATCTCCTTTTGTAACCATGGAGAGGAAGCATGAAAAGCTTCTCTCACTGTAGAGTCAACCAAAGCCCCCACAGTCAAACTTTAAGTTTAGTGTTGGGAGGCCACAACCAAACTCTAAGTTTGGTGTTGGGAGGTTCCAACAATGCTCTGAACATCTGTGAGGCTCCATGAAAGCTCACTGTCAAGCTATGGACATTAAAGAAGCGCTTGTTGGGAGGCAACCCAATGTTATTTATATCTATTTTATTTTATTTCATATTTTATTAGGTTGATGATCATGTAGAGTCACAAAAACTACTGAAAAATTCAAAAACAGAATGAAAAATAGCATAAAAAATAGCACACCCTGGAGGAGGAGCATTCTGGCGTTTAAACGCCAGAAACAAGCATCTGTCTGGCGTTTAACGCCAGAAACAAGCACCAAGCTGGCGTTTAACGCCAGAAATAAGCATCTACCTGGCGTTAAACGCCAGAAACAGGCTACATTTGGGCGTTTAACGCCAAAAATAGGCAGCAGTCTGACGTTAAATGCCAGGATTGCACAGCAATGGCATTTTACACGCCTAATTGAAGCAGGGATGTTAAACTCTTGACCCCACTGGATATGTAGATCCCACAGGATCCCCACCACTTCTTTTCTCCTCTTCACACCTCTTCATAACTCTCTTCCCCAAATACCCTTCACCAATCACCTCAATCACTCTTCCCCAAAAACCCCACCTACCTTCAAATTCAAACTATTTTCCCTCCCAAACCCAACCCTAATGGCCGAACCCTAACCCCCCCACTCCTATATAAACCCCTCATTCATTCTTCATTTTTACACAACACAACCCTCTCTTCACCACCTTGGCCGAATACACCCTCTCTCCCTCTCCTCTATTTCTCTTCTTCTTCTCCTTCTTTCTTTCTTTCTTCTTTTGCTCGAGGACGAGCAAACATTTTAAGTTTGGTGTGGTAAAAGCATTGCTTTTTGTTTTTCCATAACCTTTAATGGCACCTAAGGCCAGAGAAACCTCTAGAAAGAGGAAAGGGAAGGCAATTGCTTCCACCTCTGAGTCATGGGAGATGGAGAGATTTATCTCAAAGGTCCATCAAGACCACTTCTATAAAGTTGTGGCCAAGAAGAAAGTGATCCCTGAGGTTCCTTTCAAGCTCAAAAAGAATGAGTATCCAGAGATCCGACTTGAAATCCAAAGAAGAGGTTGGGAAGTTCTCACCAACCCCATTCAACAAGTCGGGATCTTAATGGTTTAAGAGTTCTATGCAAACGCATGGATCACTAGGAACCATGATCAAAGTGTGAACCCGAATCCAAAGCATTGGCTTACCATGGTTCGGGGGAAATACTTAGATTTCAGTCCGGAAAATGTAAGGTTGGTGTTCAACTTATCAATGATGGAAGAAAACGCACGCCCCTACACTAGAAGGGTCAATTTTGATCAAAGGTTGGACCAAGTCTTCATGGACATATGTATGGAAGGAGCTCAATAGAAAATTGACTCAAGAGGCAAGCCGGTTCAACTAAGAAGGCTTGACCTCAAACCAGTAGCTAGGGGATGGTTAGAGTTCATTCAACGCTCAATCATTCCTACTAGCAACCGGTCTGAAGTTACTATAGACCAAGCCATCATGATCCATAGTATCATGATTGGGGAGGAAGTGGAGGTTCATGAGATTATACCTCAAGAACTCTACAAGGTGGCTGACAAGTCCTCCACTTTGGCAAGGTTAGCCTTTCCTCACCTCATCTGTCACCTCTGCAATTCGGCTGGAATTGACATAGAGGGAGACATCCTCATTGAAGAGGACAAGCTCATCACTAAGAAAAAGATGGAGCAAACAAGAGATCATGGACCTCAACATGAGCATGAGGAAATTCCTCACCATGAAATCCCTAAGATGCCTCAGGGGATGCACTTTCCTCCACAAAACTATTGGGAGCAAATCAACACTTCCCTAGGAGAATTAAGCTCCAACATGGGACAACTAAGGATGGAGCACCAAGAGCATTCCATCATCCTCCATGAAATTAGAGAAGATCAAAGAGCTATGAGGGAGGAGCAACAAAGACAAGGAAGAGACATAGAGGAGCTCAAGAGCACCATTGGTTCTTCAAGAAGAGGAAGACGCCACCGTCACTAAGGTGGACCCATTCCTTAATCTCCTTGTTCTTATTTTCCTATTTTTCGATTTTTGAGCCTTATGCTTTATTTATGTTTGTGTCTTTACTATATGATCATTAGTGTCTAAGTGTCTACGTCTTAAAGCTATGAGTGTCCTATGAATCCATCACCTTTCTAAAATGAAAAATGTTTTGAAAACAAAAGAACAAGAAGTACATGGTTTCGAATTCATCCTTGAACTAGTTTAATTATTTTGATGTGGTGACAATACTTTTTGTTTTCTGAATGAATGCTTGAACAGTGCATATGTCTTTTGATATTGCGGTTTATGAATGTTAAATATGTTGGCTCTTGAAGAATAATGAAAAAGGAGAAATGTTATTTGATAATTTGAAAAATCATAAAATTGATTCTTGAAGCAAGAAAAATCAGTGAATACAAAAGCTTGCAAAAAAAAAAAGAAAAGAAAAATGGCAAAAAAAAAGAGAGAAAGAAAAAGCAAGCAGAAAAAGCTAAAAGCTCTTTAAACCAAAAGGCAAGAGTAAAAAGCCAATAGCCCTTAAAACCAAAAGGCAAGGGTAATAAAAAGGATCCAAGGCTTTGAGCTTCAGTGGATAGGAGGGCCTAAATGAATAAAATCATGGCCTAAGCGGCTAAACCAAGCTGTCCCTAACCATGTGCTTGTGGCATGAATGTGTAAAGTGAAAACTTGAGACTGAGCGGTTAAAGTCAAGGTCCAAAGCAAAAAAAAGAGTGTGCTTAAGAACCCTGGACACCTCTAATTGGGGACTTTAGCAAAGCTAAGTCACAATCTGAAAAGGTTCACCCAGTTATGTGTCTGTGGCATTTATGTATCCGGTGGTAATACTGGAAAACAAAGTGCTTAGGGCCACGGCCAAGACTCATAAAGTAGCTGTGTTCAAGAATCAACATACTGAACTAGGAGAATCAATAACACTATATAAATTCTAAGTTCCTATAGATGCCAATCATTCTGAAGTTCAATGGATAAAGTGAGATGCCAAAACTATTCAAGAGGCAAAAAACTACTAGTCCCGCTCATCTGATTGGAGCTAAGTTTCATTGATATTTGGGATTTATAGTATGTTCTCTTCTTTTTATCCTATTTGATTTTCAGTTGCTTGGGGACAAGCAACAATTTAAGTTTGGTGTTGTGATGAGCGGATAATTTATACGCTTTTTGGCATTGTTTTTACATAGTTTTTAGTATATTTTTATTAGTTTTTAAATAAAATTCACATTTCTGGACTTTACTATGAGTTTGTGTGTTTTTCTGTGATTTCAGATATTTTCTGGCTAGAATTGAGGGACTTGAGCAAAAATCAGATTCAGAGGTTGAAGAAGGACTGTAGATGCTGTTGGATTCTGACCTCCCTGCACTCAAAGTAGATTTTCTGGAGCTACAGAAATCCTAATGATGCGATCTCAATTGCATTGAAAAGTAGACATCCAGTGCTTTCCAGCAATATATAATAGTCCATACTTTGCCTGCGTTTAGACGATGCAAACTGGTGTTCAACGCCAGCTCCCTGCCCTATTCTGGAGTCAAACGCCAGAAACAGGTTGCAAAGTGGAGTTAAACACCAGAAACAGGTTACAAACTGGCGTTTAACTCCAAGAAAGACCTTTCCACATGAAAGCTTCAATGCTCAGCCCAAGCACACACCAAGTGGTCCCCGAAAGTGGATTTCTGCATCATTTACTTATCTCTGTAACCCTAGTAACTAGTTTAGCATAAATAGGACTTTTTACTATTGTATTCGGGGATCTTCGAGACGTTCAGTTATGAGATCATGGAGGCTGGCCTCTCAGCCATGCCTAGACCTTGTTCTTATGTATTTTCAACGGTAGAGTTTCTACACACCATAGATTAAGGTGTGGAGCTCTGCTGTTCCTCGAGTATTAATGCGAAGTACTATTGTTTTTCTATTCAATTCAAGCTTATTCCTATTCTAAGATATTCATTCGCACCCAAGAACATGATGATTGTGATGATTATGTGATGCTCATCACCATTCTCACTTATGAACACGTGCCTGACAACCACTTCCGTTCTACATGAAGATGAGATAGAATGAGTATCTCTTAGATATCTAATACAGGGGACCGAGTTTGAGATATTAGAATCTTCGTGGTATAAGTTAGAACCCATGGACGGCTGAAGAACTGAAGATTGATGGTTTAGAAGTTATAGTAAACTCTCGTTGCAAGTATAGTTACTAAACCAAGCAATCAACCTTTCTTACAAACGTTTTGGTTGTCACAAGTAACAAACCCCTTTAAAATTGATAACCGAGTATTTAAACCTCGGGTCGTCTTCTCAAGGAATTGCAGGGAAGTATGTTCTTGTTATTGGTTATGAGTTTGTAAATTGGGGTTTTGGAGTTTGGGCAATGGGCACAGGTATATTTATAAATTAAAGCAATAAAAATAAATAAGAAATTTTATTGTAATTAAATTAAAAACCTTGACCCGGAGAAGATTAATTGGAAGTTCTATCCTTGTTGGATTTTTTTCTCAAGATCAATTGATAATTGAAGGTTGCTTCTACTTAGTTATCCTTTACCAAGTAAAGTAAAAGAAAGTCAAGTAAGTTAGAAGTCTACTTCTATTCACAAGTTCTAATGCTCTTTCTTAGGAAGGATTAGTGTTAGTGACTAGAGAGCCAGCCAACGATAAACCCAATTACAATTTAACTCTTGAGTAATTCAACTCAAGGGTCTCCGAATATTAATCAACTCTAAAATCAAGTTAGGATCTAACTTAGAACATTAATTAATAACAAACAATAGAAGAAGTGATAAATCTGAAATACCTCAATTATATTAAATAAAATATTCAAATCTTAACATGAAAAAGTTCATAAGCCAATTAGGCAACATAACTAATACAAGCATTAAAGTATCTGAAAATAAGAGATAAATATAAAGTAAAAGAAATATTGAACCTGATGAAGAGTTGAATCCTAAATCCTTTAAGAGGAATCCTAATCCTAAAATCTAAGAGAGAGGAGAGAACCTCTCTCTCTAAAAATTACATCTAAATTATGAAAAGTGAATTATGAAAAGCATGTTTATGAATGGATGCATTCTCCCACTTTATAACCTCTAATCTGTGTGTTCTGGGCTGAAAACTGGGTCAAAAACAGCCCAGAAATCACTCCCAGCGGTTTCTGTTACGTTCAGGTCGCGGGAAAGTGACGCGGAGGCGTCGTCCACGCGTTCGCGCGGATTGCAATTCGCAGATACAACATAGGCGCGTCATTCACGCGTTCGCATCATCTAACGTCAGGGCAGATATGGCAAATTATATATCAAATCGAAGCTCCAGACGTTAACTTTCCAACGCAACTAGAATCGCATCATTTGGACCTCTGTAGCTTAAGTTATGACCGTTTGAGTGCAGAGAGGTCAGGCTGGACAGCTTTAGCAGTTCCTTCAGTTTCTTATATTCCTTCCACTTTTGCATGCTTCCTTTCCATCCTCTAAGCCATTCCTGCCCTGTAATCTCTTAAAACACTTAACACACATATCAAGGCATCTAATGGTGATAAGAGAGGATTAATATTAGCAATATAAAGGCCAAAGAAGCATGTTTTCAATCATAGCACAAAATCAGGAAGGAAAACATAAAGCATGCGATTAGTATGAATAAATGGCTAAAGAGTTGATAAAAACCACTCAATTAAGCATAAGATAAACCATAAAATGGTGGTTTATCAACCTCCCCACACTTAAACATTGGCATGTCCTCATGCTAAGCTCAAGAGAAGCTATAAAAGAAGTGAAGAGGAATGGTAGAATGTATGAAATGCAACCTATCTTATATGAATGCAACTACATGCAAAATGTTTCTACCTACTTGGTTAAAAATAAATAAATCTTCCAAGAACAAATATGAATTGGATTTCACTAATTCAAATTACAAAATAGAGTACAAATGGACTTGCAAGAAGAAAATAGCTCAAGAAAGCCGGGAACAAGGAATCGAGCATCGAACCCTCACCGGAAGTGTATACACTCTAATCACTCAAGTGTTTAAGGTCCGACTCTCTCAATTCTCTACTAACCTTGCTTTCTAAGGCTTGCTCTTTATCTAACAATCAACATAAATTTAATGCATAGATACACATATCAAGAGGTCTTTTAAGGGTTGTAATGGGGTTAGGGTCAAGGTAGGATTGTATTTGGCCAAGTGGACTAAAATCTGAATCCTTAATTAACTTAAACTTTCCACCTAACTTTATACAATCCATGTAATCATAATACCACATCTAACTATCCATTAACCATGTTTTCCACATATTCATGCATTCTAATTTCAAGTACAGTACATATGCATTGCTTTCACTACTTACTTTGGGGCATTTTGTCTCCTTTTTGCTTGATTGCTCTTTTTTCTTTTCTTTTTCTCACTTCTCTTTTATATATATATATATATATTTTTTTTTTCTTTTTATTTTTCTCAATGCATATGATGAAATTATTGGATGCATGAATCATGTCCTAAACATTTTTTTTTCATATTTTCAGAAAATTCTAACATACTCAATTCTCAAACCAAATGTTTCCAAATTCAACTTTCCCTATACTTAATTCACGAGCACTCTCACTAGTCTAAGCTAACCAAGGATTCAAATTAAGGACATTATTGTTTTCCGCTTAGAGTTAATGATGTGCTAAAGTAAAGAACAAAGGGGTATAATAGGCTCAACATTGGTTTGCAAAGAATAATGAAAGGGTAAGGCCATATGGGTATGTAAGCTCAGTAAAACAAAGGCCTCAATCATGTAAGTGTATGCATACATCAAACTATGGAAATATAGAGTTAAGCAAGACAAAGATCACAATTTTAGGGAGAAAAACACACACCAAAAATAAAATATTGGTTGGTAAAATGCAACCAATTCAAATAGGCTCAAAAATCTCACAGGTTTTGTGTGTTCGAGCTCTAAACCATGTTCCAGTATAATATTTCTTCAAACAAGTGTAACATTAAATTTTATTCAAATTAGTGAAATGCTCTAAGAGGTTTCTTGAAAAAGAAAATATTACTTCAACCAAGTGGTAAAATATGCACAAAATCAAATAATCATGCAATCAAACATGCAAATGCAACAACTAACAAGGAAAATAAACCATTGGTGTTGAGATAGAAGAGTAACTAACCCATGGAGATCGGTATCGACCTCCCCACACTTAAAGATTGCACGGTCCTCGGTGCATGCTGAGATGTGTAGGTGGACGGGTTATTTCAACTGATGCTGCTCTTCAAGGATTGTGCAGATGGACTTGTTTGTCTCCTCTTTTAGAAGTTTCTCCCTTTTTCCGTCTTCGGTGGCCAGCCTGAAAGAAGAGAAAAAGAAGAACAGTAACCCAGAAATAAGGATAAGAAAATAATTGAAGTATGGGTGGGTTAATACCAAATGATAAGGGTCTCATTTACATGGAAGCTTCAACATGTACGTGAGAAAATAGTAGAAGTACATGGTAAATCAAGAGTGCAAAAATTTGCAAAAATAGGAAAGAGAGTGTGGGTAAGGAGAGATAATATAAATTCATGTCAATGTAAAAATAATACAGGTATAAAAGATTGTCATTGATATAAATAATATTACCTAACCAGAATAAAACAAGTCACTAAGCACCTAAAATAATTCAAGAGAAGATGCAACAGTTAAATAAGAAAATCAACGCCAAGGGAAAAATAATGATTTTAGAAAAGAAAAGAAAAATATGCACTAGATTAAAATGCAATGAATGAAATATGCAAATAAATTAAGTAAAATAGAATGAAGGTGAAAAGGAATGAGAGAGAAAGAAGAGAAGATAGAAGAAATTAGGAGTAGAGAAGAAAAGATAAGATAATTGGCACTAATCTGGATAAGTTGTGTGACGAAGGCAACGCGGTCGCGTGGTGCGCGATAAGGTTAGGTGACACGGACGCATGGGTCATGCGACCGCGTGACCTGATTTGTGCGACTGGCATGAGTGTAGCTTCGCGTTCGCACAACTCTTTGTTTGAAATGCATTGTTGCCAAAAAATCTGGGTGACGCGGTCGCGTGGTTGACGCGATCGCGTGGATGGCCTTTCTTTTAAAATAACGCGGACACGTGGGGCACGCGTTCGCGTCATAGGGCTTGTGCTTCTAGCATGGTTCCAGCCCCATTCCAGCCCAACTTACTGCCTTACACCCTTTTACGCTGATTTCACAGAGCCACGCGTTTGCGTGGGTGACGCGGACGCGTGGGAGGCATTTTTCCCACATGACGCGGTTGCGTTAGCGACGCGGTCGCGTGGATCAATTTGTGCCAAAGGCACGCCTCCAGCCACGCTCTTATGTGACTCTCTGTTCACTTTTCTTTTCTTCCCAATGCACTGGTGACGCGGACGCGTCAGCGACGCTGCCGCGTTGCGTGCGTGCTTTTTTTTTTATGCATGAAAAATGCAGAATGCAATGCTAATATAAATGTTATGCAAAACTCCAGGTTCAATACAATAAAATAAAATAAAACTCGAAGATAAATAAAACTAAAAAAATGAAAAAGGAACGACCATACCATGGTGGGTTGTCTCCCACCTAGCACTTTTAGTTAAAGTTCTTAAGTTGGACATTTGGTGAGCTCCTTGTCATGGTGGCTTGTGCTTGAACTCATCCTGAAACTTCCACCAATGTTTGGACTTCCAATAAGCTCTATCAATACCAAGTAAATTCCTCAAGCTTTGATGGAGTTCTTCACAAGCTTTGAGCTCCCAAAGTTGATCCTCATATATTCCTGGATCCCAAATCTTGTTTCTACACCCGTCTTCAAGTTGATTATCATGATTCCATCCGGGTGGTTCAGCCTTAAAATTCTCACTAAAGCATCCAAACAACTTACCAGACCCATTCAATTGAGCTCTACACCAACCTTTGCGTTTAAACTTAAAGCTTCCAACCATAATGAACCTTGCTTGACAATTCTTACCACTAACCATCTTCCTCTTACTCTTAATACCACAAAGAGCTCTAAGTTGACCATCCGTCTCCAGTAGCCCATATTCAAGTGGGAAGGTAAAGGTCAAGGATAAGAATTTTACCCACTTGAACGTTGTGTTGGACTGTAATGGCCTTGGGAGATGTGTCTCTAATGAACTTGCAAGCTTCACTCCCTTGTTCTCTTCTCTGACAACTTCCACCTTTTTTCAAGTTTCTTCAATATCAACCTCTTCCTCTTGGTAGCTTTCTTCCAATTCAATCTCTTCTTTATTGCTCACCAAGGGCATGGGAGGCTGTGCTTCTGTTTCTTTAGTCTCCATCTCTTGATCAACCGCTTCCAAGTCTTCAACCATGATATGCCTTGGAGGTTGTACACCCTCCTCAACATCAACATCAAACACCTTGGAAGGAGGCTCTATGACTTGACCTTCCCATGGAGGTTCAGCATCTCCTAAATCTTCAACCAATTCTTCTTCTTCGATAATTTCGGCTTTCTCCACTTGTTCCAGTACAAAGTCATGCTCCTTACTATCCACTGGAGTTTCTAGTATCTCCTTCATGCTACGTTCTTTATTTAATTGCCCACATGAAGCCATGGGGGTTCCTGAATGTCCGAACGTTTGGAATGTAATTGATTTATTGCTTGGTCCAATTGGCGAAGGGTTGCATTAAGTCTTTCCATTGCTTCCTTGAAACGCTCCATTGATTCTTGAGGTGATGGATATGGACATGGTTCATAGGGAAGTAGTGGTTCTTGGGAGTAATCGGATTGAAATTGGGGTGGTTCTAAATATGGTTCATATGGCTCATAAGGTGGTTGGTCTGGTGGATAAGGGTTAGGGTCATATGAGGGTGTTTGGTGGTAAGGGGCTTGTGAGTATGGTGGTTCGAAGCTATGTTGAGAGGATGGTCTATGAGCATAGGGTGGGGCTTGCTAGTAATTACAAGGAGGTCCACCATATCTATCAGCTTGGTATGCATTGTAGAATGGTCTTTGTCCATGGTATCCTGGAAGGTGTTGTTGCCTAAAGGGTTGATCAGATCCTCTTGGCTCCATCCATCTTTGATTGCTTAGACCTTGATGCATATTCCTGTTATACCTTCCATTCCTTTCAACAAAATTAGAACTAAACTCAAAGCGAGAGGGGTGAGAACTCATAGTAGCTAATAAAAATTAAAAACGAAAATAAAAACATTCAAATTAAAAGGTTATTGAAATTTAAATTTGAAATTTAAATATTGAATTTTGAAATTTGATTTTTGAAATAAGATAAGATAAGATTTTGAAAAAGATATGATTTTTTTGAAAAAGATTTGAATTTTGAAATTTTGAAATTTTTTTTTGAATTTTGAAAATTGAAATTTGAAATTTGAAATTTGAGTTTTAAATTTTGAATTTTTGAATTTAATGAGGAAAGAGAAAAACAATAAAATGACACCAAACTTAGAATTTTTAGATCAAAACGAAGAAAACAACTAAGAACAACTTGACGGTCAAGATGAATACGAAGAACAAATTTTTGAAAATTTTTTTTAATAACTAAATAAAAACCAATAACCTCTTAATTTATGAAAAAGCAAAAATAAAAACAAATAAACAAGAAAAAAGCAAATATTTACAATAACCAATAAAAAGGCACACGTTTGCAATTCCCCGGCAACGGCGCCATTTTGAAGAACTGAAGATTGATGGTTTAGAAGTTATAGTAAACTCTCGTTGCAAGTATAGTTACTAAACCAAGCAATCAACCTTTCTTACAAACGTTTTGGTTGTCACAAGTAACAAACCCCTTTAAAATTGATAACCGAGTATTTAAACCTCGGGTCGTCTTCTCAAGGAATTGCAGGGAAGTATGTTCTTATTATTGATTATGAGTTTGTAAATTGGGGTTTTGGAGTTTGGGCAATGGGCACAGGTATATTTATAAATTAAAGCAATAAAAATAAATAAGAAATTTTATTGTAATTAAATTAAAAACCTTGACCCGGAGAAGATTAATTGGAAGTTCTATCCTTGTTGGATTTTTTTCTCAAGATCAATTGATAATTGAAGGTTGCTTCTACTTAGTTATCCTTTACCAAGTAAAGTAAAAGAAAGTCAAGTAAGTTAGAAGTCTACTTCTATTCACAAGTTCTAATGCTCTTTCTTAGGAAGGATTAGTGTTAGTGACTAGAGAGCCAGCCAACGATAAACCCAATTACAATTTAACTCTTGAGTAATTCAACTCAAGGGTCTCCGAATATTAATCAACTCTAAAATCAAGTTAGGATCTAACTTAGAACATTAATTAATAACAAACAATAGAAGAAGTGATAAATCTGAAATACCTCAATTATATTAAATAAAATATTCAAATCTTAACATGAAAAAGTTCATAAGCCAATTAGGCAACATAACTAATACAAGCATTAAAGTATCTGAAAATAAGAGATAAATATAAAGTAAAAGAAATATTGAACCTGATGAAGAGTTGAATCCTAAATCCTTTAAGAGGAATCCTAATCCTAAAATCTAAGAGAGAGGAGAGAACCTCTCTCTCTAAAAATTACATCTAAATTATGAAAAGTGAATTATGAAAAGCATGTTTATGAATGGATGCATTCCCCCACTTTATAGCCTCTAATCTGTGTGTTCTGGGCTGAAAACTGGGTCAAAAACAGCCCAGAAATCACTCCCAGCAGTTTCTGTTACGTTCAGGTCGCGGGAAAGTGACGCGGAGGCGTCGTCCACGCGTTCGCGCAGATTGCAATTCGCAGATACAACGTAGGCACGTCATTCACGCGTTCGCATCATCTAACGTCAGGGCAGATATGGCAAATTATATATCAAATCGAAGCCCCAGACGTTAACTTTCCAACGCAACTAAAATCGCATCATTTGGATCTCTGTAGCTTAAGTTATGACCGTTTGAGTGCAGAGAGGTCAGGCTGGACAGCTTTAGCAGTTCCTTCAGTTTCTTATATTCCTTCCACTTTTGCATGCTTCCTTTCCATCCTCTAAGCCATTCCTGCCCTGTAATCTCTGAAAACACTTAACACACATATCAAGGCATCTAATGGTGATAAGAGGGGATTAATATTTGCAATATAAAGGCCAAAGAAGCATGTTTTCAATCATAGCACAAAATCAGGAAGGAAAACATAAAGCATGCGATTTGTTTGAATAAATGGGTAAAGAGTTGATAAAAACCACTCAATTAAGCATAAGATAAACCATAAAATGGTGGTTTATCAACGGCCATTCCTGAGATCCGGAAAGTCTAAACCTTGTCTGTGGTATTCCGAGTAGGATCTGGGAAGGGATGGCTGTGACGAGCTTCAAACTCGCGAGTGCTGGGCGTAGTGATAGACACAAAAGGATAGTAAATCCTATTCTAGTATGATCGAGAACCGACAGATGATTAGCCATGCAGTGACAGCGCATTGGACCATTTTCACAGAGAGGACGGGATGTAGCCATTGACAACGGTGATGCCCAACATACAGCTTGCCATGGAAAGAAGTAGGAATGATTGGATGAAGACAGTAGGAAAGCAGAGGTTCAGGAGGAACGAAAGCATCTCTATACGCTTATCTGAAATTCTCACCAATGAATTACATAAGTATCTCTATCCTACTTTATATTTTAATTATGTTTTAATTATCAATTCTCTATAACCATTTGAATCCGCCTGACTGAGATTTACAAGGTGACCATAGCTTGCTTCAAGCCGACAATCTCCGTGGGATCGACCCTTACTCACGTAAGGTTTATTACTTGGACGACCCAGTGCACTTGCTGGTTAGTTGTGCGAAGTTGTGACAAAGTGTGATTCACGTTTGAGAGCACCAAGCCTTTGGCGCCATTGTTGATGATCACAATTTCGTGCACCAATTAGGTTAAGTATCCAACTTAACCTATATCAATCAAATCACAAAAATGCATTCTAGCCACCCATTACTTCTTTTCACACACATTCATGCCTTAGTTTCTATTCAAAACACATATGCATTTCTTATTCATCATCATTTTTTTCTTTTTTTTTCTTTGGGATAACTTTTGTCCCATCTTATTACTATATTTTTTTTCTTTCACTTCATTTTTTTCTTTTCTATTTTTTTTCTTTTTCTATAACAAATGCATATGGTTAAAGCAAATTGATACATGAATGTGCACCCATTTTTCCCAAATTTTCAATAATTACCCAAAACAAAATGTTTCTCTACGAATACTTCCCAAAATTTTTCCCACACTTAAATGACATACACTCCTCAACCTAAGCTAATCAAAGATTCAATTAAAGGCAATTCATGGTTTTCCTCTTAGGGTTGTGATGTGCTAACAATTAGAAGAAAGGGGATTAAAAAAGCTCAAAAAGGGTTAACAAAGGTAGATGCAAAGGTAGGTCCATATGTGTGAGTGAGTAACTCAAAAATGACCTCAATCTTGCTAAATGCATTCAAGACATCAAACATCGGAAATAAAGAATCAAGCAAAACTAAGATCACAATAATAGAAGAGATATAGCACACCATGAACAAAATAGTGGTTATAATGTGTAACCACTTATTAAAGCTCAAAGACTCACAAGGTATTTGTTCTATCTCTCTTCTATGTTCCACAAAAATTCATTCAAGCAAGTTTAAAAACAATTTTCCGAATTAATTCAATAGAACGCCCTAAAGACAAATTTCTTGGAAATCTTTGTTGTTTTCCACCAAAATTATTTCCTATATGTATGTATGTTGTGATGGATGTAATTTTCAAAATTTTCCTAGTTCTATTCCTAATTTTCAACAACGAAAAACTAACATGAACAATTAGGACAAAATTGAACTAGGCACTATGATATTCACATCATCCAATCACAACTCTATCTATAAACTATATACTAAGAAAAAGATGCAAGAATGCAACATGCAATAGCTAGATATAAACTATGCATAAGCTAAGATATATATACTAGAAGAAATGCATTGCAACAGTCAAAAAACATCCAAATATATACAAGAAACCTACTAAAAGAAATAAAAATAAAGTGAAAAGTGTTTAGGAAAAGAAAGTTTACACCCCAAAATGACGAATCCTCCTCCACACTTAAGCGTTGCACAGTCCTCCGTGCACTAACACGATTTAGGGGGGAATGTCTCTCAAGTGGCTCCACCTTCAGCTGGCGGATGCGGGGGCTTGGGTTACTGTAGAAAACCGCCAAGTCTTGTATTCTCGGCATCTCCATCCTCGGTTTCCTCCTCCTCTCCTGGCTCCTTGCCTTTATGTCTCATCCTCGAAAAGAATGAATAAAGTATAATTAGGACTCATAGGGCAAGTAGCACAAAAAAGGTAAAGTAAGAAGCACATAAGCATCTAATTGAGGAAGTTTGCATAGTGGTGTGGTATGATGAAAATGATGAGCCATGTGTGTATTCCAATTATGCGCGCGGTTAGAATGCACACAACGGCCGGTTAAAATGGCATCCACACAATGAAAAGGTAAGCATGAGTTCTTCAACTAAATGGCCTAAAATTCAAGCAATGAATGAGCATCAATTAAATACAAGCAAGCTTACGCAATTGCAACCGGAGTGAATTGAATTTAGGAAATATTGGATATTGAAATTGTGCAAGTGAAAGTGCAAGATTACTAAAATAGCACAACAGGCGATAACCAATTCAGTGATGAAGAGAAACAACTTATTCATCCTTAGAAATAATCAAATAATCACATGTATAAGGTGCTTGTTAGAAAAAGTGGCAGGTCATGATGAGAATCAAGGCAAGTCACTCAAACAAATGTAAAGCATTAACAAGGAACAAATACCTTGTGATGTGATCATATTAATTTAAAATCCATGATGAACAAGCAAGTCAATTCAATTCACTAAATTCCATGTGCACTTATAAAAGTTTCACCTAATATGCAACAAAACATAAATGTAGAAATCCAATTAGGTGATAGTAATTTAAGGTAAAGTATATATAAGTGCATTGATGAAATTCAACCAAGAAACAACCCAATCAACATCAAACAAACACCTGTAACTTATTTAATCACAAACACTTAAA
This sequence comes from Arachis ipaensis, assembly GCF_059453495.1. NCBI lineage: Eukaryota > Viridiplantae > Streptophyta > Magnoliopsida > Fabales > Fabaceae > Arachis > Arachis ipaensis. Next base: position 109,291,922 of record NC_142439.1, on the reverse strand, counting down.
CTAAAACTAATATAATTACTAAAACAAAAATGAGATGCAATGGAAACTAACAAGAATAAGTATAAAATAGGGCAAAAGAGAGAAAAGAGAGGGGTAGAAGTGTGTTACGGTTTAACGAAAAATGCAAACAAAATTTGCCCAAAATAGCATCTGTGCATACGCACAAGTGTGTTGCGTACGCACACGACATGAAAACAGGGAAGGTGTGCGCTCACACAAGGTGTGCGAGTGCTCTGAACAGAACGGGGATATAGAAGTGTACGCATGAAAGAGCGGAAGATTGATGGTTTAGAGGTCATAGTAAACTCTCGTTGTAAGTATAGTTACTAAACCAAGCAATCAACCTTTCTTGCAAACATTTTGGTTGTCACAAGTAACAAACCCCTAAATAAATTGATAACCGAAGTATTCAAACCTCGGGTCGTCTTCTCAAGGAACTGCAGGGAAGTATGTTCTTATTATTGGTTATGGAGATTGTAAATTGGGGTTTTGAGAATGAGGAGGGAATGATTTAATTAGCAAATAAAGTAAATGAAGAACAAGTAATTTAAATGGCAAGTAAAATAAATAAATGACTGTAAATAAACTTTTGGCAAGGCATGAGAAATTAGAGGTCTTATCCTAGCTATCCTTATCAATGATGATGAGAATTGAATCTTAATTCCACTTTGTTAACCTTTACTAAGATAAAGGAAGGTCAATGGATTAATTGGTTTGATCTTCGAATCCTAATTATTTCCTAAGAAAAGATTGGGATTATTGAAGTTCATTTAATTAACAAGATAACAATTATCATTCATGTTTGAGTTTGATAACTCCTGAGTTACTGATTTCTTAACCAAGACCAAAAGGAGAAAAGTAAATCTACTGGAATAAAAATGCCTTCAGATGGGAATAACAGTAACGTAAATAAGAGAAAGCAATATTAAACTGAAATACCTCAATTAACATTAATTCAAAGATGTAATCTGTAACATGGAAGAATTCATAAATTAAATTGCAAAAGTAAATAAAAAGGAATATTGAACCTGATAAAGAGATAAGCGAATAAAATTCTAATTCTAAATCCTAATCCTAAAGAGAGAAGAGAGAGGAGAGAACCTCTCTCTAAAACTAAATCTAAATCATGAAAACTAAACTAAAGTGGTCTCTCCTTTCGAACGGATGCATTCTCCCACTTCATAACCTCTGGTCTAGGCCTTCTGGACTTGGATTTGGGCCAAAAAGGGCTTCAGAATTCGCTGGGAGCGTTTTCTGCAATTTCTAGTGCGTGGTCTCTGTCACGCGTCCGCGTGGGTCATGCGGTCGCGTCATTCGGAGTTTTTTTATTGCCATGCGGTCGCATCAGTCATACGGCCGCATCGCTACTTCTTCGCTCTTGGCATGCGTCCGCGTCACCCATGCGATCGCGTGGATGCCAGTTTCTTCACAAACTCCGTTTTATGCTTTCCTTCCATTTTTGTATGTTTTCTTTCCATCCTTTAAGTCATTCCTGCCTTAGAAGATCTGAAACTACTCAACACACTAATCACGGTATCGAATGGAAATAAAGGAAATTAAAATAATTAATTTTAAAGCATAGGAAACATGTTTTTCACATACATCACATAATAAGGAAGGAAAAGTAAAACCATGCAATTAATATGAATAAGTGGGTGAAGGATTGAATAAATAACTCAGATTAAGCACAAAATATATCATAAAATATGGGTTTATCAACCTCCCTACACTTAAACAATAGCATGTCCTCATGCTAAGTCCAAGAGTAATGTTAGGTTGAAGTGGTGGAATGCCATGCAATGCAATCTAATCTAAATTCAACTACCTAAATGAATGATGCATCATGCAATTCTTAATTGTTATTCACTTGTATATAAAGCTTGCATGTAGTTGAATTAATTCACATTCTCAAGGAGTCATATATATATATATATATATATATATATATATATATATATATATATATATATATATATATATATATATAGCCAAACCTTAGATAATGATAAAGTTCCTTTACAATTGAGATGGGAGAGAAAAACATTTTATAAACTTGCAAGACAATTAATAATTTCAACAGAGATATATGTTAATGAGCTATTGAACCCTCACTGGATTTTGTGTTTACTCTCTAGTCACTCAGTGTTTATTGGGTTAATCACTCTATTCTTCTTTTTATTCTTACTTTCTATAACTTTATTCTTCATCTAACCAATCAACAATTATAGAATATAGACATACCAAAAATCATGAGGTCTTTAATTAAGGTTGTAATGGGGCCAAGGTAAAGGTAAATGTATATGTATAAGGCTAAGTGAGCTAATTAAGCGAATCCTTGATTAGTCTAAGATCTCACCTAACATACATACTTTGTAAAGCAAAGCTTCTTTTACCTATTCTCCCATATTTTCCCACTTTTGATGTTACATGCTCATGTTTCAATGTTTATTATTTTTATCCCATGTGCATTGCTTTATTTCACATTTGGGGAATTCTTTTGTGTCCCCTTTATTCAACTATTGAAAAATAACACTTTTTTTAATGCACATGGTAATTCAATTATTTTGATTTTACATGAGCATGCTTCCCAAAACTTTTATTTTGAATTATTTTATTCTTTTCAACTTTTCTACCTTTTGTTTTTATCATCCATGTTCCCAATAGGTTTTCCCACATTTAAACCATACATAATTTCCTATCTTAAGCTAACCAAGGATTCAACTTGGGATTTTTTTTATTTTATTTTTCTGCTTAAGGCTAGTAATGTGGTTGATAGAATAAAAGGGGATTTAAAGGCTCAAGGGGCTAACAAGGGTGATGTAAAGGGTAGGCTATTTTGGGATAAGTGAGCTAAAATCAAATAATGGCCTCAATCACTCTCTTGGTATGTATTTCTATTCTATAATCGGACATATAGATTAAAACAAAATAAAGAACATCAGAATAAAAAAGAAGGGTGGAACACATAGGAATAAAATATTATGGTTTGAATGCAACCATACAATTAAGCTCAAAACTCACAGGCTGTGTGTTCTCTAGCTCAAAAATCATTTATCACTTATGTATGTCATGCAGGTTTAGTTAAAAATTCCCATTATTCTCAATGTAAAACTTATATTGAATGGCTTTAAAGTTCTAGTGTTTCTCCTTGATGAAATGTTGTTAACTAACTAACATGTAATGTGATGAGCGGATATTTTATACGCTTTTTGGGGTTAATTTCATATAGTTTTTAGTATATTCTAGTTAGTTTTTAGTTTATTTCCATTATTTTTTAGGAAAAATTCATATTTCTGGACTTTACTATGAGTTGTGTGTTTTTCTGTAATTTCAGGTATTTTTCTGGCTGAAATTGAGGGAGCTGAGCAAAAATCTGATTCAGGTTGAAAAAGGACTGCTGATGCTGTTGGATTCTGGCCTCCCTGCACTCAAAGTGGATTTTCTAGAGTTACAGAATTCAAAATGGCAAGCTTCCAATTGCGTTGGAAAGTAGACATCCAGGGCTTTCCAGCAATATATAATAGTCCATACTTTTCTCTAGGATAGACGATGTAAACTGGTGTTCAACGCCAGTTTTCTGCCCAATTCTGGCGTCCAGCGCCAGAAAAGGATTAAAAGTTGGAGTTCAACGCCAGAAATGGATCTAAACCTGGCGTTGAACGCCCAAGACAGCCTTATGCACGTGAATTGTTTAAGTCTCAGCCCCAGCACATACCAAGTGGGCCCCAGAAGTGGATCTCTGCACCACCCATCATAGTTTACTCAATTTTTGTAAACCTAGGCTACTAGTTTAGTATTTAAACAACTTTTAGAGACTTATTTTGTATCTCATGATATTTAGATCTAAACTTTGTACTCTTTGACGGCATGAGTCTCTAAACTCCATTATTGGGGGTGAGGAGCTCTGCTGTGTCTCGATGAATTAATGCAAGTATTTCTGTTTTCCATTCAAACATGCGTGTTCCTATCTAAGATATCCATTCGCGCCTAACTAGGGAGAAGGTGATGATCAGTGACACTCATCACCTTCCTCAATCCATGAACGTGTGTCTGACAATCACCTCCGTTCTACATCAGATTGAATGAATATCTCTTAGATTCCTTAATCAGAATCTCCGTGGTATAAGCTAGATTGATGGCGGCATTCATGAGAATCCGAAAAGTCTAAACCTTATCTGTGGTATTCCGAGTAAGATTCAGGGATTGAATGACTGTGACGAGCTTCAAACTCGCGAGTGCTGGGCGTAGTGACAGACGCAAAAGGAGGGTGAATCCTATTCCAGCATGATCGGGAACCTCAGATGATTAGCCGTGCTGTGACAGAGCATTTGGACCATTTTCACAAGAGGAGGGGATGTAACCATTGACAACGGTGATGCCCCAACACACAGCTTGCCATAGAAGGACGTGCGTGCGTGAATCAGAGGACAAAGGAAAGCAGAGATTCAGAAGACAAAGCATCTCCAAAACTCCAACATATTCTCCATTACTGCATAACAAGTAACCTTTATCCCATGCTCTCCTGTTTACTCGCAATTCAACTGATAAATACAATTGACTTCCTGACTAAGAATTGCAAGATAACCATAGATTGCTTCAAATGAACAATCTCCGTGGGATTCGACCCTTACTCACGTAAGGTATTACTTGGACGACCCAGTGCACTTGCTGGTTAGTGGTACGAGTTGTGAAAAGTGTGATTCATAATTCGTGCACCAAGTTTTTGGCGCCGTTGCCGGGGATTGTTCGAGTTTGGACAACTGACGGTTTATTTTGTTGCTTAGATTAGGAAAAATTTCTCTTTTTTTTTTGGTTTAGAGTCTCTTGATATTGTCGTGTTAAAATTTTAGAATCCTTATTTTCTTTTTAAAATCTTTTTCAAAAATATTTTTTCTATTAAATCCTGTGCCAAACTTTAAGTTTGGTGTTTTCTTGTTGATTTTTCTGTGTCTTTCAAAAATTTTTGTTTGGTTTTCTAAAAATTTTAAAATTTGGTGTTCTTCCTTCATGTTCTTGTATTTTTGTGAGTCTTCAAAGTGTTCTTGAGTTTTCCTTGTGTCTTGATCTTAAAATTTTTAAGTTTGGTGTTCCTTGGTGTTGTCCCTCCAAAATTTTCGAAAACTAGGAGCATTAGATCTAAAAATTTTAAATCGTGTGCTATTTTATTGTTTTTCTCTTTCCTCACTAAATTCAAAAATATCTTTTCTCTCTATTTCTAAAACAAATTTTCGAAATTTATTTCCAAAATTCAGATTTTTTTCAAAATTTAAAATCTTTTTCAAATCATATCTTTTTCAAAACTTCCTGACCACTTTCTCTCCCCTCATTTTTTCGAAAATCTTCATCTATTTTTATTTATTTTATTTTAATTTATTTTATTTTCGAAATAATTAAATAAATAAATAAATAAATAAAAATAAAATTTTTTTTACATCATCTCCCTTTCTCCATCATGGATCTAAGTGGAAATGAACAGTCCAGGAGGACTCTCGGGTCATATGCTAACCCCTCTACTGCTTCATATGGGAGTAGTATCTGCATACCCTCCATTGGAGTCAGTAGCTTTGAGTTGAATCCTCAGCTCATTATCATGGTGCAGCAAAGTTGTCAGTATTCCGGTCTTCCACAGGAAGAACCTACAGAGTTTCTGGCACAGTTTTTACAGATTGCTGACACAGTACATGATAAGGAAGTAGATCAGGATGTCTACAGATTATTACTGTTTCCATTTGCTGTAAAAGACCAAGCTAAGAGGTGGTTAAATAACCAACCTAAGGCCAGCATAAGGACATGGAAACAGCTGACAGAAAAATTCCTGAATCAATACTTTCCTCCAAAACGGATGACACAGCTAAGGCTGGACATCCAAGGCTTTAAACAAGGAGATAATGAATCTCTTTATGATGCCTGGGAGAGATACAGAGAGATGCTACGAAAATGCCCCTCTAAAATGTTTTCAGAGTGGGTTCAGTTAGACATCTTCTATTATGGGCTTGCAGAAGGAGCTCAGATGTCTCTAGATTGCTCAGCTGGTGGATCTATCCACATGAGAAAGATAATTGAAGAAGCTCAAGAGCTCATTGATACAATTGCTAGAAATCAGCATCTGTACCTAAGCTGTGACTCTTCCATGAAAGAAAAGGCTAAAACAGCAACTGCTGAACTCAGTCCTGCAGAGCAAGCTGCTGAATTCAATCAGCAATTGGATTTTCTAACAAAGCAGTTAGCTTAATTCAAGGATAAACTACAAGAGACAAGGATGGATAATATAAATATGGAAGAACAATTGAAGCAAACGAAGCAGCAATTGTCAAGACAAATAACAGAAGAATGCCAAGCAGTTCAATTAAGAAGTGGGAAAACATTAAATACCCCACCTCAAGGCAGCAAAAAGCTAAGAAATGAGCAAACCACCCAAAATTCACCTGAGGACAGTAAGAGCCCAGGGAAAAGTAATTCTGGAACTACAACGCCAGAAATTTGGTGGAAGGCTGGCGCTGAACGCCCAGACCATGCTCAGGACTGGCGTTCAACACCAGAAACAAGGCAGGACTGGCGTTCAACGCCAGAAATAGGCAAGGATCTGGCGTTGAACGCCCAAAATGGGCAAGATCTGGTACTGAACGCCCAAAATGGGCATAGTTCTGGCGTTCAGACGCCAGGAACAGACAAGGAGCTGGCGTCCAATTTCACTCCAGCTTCTAGCCCTGGCACTCAATTGCCAGTGAGGGATTAGACACACACAAATGCTGATAACAACCCCTCTAAGAAGGCTTCTTCAACCACTTCTGTAGGCAATAAACCTGTAGCAACTAAGGTTGAGGAATATAAAGCCAAGATACCTTATCCTCAAAAACTCCGGAAAGAGGAGCAGAATAAGCAATTTGCTCGCTTTGCAGATTACCTCAGGACTCTTGAAATAAAGATTCCATTTGCAGAAGCACTTGAGAAAATACCTTCTTATGCCAAGTTCATGAAAGAGATCTTGAGTCATAAAAAGGATTGGAGAGAAACAGAAAGAGTTCTCCTTACCGAAGAATGCAGTGCAGTCATTCTGAAGAGCTTTCCTGAAAAGCTTAAAGACCCTGGGAGTTTTCTGATACCATGCATATTAGAAGGTAATTGCACCAAGACAGCTTTATGCGATCTTGGGGCAAGCATCAACCTAATACCTGCATCCACTATCAGAAAGCTTGGTTTAAATGAAGAAGTTAAACCAACCCGGATATGTCTCCAACTTACTGATGGCTCCACTAAATACCCATCAGGCGTGATTGAAGACATGATTGTCAGGGTTGGGCCATTCGCCTTTCCCACTGACTTCGTTGTGCTGGAAATGGAGGAGCACAAGAGTGCTACTCTCATTCTAGGAAGACCCTTCCTAGCAACTAGACGATCCCTCATTGACGTCCAACAGGGGGAAATAACCTTGAGAGTCAATGATGATGAGTTTAAGTTGAACGCTGTCAAAGCCATGTAGCATCCAGACACATCAACAGACTGCATGAAAGTTGATCTTATTGACTCCTTGGTAGAAGAGATCAACATGGCTGAGAGTCTCGAATCGGAGTTGGAAGACATCTTTAAAGATGTTCAGCCTGATTTGGAGGATTCAGAGGACATGAAAGAGCCTCTGAAATCTCTTTTGGAAGGGGAAAAACCTCCTAAACCCGAGCTCAAGCCATTACCACCATTCTTGAAATATGCATTTCTGGGAGAAGGTGACACTTTTCCAGTGATCATAAGCTCTGCTTTAAATTCACAGGAAGAGGAAGCACTTATTCAAGTGCTAAGGACACACAAGACAGCTCTTAAGTGGTCCATAGGTGACCTTAAGGGCATAAGCCCAGCTAGATGCATGCACAAAATCTTATTGGAGGATAATGCTAAACCAGTGGTTCAACCATAGAGACGGCTAAATCCAGCCATGAAGGAAGTGGTGCAGAAAGAGGTCAAAATTACTAGAGGTTGGGATTATTTATCCTATTTCTGATAGCCCCTGGGTGAGCCCTGTCCAAGTCGTCCCAAAAAAGAGAGGCATGACAGTGATTCATAATGAAAAAAATGAATTGGTTCCTACAAGAACAGTTACAGGGTGGCGCATGTGTATTGACTACAGAAGGCTCAATACAGCCACCAGAAAGGATCATTTTCCTTTACCATTCATAGACCAGATGCTAGAAAGACTAGCAGATCATGATTACTACTGCTTTTTGGACGGCTACTCAGGCTATAACCAGATTGCAGTAGATCCTCAGGATCAAGAGAAAACATCATTCACATGTCCATCTGGAGTATTTGCTTATAGAAGGATGCCATTTGGGCTGTGTAATGCGCCTGCAACCTTCCAGAGATGCATGCTCTCTATTTTCTCTGATATGGTGGAAAAATTTTTGGAAGTCTTCATGGATGACTTCTCAGTATATGGAGACTCATTCAGCTCCTGTCATGATCACCTGAAACTTGTTCTAAAAAGATGCCAAGAGACCAACCTAGTTTTAAACTGGGAAAAATGTCACTTCATGGTGACTGAAGGGATTGTTCTTGAGCATAAAATCTCAAACAAGGGAATAGAGGTGGATCAAGCAAAAATAGAGGTAATTGAAAAATTACCACCACCTACCAATGTTAAGGCAATCAGAAGCTTTCTGGGGCATGCAGGATTCTATAGGAGGTTTATAAAGGATTTTTCAAAAATCGCAAAACCTCTAAGCAATCTGCTAGCTGCTGACACGCCATTTGTGTTTGACACAGAGTGCCTGCAGGCGTTTGAAACGCTGAAAGCTAAGCTGGTCACAGCACCAGTTATTTCTGCACCAGACTGGACATTACCATTTGAGCTAATGTGTGATGCCAGTGATCACGCCATTGGTGCAGTGTTGGGACAGAGGCATGACAAGTTTCAGCACATCATTTATTACGCTAGTCGCGTTCTAAATGATGCCCAGAAAAATTACACAACCACAGAAAAAGAACTACTTGCAGTGGTTTACGCCATTGACAAGTTCAGATCATACTTAGTAGGATCAAAAGTGATTGTGTATACTGATCATGCTGCTCTTAAATATCTACTCACAAAGCAGGATTCAAAACCCAGGCTCATCAGATGGGTGTTGCTTCTGCAAGAGTTTGATATAGAAATAAGAGACAGAAAAAGGACAGAAAACCAAGTGGCTGATCATCTGTCCCAGATAGAGCCAGTAGAAGGGACGCCCCTCCCCTCTCTTGAGATCTCTGAGACTTTTCTGGATGAGCATTTATTTGCCATTCAGGAAACACCATGGTTTGCCGATATTGTAAACTATAAAGCTGCAAGGTTCATACCCAAGGAGTACAACAGGATACAAAAGAAAAAATTAATTACTGATGCAAAGTACTACTTGTGGGATGAACCTTATCTCTTTAAGAGATGTGCAGACGGAATAATCCGTAGGTGTGTGCCTAGAGAAGAAGCACAGAGGATCCTGTGGCATTGCCACGAATCTCAATATGGAGGCCATTTCGGAGGTGAGCGAACAGCCACCAAGGTCCTCCAATGTGGCTTCTATTGGCCCACACTCTATAAAGATTCCCGAGAGTTTGTACGTAATTGTGACAGTTGCCAAAGAGCTGGTAATCTGCCTCATGGTTACGCCATGCCTCAACAAGGAATCTTGGAAATTGAGTTGTTTGACGTATGGGGAATTGACTTCATGGGACCTTTCCCACCATCATACTCAAACACTTATATTCTGGTGGCAGTTGACTATGTATCAAAATGGGTTGAGGCCATTGCCACACCCACCAATGATACTAAAACAATGCTGAAGTTCCTCCAGAAACATATCTTTAGCAGGTTTGGTGTCCCTAGAGTACTCATCAGTGATGGAGGCACTCACTTCTGCAATAAACAGCTTTACTCTGCCATGGTTCAGTATGGAATTCGCCATAAGGTGGCTACTCCATATCATCCACAAACTAATGGGCAAGCTGAAGTCTCTAACAGAGAATTAAAGAGAATCCTAGAACGGACAGTAAGTACCCGTAGAAAGGATTGGGCACGGAGCTTGGATGATGCTCTGTGGGCTTACAGAACAGCATTCAAGACCCCTATAGGGACCTCTCCATACCAACTTGTGTATGGTAAGGCATGTCACCTGCCCGTGGAACTGGAACATAAAGCCTACTGGGCAACCAGATTCCTAAACTTTGATGCCAAATTAGCAGGAGAAAAAAGATTGCTCCATCTAAATGAGCTAGAGGAATTCAGATTCACAGCTTTCGAAAATGCCAAGCTTTATAAAGAGAAATAAAAAAAGTGGCATGACAGAAAGCTGTCATCTAGAATCTTTGAGCCAGGACAGAAGGTTCTGCTGTTCAACTCTAGACTCAGGCTATTTCCCGGGAAATTGAAATCCCGGTGGAGGGGACCATACGTGATTACAAGTGTATCACCATATGGTTATGTGGAGCTTCAAGATATTGATTCTGATAAGAGGTTCATTGTCAATGGACAGAGAATCAAACACTATCTTGAAGGCAACATTGAGCAAGAGTGCTCAAGGCTGAAGCTAGACTAAAAGCTCAGCAAGGTCCAGCTAAAGACAATAAAGAAGCGCTTGCTGGGAGGCAACCCAGCCATGGGGCATCAATCCTCTAAGAATTTTGCCCTATTTCTATTTTTATTTTTATTTGTTTATATAGAGTTCATTGATGACAAGGTAAATAATCAATTGCATAAGTTCACAGGGTTACAGAAGGAATCTGCACACAAAACGCCAGTAAGAGCCTATTTTGGGCGTTCAGCGCCCAAAAGGGGCAGCCAGTGGGCGCTGAACGCCAGTAAGGGTAGCAATCTGGCGTTCAACGCCAGAAAAGGGCAACAACTAGGCGTTGAACGCCCAGGAGATCAGCATTTGGGCGTTGAACGCCCAAAACAGGCAGTGTTTGGGCGTTCAAACGCCAGGATGGCAGGGAGGAGGCAAACTCATTTTTCTTCATATTTTTTCATTCTAATCTTGATTTTCATACTTCAATTCATGATTTCTTGCATAAACATGTTAAGAACCCTGATTTCTAAAATCCCTAATTTCTAAAAATCCTACTTTAAAAATATCAAATGTATCTTAATCCATAAGCACCAAGCCTCTTTGCAAATTCAATCCAACTCTTTTCAAATCCTATTTTCAAAACAAATCTAATTATTTTTTTTCCAACTAATATCTTTTTCAAATCTCCACATTATCTTTTTCAAAATCTAGATTTATCTTTTTCAAAAATCTTTCATATCTTTTCAATTTTAAATTATATCCTCTCTTATCATATCTTCTATCTTATCTTTTCCAAATCAATCTTTTTATCATATCTTTATCTCCTTTTTCGAAAACCCACCCTCCCCCCCTTTAAATTTGGGTTCGGCCTCCCTCCCCTTCTATCAACAATTGCACCTAACTCTCCTTCTTTCCCTCTCCTTTCTTTTCTTTTGCTTGAGGACAAGCAAACCTCTAAGTTTGATGTGTTTATCCGCGATCACTAAGATCATGGCTCCTAAAGGAAAACAACCCACTCCAAGAGGCAAGAAAGAGGGCGTTCCAAAACCACTTTGGAATCAAGGGAAGTTCTTATCTAAAGAACATTCAGACCATTATAACAAAATAATGGGTCTGAGATCAGTGATCCCGGAAGTTAGATTCGATCTGAAAGAAGATGAATATCCGGAGATCCAGGAGCAAATTCGAATCAGGAACTGGGAAGTCCTAGCTAATCCTGAAACGAAGGTGGGAAGGAATATGATCCAGGAGTTCTATGCTAATATGTGGCAGACTGACAAGTAAAAACTATCTGGAACTGCTTTCTATGAATATCGGACCATGGTCAGAGGAAAGATTGTTCATACCACCCCTGACAAGATCAGAGAGATCTTAAAGCTACCTCAGCTGAAAGATGATCCAGACTCCTTCAACAGGAGAATGATGAGAACAGACAAGGGTCTGGATAAGATTCTAGAGGACATATGTATCCCTAGAGCCAGGTGGACCACCAACACAAAGGGTGTCCCAAATCAACTCAAGAGAGAAGATCTCAAACCAGTCGCCAGAGGATGGCTGGACTTCATTGGGCATTCTCTGTTGCCTACTAGCAACCGTTCTAAAGTCACAGTTAAAAGAGCAGTGATGATCCATTGCATCATGATGGGAAAAGAAGTGGAAGTTCATCAGCTGATCTCAGCTGAACTCTACAAAATTGCTAACAAAAATTCTAAAGAAGCCAGGTTGGCTTATCCAAACGTGATTTCTCTGCTCTGCAAGGACGCTGGGGTAAGGATGGGAATAACTGAGTATATCTCAGTTGAGAAACCAATCACCAAAGCATCAATGGAAAAACAACAAGCACAGGATGATCCCACCAAGAAGAAAACACAGGAATTTCTCCCAGAAATCCCTCAATCTGAATACTAGGAGTATCTTGAGACGTCTGTTACCAAGATACGGGAAGCTATGGAACAAATAATAAAAGAACAGAAGGAGCACAGTCAAATTCTCACATATATGTTTAAAGAACAAGAGGAGCAAGGGCGTGACTTGAGGGACTTGAAGTGCCAGAAGTTATCTCTTGAAGGACCAAAGACCCCAAAGATCCGAGGAACACCCGTTTCCCAGAACTAAGGTTGTTAAATTCCAATTTCTGCTTTAACTCTGTGATAGTGTCTAATGTGCGGAAAACGATCCGACACAAAACTCACCGGCAAGTGCACCGGGTCGCATCAAGTAATAATAACTCACGTGAGTGAGGTCGATCCCACAGGGATTGAAGGATTGACCAATTTTAGTTTAATGGTTGATTTAGTCAAGCGAATCAAGATTTGGTTGAGTGATTTGTGATTAACAGAATTTAAATTGCATGGAAAGTAAAGGGAATGGGTAAATCGCATGAAATTAAAGAGCAGAGAAGGTAAATGTGCTGAATCTTAAAGAACAAGAAATTAAATAGCAGAAACTTAGAACGCAAGAAATGTAAATTGCAGAATCTTAAAGTGCAAGAAATGTAAATGGCTTGAATTGTAAAGGGAATTGGGAAGTGGATTTGCAGAATTTAAACAAGGAAAAGTAAATTGCATTGATCAGACAAGTAGAAGGTAACTTGAATCGAACCGGATCTAAAACGGAAATGTAAATGAACTTGGAAAGCTTTAAACAGGGAATTTAAAATGGGAATCCAGATCTCAGGACTCAAGAGACTAGATAACCAAGTCTAGATCTCAATGCCTTCCTAGATCCAACAAGAGCAATTGCAAAGGAAATGTAAATTGCAGAGAAAGTAGATGAAGAAGCAATTATCAGAAATTGAAATTCAATTGTGCAGTAAAATTAAACAAGATCCCAAGGTGAGATTGAAACAGAATTTCTTCAATTCTCCACCCAAGATCCGAGGCAAGAAAAGTAAAGAGTATTCAAGCAAGAACAAGGAAGAAGAGAGATCAATTCTCCTCCCCGAATTCTCTTGAATTAAAACAACAATGCCAAAATGTAAAAGTGAGCTCTCTACAAAACTACTAAATCAAAACCGAAAAGAAAGCTCTCGAAAAACTTAAATCCTATGCTATTTATACACTTTCTTCAAATGGTCTTCAAGCCTTCAATTGGGCCTTTGCTCTTGATGGAATTGGGTTGATAGAGGCCTTGGTTGATTGCTCTTGGAGTTTGGAGAAGAACCGAAGTGAACCGGGTTTGGAATCATGTAAGCTTGAGTAAAAGTTTGAGTAAAAGTTTGAGGCAAACTTTTACTCAAACTTTTCATATCAGCCACCCCATCCTTGCTGCTACCAACGTTTGAGCCAAAGTTTGGGGTCAAACTTTTGCTCAAACGTTGGCTCCCCCTTGCACACTCATGGCGCCAACATTTGCCAAAAAGTTTGAGGCAAACGTTGGCGCAAACTTTTGCTCTCCAGGGTGTTGATTTGTGATGCCAACGTTTGCCAAAAAGTTTGAGGCAAACGTTGGCTCAAGCTTTTCTCCCAAAAGTTTGCCAAAAAGTTTGAGGCAAACTTTTGCTCAAGCTTTTTGCCCAAAAGTTTGTGCAAAAGTTTGAGGCAAACTTTTGGTCAAGCTTTTTGCTCCCTGGTTCGTTTTCACTTATTCCAAAAGTTTGAGCTAAAGTTTGAGGCAAACTTTTGCTCAAACTTTTTGTCCTCTCTTCCTCCTAGCCATTCCTTCTTGCTTCAACCTTTCTCCAAGCTTTCTTCACCTATCATTAATCAACCAAACACATCAAAGCTATGCTCAAAATCATGAGATATTCATTCTTTCATAATATGTGACAATTATAGCATAAAACCTCATGAAATTGCATTAATTCATCTATGGTTGATTAAATCAAAGGAAGCATGAAAATCTACCCAATTGGCTTGCTTATGGCTCAAGAAAGTGCATAAATCAATTGAAAACAAAAGAAAAAGGCTAGTGAAACTAGGCTAAGATGACTTGTCATCAGTGTCATTATAGAAGTTCACCTTAGGAGTCATATAGTAGTAATTAGTATCTATTTTGATTTTATCTCCAATTAAGCCATAGTTTATTTTTCTCATCATCAGCAAACATGAATAAAATAGTAGATCTTTTGAATAAGAGGCAATAAAATTTCGAGTTTTAATAAGAGAAATTCTAATTAGTTACATGTGGTGGCAATACTTCCTGTCTTCTGAATGAATGCTTGAACAGTGCATATGTCTTTTGAATTTGTTGTTTAAGACTGTTAAATATGTTGGCTCTTGAAAGAATGATGAACATGAGACATGTTATTGATAATCTGAAAAATCATAAAAATGATTCTTGAAGCAAGAAAAAGCAGCAAAAAAAAAAAAAGCCAATAGCCCTTAAAACCAAAAGGCAAGGGTAATAAAAAGGATTCCAAGGCTTTGAGCATCAGTGGATAGGAGGGCCTAAGGGAATAAAATCCTGGCCTAAGCGGCTAAACCGAGCTGTCCCTAACCATGTGCTTGTGGCGTGAAGGTGTCAAGTGAAAACTTGAGACTGAGCGGTTAAAGTCAAGGTCCAAAGCAGAAAGAAGAGTGTGCTTAAGAACTCTGGACACCTCTAATTGGGGACTTTAGCAAAGCTGAGTCACAATCTAAAAGGTTCACCCAATTATATGTCTGTGGCATTTATGTATCCGGTGGTAATACTGGAAAACAAAGTGCTTAGGGCCACGGCCAAGACTCATGAAATAGCTGTGTTCAAGAATCATCATACTGAAATAGGAGAATCAATAACACTATCTGAATTCTAAGTTCCTATAGATGCCAATCACTCTGAGCTTCAATGGATAAAGTGAGATGCCAAAACTGTTCGGAAGCAAAAAGCTACTAGTCCCGCTCATCTAATTAGAATCTGAGCTTCACTCAAAAACTCTGAGATATTATTGCTTCTCAACCTATTAGTCTTCTATTTTATTTGTCTAGTTGCTTGAGGACAAGCAACAGTTTAAGTTTGGTGTTGTGATGAGCGGATATTTTATACGCTTTTTGGGGTTAATTTCATATAGTTTTTAGTATATTCTAGTTAATTTTTAGTTTATTTCCATTAGTTTTTAGGAAAAATTCATATTTCTGGACTTTACTATGAGTTGTGTATTTTTCTGTAATTTCAGGTATTTTTCTGGCTGAAATTGAGGGAGCTGAGCAAAAATCTGATTCAGGCTGAAAAAGGACTGCTGATGCTGTTGGATTCTGACCTCCCTGCACTCAAAGTGGATTTTCTGGAGCTATAGAACTCAAAATGGCGCTCTTCCAATTGCGTTGGAAAGTAGACATCCAGGGCTTTCCAGAAATATATAATAGTCCATACTTTGCTCAAGGATAGAGGACGTAAACTGGCGTTCAACGCCAGTTCTCTGACCAATTCTGGCGTCCAGCGCCAGAAAAGGATTAAAAGTTGGAGTTCAACGCCAGAAATGGATCCAAACCTAGCGTTGAACGCCCAAGACAGCCTTATGCACGTGAATTGTTTAAGTCTCAGTCCCAGCACACACCAAGTGGGCCCCAGAAGTGGATCTCTGCACCACCCATCATAGTTTACTCAATTTTTGTAAACCTAGGCTACTAGTTTAGTATTTAAACAACTTTTAGAGACTTATTTTGTATCTCATGACATTTAGATCTAAACTTTGTACTCTTTGACGGCATGAGTCTCTAAACTCCATTGTTGGGGGTGAGGAGCTCTGCTGTGTCTCGATGAATTAATGCAAGTATTTCTGTTTTCCATTCAAACATGCGTGTTCCTATCTAAGATATCCATTCGCGCCTAACTAGGGAGAAGGTGATGATCAGTGACACTCATCACCTTCCTCAATCCATGAACGTGTGTCTGACAATCACCTCCGTTCTACATCAGATTGAATGAATATCTCTTAGATTCCTTAATCAGAATCTCCGTGGTATAAGCTAGATTGATGGCGGCATTCATGAGAATCCGGAAGGTCTAAACCTTGTCTGTGGTATTCTGAGTAGGATTCAGGGATTGAATGACTGTGACGAGCTTCAAACTCGCGAGTGCTGGGCGTAGTGACAGACGCAAAAGGAGGGTGAATCCTATTCCAGCATGATCGGGAACCTCAGATGATTAGCCGTGCTGTGACAGAGTATTTGGACCATTTTCACAAGAGGAGGGGATGTAACCATTGACAACGGTGATGCCCCAACACACAGCTTGCCATAGAAGGACGTGCGTGCGTGAATCAGAGGACAAAGGAAAGCAGAGATTCAGAAGACAAAGCATCTCCAAAACTCCAACATATTCTCCATTACTGCATAACAAGTAACCTTTATCCCATGCTCTCCTGTTTACTTGCAATTCAACTGATAAATACAATTGACTTCCTGACTAAGAATTTCAAGATAACCATAGATTGCTTCAAACCAACAATCTCCGTGGGATTCGACCTTTACTCACGTAAGGTATTACTTGGACGACCCAGTGCACTTGCTGGTTAGTGGTACGAGTTGTGAAAAGTGTGATTCATAATTCGTGCACCATAATGCTATATATACAAGGTGTGTGGATTGTTTCTATTATGTTCAAGTTCCTAGTTTACTTCCTTTTTATATTTTCAATTTAAACTAAGCTATCTTATGCTAAAAAGGGTAAACTATACTAATTAATCCACAATTTCTATAACTAATAAGTTAGAATTGCAACTAAAACTAAATGGCTAAAATATGAACTAAAGTGCAACATAGAATAAATACATAAAAATAGTAATATATATAAGTACTGAGAAAAAGAAAAATAAAAATACAGAAAAGTAGCAAAATAAATAAAAAGAGTATGTAGTGGTTCATCAAAAAAAAAAAAAAAAAGAACGCCGGAAATGGCGACCTCCCCATACTTAAAATGTAACATCGTCCCCGATGCTCACTCAAGCAGGGTGTGAAGGGGTGTCATCACTGGAAGGTTGGGTAGCTAGGGTCTCTGTGGTGGTGGTCTGAGGATCAGCCTGCTGTAGAGGAGGTGCTGACTGGATAGGGATCTCGGAATCTACAGCCTGAATCTGAGGCGGAGCCTCCTGATGTGATGCTGCCTGCTGGGTGCTTGCCTGCTCTGCCTCGCTCTGTGGATGGGTTTCTGCCTCATGAGCATCCGTCTCCTCCTCAGATGCCTCGGATGGTGTGTCAGGCTCGAAGGGGATGTCGCCAGAGCGTATCATCAGCTTCAGGTGCTCATAGCGTCGCTTGTTGCGACGCTCCATCTGGTCAAGCCATCGAAACAGGCGGTGCACTAGATGATAGATGTGCTATGGGGCAGGTGGAGGTGCAGCGGTGGTGGCAGGGGTAGCTGTGGAAGAAGAGGGGCCGGCAGATGGTGTGGCTGTGTCAGTAGTAGCAGTAAGGAATGGAGGTCTGTAGCCCAAAGTCAGAAAGTTCCTGCTGTGAGGGATAATCTTCTTGCATTCTGCAGCAGGTGGCTTTTCATCAGCATCCTCCCAAGGCACGTCAGCTTAACGGCCTAGCTGTGTAACCAGATAAAGAAAGGGAAGAGTGCCTCGGACGTGGACCCTGGCCATATAGTACCGGATAAAGCGTGGCAGGTACAGGTCATTACCCTCCATCACACACCATAGGAGGGTGATCATAGCGGTTGGTATCTCAGTCTCGTGAGTACTCGGCATAATGAAGTTGCTAAGAATCTGATGCCATAGCCGAGCCTCATCATTTAGGTAAATTCGCTTGATTCCCTTTGGCATGGTGGTGTTTTGACCCATAATCCAAGGAACGGTCGGGTCAAGGGCTATCCGGGCCTTTACTGCATCCCAATCAAATCGCATGAAGCGCATATCCTCCTCAGCTTTCTGATAACCATCCAGCTGATCAGTTTTTGGCAGAAGCTTCAGAACTTCTTCAATGGCCTCTTCAGTGACCAGAATCTACTTTCCTCTAAGGTTCACTGCATCTAGGAAAGTTTTGAAGTAATTGCAGTAGAATTCCCGAACCCAAGATGCATTGACCTCAGTCAGGGGTCTTTCCAGGAAGAACCAGCCTCTTTGTTTGATTTGCTCAGAGGTGTATTGCTGGAGTTCTTCTGGGACCTTCAAAGTTCTCTCCAGGTATAGGTTCCTGGAGGCTGCAAACACCGGCTACCTCAGCTCACAGTATCGGTTTGCAAACTTTACTGGATCAGTGGCAGGGATAAGCTGGTCGAACTTCTCCTGCGGGGTAAAGTTTTTCTCCCGCAAGGAGGTATCATGCATGAGATCTATGATAGACATAGAGGCTTCTCCTCTTTTCCGTTTGCCAGTTGTTGCCTTTCCTTTCCCTTTTCTGTGGGAGTCCGACATCCTGAAAAACAGAATTCAAGGATATAATAAAAACAGGAAAACAAGGAGGTAATTAACAAAAGAAGCACATAGTGGCAAAGGAGCAGGAGAGTAATGAATATGAGCTAAGTAAATGTGCATTAAGGATTGAATAGGAGTTAAAAGTTCTAAAAGAAGAAATCACAATCCAAAATGTAATTGAATTCATGTTAAATAGAAAAAATAACATCATGCCATGGTTAGTATGTTAAACGAAAGTGAAAGAAAATCATAAGAGAAGTTTTGAAAGGTTAGGTTGGTCAAAATTGAAAAAGAGTTAGGAAGTTAACATTAGTGAGTAAGTAAAAAGTGGGTTAAAGTAAGTGGCATAATGATAAGTTTCTAAATAACAAGTATTCACAGTTAGAAGCTATGAGTAACTCATATCCAAATAAGGAAAACAGGGTGATGATGATTCAAATAGATATAGAGAAAGCAAAAATTGGAATCAAACATTAAAAATGTAGTTTATGAACCAAGAAATCAAAAAGGATAAGAAAGCATGCCCGGGCAGTCATGAATTGGTTCGGTTAAAGCAGAGGAGAGCAGAGTTCAAAATGCCAAAACCAAAACATGAATGAAAATATTTTACAGAAATTTGGGCAGCATTCTAGCTAAAATTGGATTGTCCCAGAAAATAAATAGCAACAGAATAGTTCATATGAATCAAAATTAAAGCTGCAATTACATATAAGGAATATAAATATGAAAATTCAGTGTACAGAGCAGCAGGAAATAAGGAAGTACAGCATATGAACATTACAATCATCACAGCAACAGCAGAATAAAACAAGAAACACGAACAACACAATTAAACAGACCTAAATTCACTAACCACATCCTAGGCTACCTAACAACCTAAGATCCACTACAACATGCATATCTAACTAGCCTAATGACGAACATAAATAGAAAAAATATGAATTAACTATGAAGGATAGAAGGGTGGCGTTCGTCAGAACCTGGTAGGCGTAAGAAAGAGAGTGGGGCAGAGAGGTGGCTGGGGATGACGGCGGTGGCGTCCGGCACGGTGGAAGAGGGTGGCGTGGCGGCGGTGGGTGCTGTTCGGAGGAAGGGAGGGAAAGGGGTGGTGTAATGGGGGTGGGGGGTAATAGGGGAAGGAAGGGGGAAAGGGTGGGTGGCACTGGGCAGTGGTGACGGCGGCGCGGGGATGGTGGTGGCGCGGAGGGGCAGTGACGGTTAGGGGGGAAAAGAAGGAAGAAGAAGAAAGAAGGGGGGAGGAGGAAGGGGGGTGGGTGGCGGCGGGGTCTGGGTGGTCGGCGGCGTCTGGCGGTGGCGGTGATGGCGGCTGGGTGGTGGTTGGGGGTTGGAGAAGAAGAGAGGGAGTGGAGGGGTTTGGGGAGGGGGGCGCGACTGATAGAGTTCGCGTGATTGAGGGGTTATAATTTGAATTCACGAGATCGCGTGGGGCACGCGGTCGCGTGGTTGGGCTGAAATGGTGGTTGACGCCATCGCGTGGAGGGCAAAAAGAGTAAATGACGCAATCACCTGGGGCATGCGATCGCGTCGCTGGGATTTGTGCTAATCGCACGAATCCAGCATCGTTTCAGCGCAACTCTCTATCTCCTTTGGGGTGTTTGTGCAATCCATGCGACGCGGTCGCGTCGCTCACACGGTCGCGTGGGATTGGGGTTGTACAAGTGACGCGATCGTGTGAGTGACGCGATCGCGTGGGCATTTTGTGCTAAACGCACAATGGCCGCACGATTCCAGCCTAACTTTCTGGACGTTGGATCTTTACGCCAATCTCCAGGTCACGCGGTCGCGTGAATGACGCGGTCGCGTGGGAAGTATTTTTTGCAACTTGACGCGATCGCATGAGTGATGCGGTCGCGTCGCGCACCCTTTTTTTTAAAACTGTATGCAGAATGCAAATATGAATGCAATGCAAAACTTCCAGGTTCAATATAATAAAATAAAATAAAACTTGAAAACAAATAAAACTAAATAAAAATTGAAAAAAAGGGACGATCATACCATGGTGGGTTGTCTCCCACCTAGCACTTTTAGTTAAAGTCCTTAAGTTGGACATTGGATGAGCTTCCTGTTATGGCGCCTTATGCTTAAATTCAGCCAGAAATCTCCACCAATGTTTGGAATGCCAATAGCCTCCGGGGTCCCAAACTAGGCATGTGAAGCTTCTAAGCAGCTTCAAACAGATTGTCAGGCTCCCGGGGTGATGAATGTCAGCACAGATTCCAGGATCCCAAACTTTGCTTTTGAATCCGCCTTCGTCTTGATCTATACTTTTCCATCCAGGTGATTTAGAGATTAGATTCTCACCAGGATAACCAAACATTTTTTGAGATCCATCCGATTGATCATGATGCCAATCCGTGCACTTTAAGTTGAAGCGTGGAACCTTATTGAACCTTGTGCACCAGCTCTGAGTACGAGCCATTTCTTGCTTACTCTTAAAGCCGCAGAGAGCTCTAAGCTGGCCATCTGTTTCAAGCAAACCATATTCAAGTGGAAAAATACAGTTAAAGGTTAAGGATTGTACCCACTTGAAGCTTGTATTGGGTGGTAATGGCCTTGGGATAGGTGGTTCCAGTGGTTCTGTGAGTTCTACTCCCTTGTGCTCTTCTATGAAATTCTCCACTTCCTTGCAAGATTCTTCAAATGTATCCATGTCCTGATCAAAGCCATCTATGTCTTCCTCATCACTTAAGTCATAGACTGGAGGTCGAGAGAAATCTACCTCCGTATCATCTTCGTATTCACTTGGGGAAGATTCTTCGATCTCAGAGAATTCACTTGCGGATGCAAGTTCATTACTAGAAGAACTTGACTTGTGACTATCATCATCAAGGAAATTTGTTCCTTGGGTTATTCTGTCTATTTCTTCATGAAAGACTTGCTCTAGAGATTGTGCACAATCCTCCTTAGCATCAATTGTAACATCCTTGACAGAATGCTCCACAACTTTGGATTTCCATGGAGGTTCAGCGTCTCTTAAGTCTTCAACCAACTCTTCTTCTTCAATAATGACAGCTTCCTCTACTTGTTCCAGTACGAAGCCATGCTCTGTCTTGTCCACTGGAGTTTCTAGTATTTCTTTCATGCTACGCTCTTCGTTAGATTGTCCACATGGGACTATGGGATGTCCTTGAATGTTCGAACGTCTAGAAGATAATTGACTTACTGCTTGCTCCAGTTGATGAAGGGTTGTTTGAAGTTGATTTACTGTTTCCTTGAGGCGAACCTCTAATTCTCGGGGTGATAGATTTGGATATGGCACAGGGGGAAGTGGTGGTGTTTGGGAGTGATTGGATTGGAACTGGGGTAAATGAGGATCATACGGTGATGAATGGTAAAAAGAAGCTTGTGAGTGTGGTGGTTCGAAGTTATGTTGAGAGGATGGTCTATAAGCACAGGGTGGGGTTTGTTGGTAATTACAAGGTTGTCCACCATGTCTATTTGCTTGGTATGCATTGTAGAATGGTCTTTGTTCATGATATCTTGGAGGGTGTTGTTGCCTAAAGGGTTGATCAGATCCTCTTGGCTCCATCCATCTTTGGTTGCTCTGACCTTGATGCATGTTCCTGTTATAACTTCCATTCCTTTCAATAACATTAGAACCAAACACAAAGCGAAAGGGGTGAGAATTCATAGTAACGAAAAAGAAATAAAGAGGGGAAAAATAAAGACAAATAAACAAGTAAAAGAAAAATATTTACAATAACCAATAATAAGGCACACGATTGCAGTTCCCCGACAACGGCGCCATTTTGAAAGAGCGGAAGATTGATGGTTTAGAGGTCATAGTAAACTCTCGTTGTAAGTATAGTTACTAAACCAAGCAATCAACCTTTCTTGCAAACGTTTTGGTTGTCACAAGTAACAAACCCCTAAATAAATTGATAACCGAAGTATTCAAACCTCGGGTCGTCTTCTCAAGGAACTGCAGGGAAGTATGTTCTTATTATTGGTTATAGAGATTGTAAATTGGGGTTTTGAGAATGAGGAGGGAATGATTTAATTAGAAAATAAAGTAAATGAAGAACAAGTAATTTAAATGGCAAGTAAAATAAATAAATGACTGTAAATAAACTTTTGGGAAGGAATGAGAAATTAGAGGTCCTATCCTAGCTATCCTTATCAATGATGATGAGAATTGAATCTTAATTCCACTTTGTTAACCTTTACTAAGATAAAGGAAGGTCAAGGGATTAATTGGTTTGATCTTCGAATCCTAATTATTTCCTAAGAAAAGATTGGGATTATTGAAGTTCATTTAATTAACAAGATAACAATTATCATTCATATTTGAGTTTGATAACTCCTGAGTTACTGATTTCTTAACCAAGACCAAAAGGAGAAAATTAAATCTACTGGAATAAAAATGCCTTCAGATGGGAATAACAATAATGTAAATAAGAGAAAGCAATATTAAACTGAAATACCTCAATTAACATTAATTCAAAGATGTAATCTGTAACATGGAAGAATTCATAAATTAAATTGCAAAAGTAAATAAAAAGGAATATTAAACCTGATAAAGAGATAATCCTGAAAGCGAATAAAATCCTAATTCTAAATCCTAATCCTAAAGAGAGAAGAGAGAGGAGAGAACCTCTCTCTAAAACTAAATCTAAATCATGAAAACTAAACTAAATTGGTCTCTCCTTTCAAACGGATGCATTCTCCCACTTCATAACCTCTGGTCTATGCCTTCTGGACTTGGATTTGGGCCAAAAAAGGCTTCAAAATTCGCTGGGAGCGTTTTCTACAATTTCTGGTGCGTGGCCTCTGTCACGCGTCCGCGTGGGTCACGCGGTCGCGCCATTCGGAGTTTTTTTATTGCCATGCGGTCGCGTCAGTCATGCGACCGCGTCATATGTATTCTGCTTAAGGCGCGCGGTCGCGTCAGTCATGCGGCCGTGTCGCTACTTCTTCGCTCTTGGCATGCGTTCGCGTCGCCCATGCGATCGCGTGGATGCCAGTTTCTTCACAAACTCCGTTTTATGCTTTCCTTCCATTTTTGTATGTTTCCTTTCCATCCTTTAAGTCATTCCTTCCTTAGAAGATCTGAAACTACTCAACACACTAATCACGGCATCGAATGGAAATAAAGGTAATTAAAATAATTAATTTTAAAGCATAGGAAACATGTTTTTCACATACATCACATAATAAGGAAGGAAAAGTAAAACCATGCAATTAATATGAATAAGTGGGTGAAGGATTGAATTAATCACTCAGATTAAGTACAAAATATATCATAAAATATGGGTTTATCAACGCACGTACAGAAGACTCTTTTTTTTGCAAGCAGGATCATCTGTACGTGTGCACACAGGTCCGTGCGCATGCACAAGAGCGAAAAGGGGCAGGGGTTCATGCGCACAAGCTGTGCCAACGCTCCCACCAGAGTGGTTGTAAGTTGGCGTGCGGCCGCTCAGAGAGCACAATAAAGAACATGCGTGCGTACGCACAAGATGGTGCGCACGCACAGACCAAGGAAAACAGGGGAGCGCCCACGCACAGACCGTGCTGGCGCTGTGAACAGAGGGCAATATGAAGAGTGTCTAGACGCACAGGCTTGTGCGCTCGCACAGGTCATGAAACTCACAGTTGCGTGCGCACGCACAACAGCATGAGTACGCACAGATGCCCTGTTTCAAAATTTTTTTCTTTTAAAAACTAAAGTACCAAGCCTTAGTACAATCAAAATCTCAACCCCAAACATTCAAAACTTCACTAAATCATGATCCATATAAAAATTAACCTATCTAAACTCAAAATTGAACTAATCCTAGGCTAACTAAGACAAGCAAACATGCAATAAACTAAGACTATAAACAAAGAGAAAGGGTAAGAAAGATGTTACCATGGTGGGGTGTCTCCCACCTAGCACTTTGGTTTATAGTCCTTAAGTTGGACTTGTTGAGGAGATTCTTGCTAGGGTGACTTGTGTTTCCACTTCTCCTTGAACCTCCATCCAAGCTTGCACTTAGAGGCTCCTCCGGCATCCCCATATTCTAGTTTCCTGTTATCCTTCCTGTTGATCTTCATGCTTCAAGCAGGATGGACAAGCTCTTAATTTACTCTTGGAGCACCCCAACATTCTCCAGAAATCACTCCATTGTGCCTTGCATCCCACTTGAACTCCAATTCTTGAATTGGTCTTCTTGACGGCCCTTGGATTCACTTAACAACCAACACTCCTTTTTCCACTATGTACCAACCCAAGAAGAACCTTGAGTTGGTAATCCGTCTCTAAGATAGCATATTGATGGGGGCCAATAAAGTTCATAGATGAAATTGCCACCTACTCAATATGTTCTTGGTTGTTAACTCCTTTCTCATCAACCTCTTCCTCCTCTTCCCTATCACTTAAGTCATACCTTGGAGGTTGTGTGAAGTCCACATCAACCTCTCCCTCAAACTCAATGGGAAGAGGTTCATTAGGATCATTAAGGGGATTGACTAAGGAGGAGAAAAAATCCTTAGTAATGGAATCCTCATCTTGATCAATCTCCCTTATATCTCTCTTTCTCTCCTCCGGTTCACATACTTCCCTTTCTCCCTCTTGTTTCACTTCATGCTCTAACCCTTCTTCTTTTTCTTGTGGCTCCATGCTCTCCTCTTCTCTACGCCCTTCAATTGTTCCCTCACCACCTCCAAGAGGAGTGTCTTGATCGGATGAGCGTAGAAGAACCAAGCGGTTCACTGCTTTGGCTATGTGATGAGCGGATAATTTATACGATTTTTGGCATTATTTTTAGGTAGTTTTTAGTATATTTTAGTTACTTTTTATTATATTTTTATTAGTTTTTAAATAAAAATCACATTTCTGGACTTTACTATGAGTTTGTGTATTTTTCTGTGATTTCAGGTATTTTCTGGCTGAAATTGAGGGACCTGAGCAAAAATCTGATTCAGAGGCTAAGAAAGGACTGCAGATGCTGTTGGATTCTGACCTCCCTGCACTTGAAGTGAATTTTCTGGAGCTACATAAGCCTAATTGGCGCGCTCTCAATTGAGTTGGAAATTAGACATCCTGGGCTTTCCAGCAACATATAATAGTCCATACTTTGCCCGAGATTTGATGGCCCAAACTGGCATTCCAAGTCAGCATAAAAATTCTGGCGTCAAAACGCCAGAACTGGCATAAAAGCTGGAGTTAAACGCCCAAACTGGCACAAAAACTGGCATTTAACTCCAAGAAAAGTCTCTACATGTAAAAGCTTCAAATGCTCAGCCCAAGCACACACCAAGTGGGCCCAGATGTGGATTCTGCATCATTTACTCATTTCTGTAAACCCTAGGCTACCAGTTTTCTATAAATAGGGCCTTTTGCTATTGTATTTTCACACACTTTTTTCATATCATCTTTCGAACTTGTATGTTCACGTTTGGAGGCTGGCCTCATGGCCATGCCTAAACCTTGTTCTTATGTATTTTCAACGGTGGAGTTTCTATACACTATAGATTAAGGTGTGGAGCTTTGTTGTTCCTCATGAATTAATGCAAAGTACTATTGTTTTTCTATTCAACTCAAGCCTATTTCTTCTCCAAGATATCCATTCATTCTTCAACATGATGAACGTGATGATCCGTGACACTCATCACCATTATCAGCTATGAACGCGTGCCTGATAACCACTTCCGTTCTACAAGCAAACAAGCTTGAATGTGTATCTCTTGGGTTTCTAATCTAAGATTAGAACCTTCGTGGTATAGGCTAGAATTATTGGCGGCCATTCCTGAGATCCGAAAAGTCTAAACCTTGTCTATGGTATTCCGAGTAGGATCTGGGAAGGGATGACTGTGACGAGCTTCAAACTCGCGAGTGTTGGGCGTAGTGATAGATGCAAAAGGATCAATGGATCCTATTCCAACATGATCGAGAACCGACAGATGATTAGCCGTGCGGTGACAGCGCATTTGGACCATTTTCACTGAGAGGACGGGAAGTAGCCATTGACAACGGTGATGCCCAACATACAGCTTGCCATGGAAAGGAGTATGAATGATTGGATGAAGGCAATAGGAAAGCAGAGGTTCAGAAGGAACAAAGCATCTTCATACGCTTATCTGAAATTCTCACCAATGAATTACATAAGTATCTCTATCCTATTATATATTTTATTCATCTTTTAATTATCAATTCTCCATAACCATTTGAATCCACCTGACTGAGATTTACAAGATGACCATAGCTTGCTTCAAGCCGACAATCTCCGTGGGATCGACCCTTACTCACGTAAGGTTTATTACTTGAACGACCTAGTGCACTTGCTGGTTAGTTGTGCGGAGTTGTGATAAAGAGTTGAGATTACAATTGTGCGTACCAAGTTGTTGGCGCCATTGATGATCACAATTTCATGCACCAAGTTTTTGGCGCTGTTGCCGGGGAACAAACAATCCCCGCGCAACCAAGTTTTTGGCGCCGTTGCCGGGGATTGTTCGAGTTTGGACAACTAACGGTTCATCTTGTTGCTCAGATTAGGTAATTTTATTTTATGTTTAAGCTTTTTACTTTTTAATTTTTGAAAAAAAAGAAAAATATAATATTTCTATTCTGTTCTTCATAGTTTTTAAGAATGAATTCTAGAGTTTCATGATGATTTGTTGAAGTTTGGCTGGTTGTGAAATCATGTCTAAACTTTTGGACCGAGGTTTCAACTTATCATCACAAGAGCTTGTTGATTTCTATCAATTTTACTATTGAAAGTAATGATCTGCTAAAGCTTGGCTGGCCATTGGCCATGTCTAGTGTTTTGGACCGAATCTTTCATTGAAGGCTTGGCTGGCTAGTAAACCATGTCTAATTCCTGGACCGGAGTTTTAAACTAAGATTGCATGATTCCTGGAATTCTCATTAAAAATTTTAAATTCCTTACTTTCTCGTTTCCAATTAGTTTTCGAAAAAGAATTTTAAAATCACAAAAATAAAAAATCATTTGTGTTTCTTGTTTAAGTCTAGTGTCAATTTTTAAGTTTGGTGTCCTGCATGTTTTATTTATTCCCTGCATTTTTCGAATGTATGAATTTTGTTCTTCATTAATCTTCAAGTTGTTCTTGATGATTCACTTGCTCTGATCTTTAAATTCTCTTGTTTTGTGTGTTTTGTTATTTTTCATATGCCTTCTCAATTTGTTGTTGTCCCTAGTATACAAACTTATAAGTTTTGTGTCTTGCATGCATTATTTGTTTTGATCATGATTTTCCATGATTAATTTCATTTTGATTGTTTCTCATCATTAAAAATCCAAAAAAAAAAATTTCAAGTCAATAATACAGAGAATTGAAGACTCAGAACATTCAGCAGAGGAATTAAACAGAAAAAGCTAGGCATTCAAAACGCCCAGTGAGGAAGAAAAAATGGCGTTTAAATGCCAGCCAGGGTACCTGGCTGGGCGTTAAATGCCCAAAATGGTAGCATTTTGGGCGTTAAACGCCAGAATGGATACCATTCTGGGCGTTTAACGCCAGGATGGCACAAGAGGGAAGATTTTGTTTTTAATTCAAATCTTTTTCAAATTTTCATAATTTTTCAAAATCAAATCTTTTTCAAATCATATCTTTTCAATAATATCTTTTCAAAATCAATTTCTTTCCATTTTTATTTTTTTTTACTATTTTCAAAAATCCTTGCTAACAATTAGAGATGTGATTCAAAAAATTTCTTCCTTGTTAAGAAAGGTTCAATAATTGAATGTTAGAATCATATCTTTCAAATTTCTTGTTAGCCAAGGCATTAATTTTAAAAATCAAATCTTTTTAATTGTTTGTCAATCATATCTTTTTAAAACCAGATTTTCTCAATCATATCTTCTCAACCACATCTTTTTCAAAAATGATTTTCAATCATATCTTTTGGTTTCTAATTTCAAAATCTTTTTCAAAATCACTTAATTACTTTCTCAATTCTAATTTTCGAAAATCATCAATCAATTTTTTTAAATTTTTTTTTAATTATTTCAAAATCTTTTTAAATTTAATTTCGAAAATTCTTCCCCTCTTCTCACATCCTTCTATTTAAGGACTAACACTCCTCCACTATCAGCAATTCGGACTCTCTCTCTCTAAAGTTCGAATTCTTCTCTTTCTATCTCATCCTTCTATTCTTCTTTTCCTCTGACACCTCAAGGAATCTCTATACTGTGACATAGAGGATTCTATACTTTCTTCTCCTCTCTATTCTATACTTTGTTGAAGCTGATCCTGAACCTGAAAGGACCTTGAAGAGAAAGCTAAGAGAAGCTAAAGCACAACTCTCTGGAGAGGACCTAACAGAAATTTTCAAACCAGAAGAAGACATGGCAGCCAAAAATAACAACAATGCCAACAATGCAAGGAAGGTGCTTGGTGACTTTACTACACCTACTCCCGACTTCTATGGGAGAAGCATCTCTATCCCTGCCATTGGAGCAAACAACTTTGAGCTTAAGCCTCAATTAGTTTCTCTAATGCAACAGAATTGCAAGTTTCATGGACTTCCATTGGAAGATCCTCATCAGTTCTTAGCTGAATTCTTGCAAATCTGTGACACTGTCAAGACCAATAGGGTTGATCCCAAGGTCTATAGGCTTATGCTTTTTCCTTTTGCTGTAAGAGACAGAGCTAGAACATGGTTGGACTCACAACCTAAAGAAAGCCTGAACTCTTGGGAAAAGTTGGTCAATGCCTTCTTGGCAAAGTTCTTTCCACCTCAAAAATTGAGTAAGCTTAGAGTGGAAGTCCAGACCTTCAAACAGAAGGAAGGTGAATCCCTCTATGAAGCTTGGGAAAGATACAAACAATTGATCAGAAGGTGTCCTTCTGACATGCTTTCAGAATGGAGCCTCATAGGTATCTTCTATGATGGTCTGTCTGAACTGTCCAAGATGTCATTGGACAGCTCTGCTGGAGGATCTCTTCATCTGAAGAAGACGCCTGCAGAAGCTCAGGAACTCATTGAAATGGTTGCAAATAACCAATTAATGTACACTTCTAAAAGGAATCCTTTGAATAATGGGACAAATCAGAAGAAAGGAGTTCTTGAGATTGATACTCTGAATGCAATATTGGCTCAAAATAAAATATTGACTCAGCAAGTCAATATGATTTCTCAGAGTCTGTCTGGAATGCAAGCAGCAACAGGCAGTACCAAAGAAGCTTCTTCTGAAGAAGAAGCTTATGATCTTGAGAATCCAGCAATGGAAGAGGTGAATTACATGGGAGAACCCTATGGAAACACCTATAATCCTTCATGGAGAAATCATCTAAATCTCTCATGGAAGGACCAACAGAGGCCTCAACAAGGCTTCAACAACAATAATGGTGGAAGAAATAGGTTTAGCAATAGCAAGCCTTTTCCATCATCTTCTCAGCAACAGACAGAGAATTCTAAGCAGAGCCACTCTGACTTAGCAACTGTAGTATCTGATCTAATTAAAACCACTCAAAGTTTCATGACTAAAACAAGGTCCTCCATTAGAAATTTAGAGGCACAAGTGGGTCAGCTGAGTAAGAAAGTTACTGAAATACCTTCTAGTACTCTCCCAAGCAATACAGAAGAGAACCCAAAAAGAGAGTGCAAGGCCATCAACATAACCCACACGGCCAAACCTAGAGAGGAGGAAGAGGCAGTGATTTCCACTGAGGAAGACCTCAATGGACATCCACTGGCCTCCAAGGGGTTCCCTAATAAGGAACCATGGGAATCTGAGGCTCACTCTAAGACCATAGAGATTCCATTGAATTTACTACTGCCATTCATGAGCTCTGATGAGTATTCCTCCTCTGAAGAGGATGAAGATGTTACTGAAGAGCAAGTTGCTAAGTACCTTGGAGCAATCATGAAGCTAAATGCCAAGTTATTTGGTAATAAGACTTGGGAGGATGAACCCCCTTTGCTCACCAAAGAACTGGATAACTTGACTAGGCAAAGATTACCTCAGAAGAGACAGGATCCTGGAAAGTTCTCAATACCTTGTACCATAGGCACTATGACCTTTGAGAAGGCTCTGTGTGACCTGGGGTCAAGTATAAATCTCATGCCACTCTTTGTAATAGAGAAGCTAGGGATCCTTGAGGAACAAACTGCAAGAATCTCACTAGAGATGGCAGACAATTCAAAGAAACAGGCTTATGGACTTGAAGAGGATGTCCTGGTAAAGTTTGAAAGCTACTACATCCCTGCTGATTTTATAATCCTAGACACTGGGAAGTGTATGGATGAATCCATCATCCTTGGCAGACCCTTCCTAGCCACAGCAAAAGCTGTGATTGATGTTGACAGAGGAGAATTGGTCCTTCAAGTGAATGAGGACTCCCTTGTGTTTAAGACTCAAGGTTCTCCTTCTGTAACCATGGAGAGAAAGCATGAAAAGCTTCTCTCAATACAGAGTTAAACAAGACCCCCACATTCAAACTCTAAATTTGGTGTTGGAAGGCCATCATCATGCTCTGAGTAGCTGTGAGGCTCCATGAGAGCCCACTGTCAAGCTATTGACATTAAAGAAGTGCTTGTTGGGAGACAACCCAATGTTATTTCATCTATTTTCTATTGTTATTTTATGTTTTCTATAGGTTGATGATCATGTGAAGTCACAAAAACAACTAAAAAAGCAAAAATAGAATGAAAAATAGTAGTAAAAATAGCACACTCTGGAGGAGAAGCTTACTGGCGTTTAAACGCCAGTATGGGGCACAGAGCTGGCGTTTAACGCCAGAAAGGGGCACAGAACTGGCGTTTAAACGCCAGAAAGGGGAGAAAAGTTGGCATTAAACGCCAGAAATGGGTAGCAACCTGGCGTTTAACGCTAGGATTGGCACTCCAAGGGGAGTTTACATGCCAACATGGTGCAGGGATGAGAAATCCTTGACATCTCAGGATCTATGGACCCCACAGGATCCCCACTACCTCATCTCCCTCTCTCTATTCTTCACACCTTCCCCAAATATCCTTCACCAATCAACTCAATACCTCTTCCCCCAAAATCCCTCACCTATCAAATCCTACCCTCTTCTCCATAATCTCTTCACCAATCTACATCCATCCATCATAAAACCCCACCTACCTCACCATTCAAATTCAAACCACTTTCCCTCCCAAACCCACCCATATATGGCTGAACCCTACCCCTCTCTCCACTCCTATATAAACCCATCTTCACTCCTTCATTTTCACACATCATACACACTACTTACCCCCCTTGGCCGAACCACTAAGCCCCCTCTATCGCCTCTATTTCCTCCTCTTCTACTCTTTTCTTTCTTCTTTTGCTCGAGGACGAGCAAACCTTCTAAGTTTGGTATGGTAAAAGCATTGCTTTTTGTTTTTCCATAACCATTTATGGCACCAAAGGTTGGAGAAACCTCTAGAAAGAGGAAAGGAAAGGCAAAAGCTTCCACCTCCGAGTCATGGGAGATGGAGAGATTCATCTCAAGGGTGCATCAAGACCATTTCTATGAAGTTGTGGCCAAGAAGAAGGTGATTCCCGAGGTCCCCTTAAGCTCAAAAAGGGTGAATATCCGGAGATCCGACATGAGATTCGAAGAAGATGTTGGGAAATTCTCACCAACCCCATTCAACAAGTCGGGATCTTAATGGTTCAAGAGTTCTATGCCAATGCATGGATCACCAAGAACCATGATCAAAGTTTGAACCCAGACCCAAAGAATTGGCTTACAATGGTCCGGGGGAATTGCTTAGATTTCAGTCCGGAAAATGTAAGATTGGCATTCAACTTGCCCATAATGCAAGGAGATGCACGCCCCTACACTAGAAGGGTCAACTTTGGTCAAAGATTGGACCAAGTCTTCATAGACATTTGTGAAGAGGGCGCTTAATGGAAGAGAGATTCAAGAGGGAAGCCGGTTCAACTAAGAAGGCATGACCTCAAGCCCGTGGCTAGGGGATGGTTGGAGTTCATCCAACGCTCAATCATTCCCACTAGCAACCGGTCTGAAGTTACTATAGACCGGGCTATCATGATCCATAGCATCATGATTGGAGAGGAAGTAGAAGTTCATGAGGTTATATCCCTAGAACTCTACAAAGTGGCGGACAAGTCCTCTACTTTGGCAAGGTTAGCCTTTCCTCATCTCATCTGTCACCTCTGCAATTCAGCTGGAATTGACATAGAGGAAGACATCCTCATTGATGAGGACAAGCCCATCACTAAGAAAAGGATGGAGCAAACAAGAGAGCCCACTTATGGACAAGAGCATGAGAAAATTCCTCATCATGAAATCCCCGAGATGCCTCAAGGGATGCATTTTCCTCCACAAAATTATTGGGAGCAAATCAACACCTCCCTAGGAGAATTAAGTTCCAACATGGGACAACTAAGGGTGGAGCACCAAGACCATTCTATCCTCTTCCATGAAATTAGAGAAGACCAAAGAGTCATGAGGGAGGAGCAACAAAGGCAAGGAAGAGACATTGAGGAGCTCAAGCACTCCATAAGATCTTCAAGAGGAAGAACAAGCCGCCATCACTAAGGTGGACCCGTTCTTTAATTTCCTTGTTCTTTATTTTCTGTTTTTCAAATTTTTATGCTTTATGTTCTATCTATGTTTGTGTTTTTACTACATGATCATTAGTGTCTTAGTGTCTATGCCTTAAAGCTATGAATGTCCTATGAATCCATCACCTTTCTTAAATGAAAAATGTTTTTAATTGCAAAAGAAAAATAAGTACATGAATTTCGAATTTTAAAATAGTTTAATTATTTTGATATGGAGGCAATACTTTTTGTTTTCTAAATGAATGCTTGAATAGTGCATATTTTTGAATTTGTTGTTTATGAATGTTAAAAATTGTTGGCTTTTGAAAGAATGATGGAAAAGGAGAAATGTTATTTGATAATCTGAAAAATCATAAAAATGATTCTTGAAGCAAGAAAAAGCAATGAATAGAGAAAGCTTGCGAAAAAAATGGCAAAAAATAAAGAAGAAAAGAAAAAAGAAAGAGAAAGAAAAAGCAAGCAGAAAAAGCCAATAGCCCTTTAAACCAAAAGGCAAGGGTAATAAAAAGGATCCAAGGCTTTGAGCATTAATGGATAGGGGGGCCCACAGGAATAAAATCCTGGCCTAAGCGGCTAAACCAAGCTGTCCCTAACCATGTGCTTGTGGCGTGAAGGTGTCAAGTGAAAAGCTTGAGACTGAGCGGTTAAAGTCGTGGTCCAAAGCAAAAAGAGTGTGCTTAAGAGCTTTGGACACCTCTAACTGGGGACTCTAGCAAAGCTGAGTCACAATCTGAAAAGGTTCACCCAGTCATGTGTCTGTGGCATTTATGTATCCGGTGGTAATACTGGAAAACAAAATGCTTAGGGTCACGGCCAAGACTCATAAAGTAGCTGTATTCAAGAATCAAAATACTGAACTAGGAGAATCAATAACACTATATGAATTCTGAGTTCCTATAGATGCCAATCATTCTGAACTTCAAAAGAGGAAGTGAGATGCCAAAACTGTTCAGAAGCAAAAAGCTAATAGCCCCGCTCCTCTAATTAAGACTGGTCTTCATAGATG
The DNA here is from genome assembly GCF_059453495.1 of Arachis ipaensis. NCBI lineage: Eukaryota > Viridiplantae > Streptophyta > Magnoliopsida > Fabales > Fabaceae > Arachis > Arachis ipaensis. The sequence goes on along the minus strand of NC_142439.1, from coordinate 109,257,602 downwards.
TTTTTGGAATTCAATGTATATTCTCTTCTTTTTATCCTACTTTGTCTTTAGCTGCTTGGGGACAAGCAACAATTTAAGTTTGGTGTTGTGATGAACGGATAATTTATACGCTTTTTGGCATTATTTTTAGGTAGTTTTTAGTATATTTTAGTTACTTTTTATTATATTTTTATTATTTTTTAAATAAAAATCACATTTCTAGACTTTACTATGAGTTTGTGTATTTTTCTGTGATTTCAGGTATTTTCTAGCTGAAATTGAGGGACCTGAGCAAAAATCTGATTCAGAGGCTGAGAAAGGACTGCAGATGCTGTTGGATTCTGACCTCCCTGCACTCGAAGTGGATTTTCTAGAGCTACAGAACCCCAATTGGTGTGCTATCAATTGCGTTGGAAATTAGACATCCTGGGCTTTCAGCAATATATAATAGTCCATACTCTGCCCGAGATTTGATGGCCCAAACCGGCATTCCAAGTCAGCATAAAAATTCTGGCGTCAAAACGCCAGAACTGGCATAAAAGCTGGAGTTAAACGCCCAAACTGGCACAAAAGCTGGCGTTTAACTCCAAAAAAAGTCTCTACACGTGAAAGCTTCAAATGCTCAGCTCAAACACATACCAAGTGGGCCCGGAAGTGGATTCTGCATCATTTACTCATTTCTGTAAACCCTAGGCTACCAGTTTTCTATAAATAGGACCTTTTGCTATTGTATTTTCACACACTTTTTTCATATAATCTTTCGAACTTGTATGTTCACGTTTGGAGGCTGGCCTCACGGCCATGCCTGAACCTTGTTCTTATGTATTTTCAATGGTGGAGTTTCTACACACCATAGATTAAGGTGTGGAGCTTTGTTGTTCCTCATGAATTAATGCAAAGTACTATTGTTTTTCTATTCAACTCAAGCCTATTTCTTCTCCAAGATATCCATTCGTTCTTCAACATGATGAATGTGATGATCCGTGACACTCATCACCATTCTCACCTATGAACGCGTGCCTGACAACCACTTCCATTCTACAATCAAACAAGCTTAATTGTTTATCTCTTGGGTTTCTAATCTAAGATTAGAACCTTCGTGGTATAGGCTAGAATTATTGGCGGCCATTCCTGAGATCCGGAAAGTCTAAACCTTGTCTGTGGTATTCCGAGTAGGATCTGGGAAGGGATGACTGTGACGAGCTTCAAACTCACGAGTGTTGGGCATAGTGATAGACGCAAAAGGATCAATGGATCCTATTCCAACATGATCGAGAACCGACAGATGATTAGCCGTGCGGTGACAGCGCATTTGGACCATTTTCACTGAGAGGACGGAAAGTAGCCATTGACAACAGTGATGCCCAACATACAGCTTGCCATGGAAAGGAGTATGAATGATTGGATGAAGGCAATAGGAAAGCAGAGGTTCAGAAGGAACAAAGCATCTTCATACGCTTATCTGAAATTCTCACCAATGAATTACATAAGTATCTCTATCCTATTATATATTTTATTCATCTTTTAATTATCAATTCTCCATAACCCTTTGAATCCACCTGACTGAGATTTACAAGATGACCATAGCTTGCTTCAAGCCGACAATCTCCGTGGGATCGACCCTTACTCACGTAAGGTTTATTACTTGGACGACCTAGTGCCCTTGCTGGTTAGTTGTGCGGAGTTGTGATAAAGAGTTGAGATTACAATTGTGCATACCAATTTGTTGGCGCCATTGATGATCACAATTTCGTGCACCAAGTTTTTGGCGCCGTTGCCGGGGATTGTTCGAGTTTGGACAATTGACGGTTCATCTTGTTGCTCAGATTAGGTAATTTTATTTTATGTTTAAGCTTTTTACTTTTTAATTTTCGAAAAAAAAAGAAAAATATAATATTTCTATTCTGTTCTTCAGAGTTTTTAAGAATGAATTCTAGAGGGTGATAACTCATTGAGGAAATAAAAAATAAAAACCAAAGACATCAATTAACAAAATAAACAAAATCCTAATTACCAACAAAAAGTATCTATTCACACTATTCACATATTAACAACAACCAAAATATAGCACTCATGACGCTAGCTCCCCGGCAACGGCACCAAATTTGATGTAAGAGAATTATTGCCGGTTTAGAATCAATTGAAACAATTCGTTGGTAGCATAGTCCAAACCAAAAATGAATCCTCTTAATCAAATGTTTAATCCAAAGAATATGTCACAATCAAAACACAATTATAACCGAGAGTATTTAGACTCCCGGGTCGTTCTCCCTAGGAACTAATGCCGATGAGTGCACACAATTTTGGTTGTGAGAAGCAAGGGGGTTTCAATTATTAAAGTAAACAAATAAAGAGATAAAAGAACAAGCCAAAATTGCAATTAATAAACTAACAAAGGAATGAAAGAACTATGTATGTAATATGGACAAGTAAGACTCAAATTGATGGAAAAACGATTCAAAGCATAAATGACACCTTGGCATGCGATGAGGTATGGAATCCCTTCCTTGCCATAACAACAACTATGATAATTATGATGGATTAATCTCACTAGGTCAACCCTTAACATCGAAGGATAAGTCAAGTGAGCATAATTGTCATTAATCCACAAATCCTAGTTAACTTACCAAGTTAATTGGTAAAAAGCTAGCGTTAGTGGAAACAATAACAACTAACAACCCAAGAATTTTCACTAAATATCGGACATTATAGCTCTAGTAATCCATAAACTCATTTTCCCCAAGCCAAAGGTTGGAAATTACCCTATAATCAAAATTGGCATTTCATCAAACACATAGATGGCATAATCATAAATCATGTCAAAATTGGTAAAATAATGAAAGCTATGAACCATAAATGATAACATGCAACCAAGGAAACTCAACAAACATAAAATAAGCATCAAACATCAAATTCAACAATTAGAAATCCAAAATTGCAAAACTATGCATATATTGACAAGAGAAATGAAAATAGATGAAAGCGTAGAACAAGTAATGTAATCAAAGAGGAATTAAAGAAATACTTACAATAAAATTGATATAATCCCAAATCAAACTTGAAGTATAAAATGCTACAAACCCTAATTAAGAACCCTAAGAGAGAAATACTACTCCTACTCCTAATGTGTTTTTCTACCCTACTAAAACCTAATGAAAACCTCCTTTTCATATATGATGTTGCCCCCTTCATATAGCCTTTGATTTCAGCATCCAAGCCTTCAAAAATGGGCCAAAAGAGCCCTAAAACGCAAGTCCACGTGACTTTTTAATGGAGGCACGCGCTGGTACCTGTGCGTACGCACACATTGCTGAATTTGCACTTGTGCACAGGGAGTTGTGCATACGCACACATGGCTGTGTGCTTCTCCTTTGTTTTCCTCATGTTTTCTCCCTTTGTACATGCTTCCTTCCACTTTTGTCTTGCCAAACTTGCCTCTAGGACCTAAAATCACTCAACAAATATGTCATGGCATCGAATGACATAAAAGTGGGATTAAAATCACTAATTTAAGCTAAAAAATGCATGTTTTCACATTTAGGCACAACCTAGAGAGAAAACACAAAAGCATGCTATTTAGGAGAATAAATGTGGGTTTATATGATGAAATCCACTCAAATCAAACCAAAATATATCATCAAATATGGATTCATCAACTACACCGATCTCAACAAAGCCTGCCCTAAAGATCCCTACCCCCTCCCGAACATCGACACCCTGGTCGATGCAAGTACCTTTCCTTCATGGACGCCTACTCAGGGTACAACCAGATCCCAATGCATCAACCTGACCAAGAGAAAACCTCATTCTTAACCCCAAAGGCAAACTACTGCTATGTAGTCATACCGTTCGGACTCAAGAATGCGGGGCTACATATCAGAAGTTGATGAACGAAGTATTCGCCAATCACATCAGGAAGCTGATGGAAGTCTACGTAGATGACATGCTAGTAAAAATCCAAAGGGAAGAAAAGCTTCTACCCGACCTCTGATAAACCCCATTTGTAGGGTTTATCTTGTATTGATTTTTGGGGATTTTATCAACTTTTACCCACATTTATTCAATGAAATAGCATGGTTTTATAACTTCTCCCTTAATTGTGCTTAAGAGTGAAAACATGATTTTTAGGACTTAAAATAGCTAAATTTAATTCACCTTGATTCTATTAGATGCCTTGATATGTTTGTTAAGTGATTTCAGATTTAGGAGGCAAAGATTGGATTAAGGGAATGAAGAAAAAAAGCATGTAAAGTTTGAGAACTCATGAAGAAATGATGGAACCAAAAAGCTGTCAAGCCTGACCTCTTTGCACTTAATTGATCATAACTTGAGCTACAGAGGTCCAAATGATGCGGTTCCAGTTGGGTTGGAAAGCTAACATCCAGGGCTTCAAAACGGTATAAGATTTGTCATATTTTCATCGCGCATAGGGGTGCGCACGCGCACGGTACGCGGACGCGCCGTTGGTGGCACATGACTCACTTAATGCAACACGTGGCCAATGATTTTAGAAGCCTTGTGGGCCCAATCCAACTCATTTCTGATACTATTTAAGCCAAGGATTGAAGAGGAATTGATATACTTTAATCATTAGTCATAGTTTAGTTTTAGAAGTAGTTAGAGTTAGAGAGAGAAGCTCTTTATTCTCTCTAGAATTAGGATTAGGAATTAGGGTTAGATTAGGATCTCATAGTTCTAGGTTTAATTCAAGTCTCCTTCTACTTCTACCTTCAATTGATGATTGCTACACTTTGGTTCTTCTCTCTATCCCTATTCTCTTGTTGTAATTTCTCTTATTTTGTTTCTAGGTTTTGTAATTGAGATACTCTTGTTCTCTTTATTTTCTTTCAATAATGCAATTTGAGGTAATTCATGATAATTGTGATTTCCTTGATTGTTGTTGTTAATTCTTTACACTCAATTGTAGTTAGAATTCATTCTTGTTGTGATTGACTATACTTTTTTTTTGTGCCTTCCAAGTGTTTGATTAAATGTTTGGAAGAATGTTAAACTAGAATTTTATGTTCTTGGCTTGAGAAGGTAACTTAGGATTTCTTGAGTCACTAGTGTCCAATTGATTGATAGTTGATAGCCATTAACTCTAGCCTTCATTAATCCAATTAGTGGAAATCTAGGACTTATGGACTAGGATTGATATAACTCACTTGACTTTTCTTTATTAATCGATTTAAGGATGACTAAGTGGGATTAATCCTTGCAACTACCATACTTGTGGCTAGTGATAATGATGAAGACCCTTGACAACCAAACCTTGCCAAGACTATTTTGTGAATAAAGTTTTCCTACCATTTACTATTCATATTCCTCATCCAAAACCCCAAAATAAACAAGCCCATAACCAATAACAAGAACACTACCCTGCAAGTCCTTTGAGAGACGACCCGATGTTTAAATACTTCGGTTTATAGATTTTAGGGGTTTGTTTTAGTGACAAACAACTTTTTGTATGAAAGGATTCTTGATCGGTTTGGAAACTATACTTTACGACGAGACTTCATTAGCTAAATTCTAAACCGTCAAGAATTCTGTTCATCAACCTCACCGAAGTGTTTAGCACCATAAGAAAGCACGGGATGAGATTAAATCCCACAAAGTGCACCTTCACGGTGGAAGCTGGCAAATTCCTAGGGTTCATGCTCACCTAGAGAGGGATTGAGGCAAACCCAGACAAATGCCAGGCTATACTCAACATGAAATGTCCGACCTACATTAAGGAGGTTCAGCAACTAAACGGAAGGCTAGCGGCCCTATCTAGGTTCCTAGCCAGATCTGCCATAAGATCTCTCCCTTTCTATGCAACCCTAAAGAAAGGAAAGAAGTTTGAATGGACCTCAGAATGTGAACAAGCCTTCCAAGACTTCAAAACATTCCTGGGACAACCACCTATCCTGACCCGACCTCGATAAGGAGAAAAACTAATCCTATACCTCGTCGTGGAAAATCGGGCGATAGCCTCAGCCCTAGTCAGAGAAGATGAGAACGGACAACAACCCATCTACTTTATCAGGAAAGCTTTACAAGGGGCCGAACTAAACTATCAAAAAATAGAAAAATTCACCTACGTCCTCATACTTACTTACCGATGACTTCGACCATACTTTCAAGCCCATACCATCAGAATACGGACCAACCAACCCATAAAAGGTATCCTGCAGAAAACCGACTTAGTTGGAAGAATCCTACAATGGGTGATCGAGTTGTCCAAATTCGACCTTAAGTACAAAGCTCGAATAGCCATCAAGTCCCAGTATCTGGCCGACTTCGTCGCAGAGTACACCGACACCCCAGGAACCCCCATCGACTAGAACCTCTACGTTGATGGCTCATCAAACAAAGCCAAAAGCGGAGCGGGCATTATCCTAGAAAGTGATCAGGGAACCCAGCTTGAACTCTCTTTAAGGTCTGAGTTTCCTGTGTCAAATAACCAAGCCGAGTACGAAGCCCTACTGGATGGTTTGAAGCTGGCTAGGGAAGTCGGAGCCCAAAAGCTTACCATCTTCAGCGATTCACAAATAGTCACCTCACAAATAGAAGGAAGCTACCAGGAAAAGGATCCCACCATGAAAAAGTACCTAGATAATACCAGAGAACAGCTCGGAAAATTCATGAAATATGAGATTTGACATATACCTTGGGAATAAAATGTCCGAGCTGATGCACTTTCAAAACTACTCAGCACCAAACCAGAGGGCAATAATAGAAGCCTCATTCAAGAAACACTACAAAACCCGTTAACCTCGGAAGAAGAAAAGGTCCTAAACATATCAGACCAGGACCAGGGGTGGATGACTCCCATAATCAACTACCCCAAGTCCAAAACACTCCCCACAGATAAAAAGGAGGCAAAAAGGCTCGTACGAGAAGTACAGTATTACACCAAAGTGCGCAACGTCCTATATAGAAGATGGATTTCAACACCCCTCCTAAAATGTGTCTTGATCTCCACCACAAAGGAAGTCTTAGAAGAAGTCCATAGTGGCATGTGCGGCAACCACCTCAGGGCGCGAGCTCTTTCCAAAAAGGTACTCCGAGCTGGTTTTTTTGGCCGACCTTGCAAAAGGAAGCAACAGAGTTTGTCAAGACATGCCCCCCATGCCAGAAGCATGCCAACTTTCATATCACCCCACCTGAAGAGCTCATCTGCGTCATTTCACCCTGGCCATTTGCAAAATGGGGGCTCGACCTCCACGGACCCCCCAGGGATCAGGGCAAGTCAAGTTCCTCATTGTAGGAATAGACTACTTCATAAAGTGGATTGAGGCAGAGCCATTGGCTGCCGCCACCGCCCAACGAAGTCGGAAGTTCCTATACAGAAACATCGTCACAAGATTTGGGGTCCCATGCTCCATCACCACGGACAATGGCATTCAGTTCACCGACACGGGCTTTAGAAACCTAGTAGCTGATCTGAAAATCAAGCACCAGCTTACCTCAGTGGAGAACCCATAAGCCAACGGACAGGCAGAAGCCGCCAACAAATTCATATTGGTAGGGTTAAAATGCAGACCTCAAGCGCAAAAGGAGCCTGGACTGAAGAGCTCTCACAAATCTTATGGCATACCGGACGACGCCACACTCCACCACCGGAGAATCATCCTTCCGACTTGCTTACGGAATGGAGGCAATGATTCTCGTAGAAGTAGAGGAAAGATCCCCTAGAGTGATCTTCTATAATGAGGATACCAACTCCCAAGCACAAAGGGAAAAGCTCAACCTACTTCCAGAAGTCCGAGAAAGAGTTTGGATTAGAGAGAAAATGCTAAAGCGTCGAATGGCTTCAAGGTACAACCGAAAGGTAATCTAACAAAGCTTCGCTACCGATGACCTCATTCTAATCTGAAATAATATCGGAGCAGGTCGGTCAGGAGAAGGGAAGCTAGAAACTAACTAGAAAAGGCCATACCGAGTCACAGAAGTACTAGGAAAAGGTTACTATAGGGTGGCCGACCTCCAAGGGCAGGAGCTCCCAAGATCATGGCATGCCTGTAACCTAAGAAGGTACTACAGCTAAAAGAAAAAGGTTTCAGTCCAAGGCGCACTCTTTTTCTCCCTAAACGGTTTTTTAATGAGGCATCAGGCCGAAACCCAAAGCTGCCCGACTAGTAGGGTAAGCCCTCATATGTACATACTCTCATTTACATTTTTTATTTTGCTACTTGAATAAAAATTTAAGATTTCCTAAAAGAGTTTCCTACCAAGATGCATTAATTTACGCTCAAAATAAACGCAAAATTCATCACCCGACCAGGAAAGGTCGGCAAGGTGAAGCGATAAAGCCCAAATTAATGCAAGAAGTTATAAAAAGTAACCCATATAAAGCGGCCTGACGAGGTCGGACTAAAATGGGATTACTAAAAATAACTTATGAAGGCTCGACAGAGAAGTCGGACCAATGAAAGGATCACTACAAGTGGAACAGCACCTTACAAATGCCAAAAAGGTTGAAAAACCTAGGGCTGAAGTGCTTAGCTAAAGGGTACAAGTCCCAAAAAGGGACGCTACTTAAAAAGCGAAAGCACAACCTGGAAACAAAGCTAAAAAGTCGTCCAAATAAACTAAAAAGAAAAGTTTCCACATGAGAACACTACCTAAAAAGTTATTGGAAATCGACTAAAAAGCCCAGACAACGAGCCGTAAGGATGACGTCGTCAAAGCAGAAGGTTGTCAATGCAGCTAAGACAAGGCGTAGTCCAAAAGGCAAAGGTAAAAGTTCATGGAGTGAACACTACCTCAGAAGATGTTGGACGAGAGAGCTCCGAACATCTAAATCCCAAAGGCATAAGACCCGCGAAGGGATGCCATCGCCAAAGGCAAGGCCGTACAAAGGTAGAAGAAAAAACAACATAAAGACGGAGGCACTCCACCAAAATCGAATATCCACAGTCAGACACGAAAAAATTTTGAAACATTAAAGACTCAAGCACGGCAGTCCAAGAGTAAAAAAGTTCTTTGATTAAAAGTTGCTAAGAAGCAACTATAGAGTATCAGGAATCCATCCAATCAAAATTACACAACCAGGAGTTCAAAAGGTCCACAGGTCGGACCATATCAATACATATAAAAAAGTAAGAGAGAAATAAAAGGAATCACAAAGGATCCAGCTTTGGCCTAGTCGCTGCGTCCTGAGGAGAAGGAGAGATAACTGAGATCGGCGTAGCACCAACCACACTGTTTAGACCATTCAAGATCTCGACCTCGGGGTTTGCCTCAAGTCAGGGCGTCTCGGTAGAAGGGACTGAAGAGGATTTGGTGGAAGGGTCTAGTGCGGGAACCTCGTCATCATCAGGGGCAGGCACAATCTTGCCATTCTCCACAATATTATCCATGCTAAACAGACTGAGGTCGGCATCAGGAGCGATAATTCAGACTTGGGCCTTCAGATTCTCATATAAAGCAGTCTTACCATTCACCACATGGCCCTGGAGCTCGGCATACTCATCATAAGCAGACTGAAGCCTCTCCTTAGTATCCAACAACTTGCCATAGGTCCGAGTATAGCTCTCCTTAGCCTTCTTGGCCATATCCTTAGCAAGGTTAGCAGCAGCCTCTGCGGCAGTAGCCCGGGCCTTCTCCTTACCCACATCAAGCTCCAGCCCGACGTTCTTCGCTTCCAGCTAGAGGCCGGATTCATTAGGGAGGTCAAGTATACATGGTTAACAAATGTGGTGCTTGTAAAAAATCAAAATGGGAAATGGAGGATGTATGTCAATTATACCGACCTCAACAAAACATGTCCAAAGGATCCGTATCCCTTTCCCAATATCGATGCTTTAGTAGATTTCTCTTTAGGATATCAATACCTATCCTTCATGGACGTGTACTCGGGATATAACCAAATCCCGATGTACAAGTCAAACCAGGAGAAGACATCATTCATCACACCTAGAGTGAGTTACTGCTACGTGGTTATGCCATTTGGATTAAAAAATGCAGGAGCCACATATCAAAGGTTGATGAACAAGATGTTCGCGCCTCACCTCGGAAACTAAATGGAGGTATATGTGGACGACATGTTACTAAAAACTAAGGATGAGGCAAATCTCCTATCCAACCGCTCACAAGTCTTCAACACCATAAGAAGACATGGGATGAGACTAAATCCTACAAAGTGTACATTCGCGGTGGAGGCAGAAAAATTTTTGAGATTTATGCTCACACAAGGGGGAATTGAGGCTAACCTTGACAAGTGTAGAGAAATCTTAGAAATGAGGATTCTGACTTATTTGAAAGAAGTCCAACAGTTGAATGGCTGACTTGCAGCCTTGTCCAGATTTCTAGCAGGATCGGCCTTGATATCCTTACCACTTTTCTCACTACCTAGAAAAGAATTCCAATTCGAGTGGACTCCTGAATGTGAAGAAGCCTTTCAAAAATTCAAGAAATTCTTAAGTCAACCACCCATCCTTACCCGGCAAGAAACGGGAGAAGAGCTTGTGCTGTACCTAGCTGTCGCTGATAAGGTAGTAGCATCAGCACTTATACGAGAAGAAGAGGTCAGACAACATCCCATTTATTTCACTAGTAAAGTCTTACAAGGGCTAGAATTAAGGTATCAAAAAATTGAAAAATTTGCATACGCTTTGATCGTGGCATCTAGGAGACTCCGACCTTACTTTCAGGCACACACCATAAGAGTCCAGACGAATCAACCCATGAAGCAGATCCTCTGAAAGACAGATATAGCAGGTCAGATGATACAGTGGGCCATAGAACTATCTGGGTTCAACTTATGATATGAAACTTGGATAGCCATCAAAGCTCAATACCTTACCGACTTCATAGCAGAATACTCAGGTGACAAGAATGAAACCTCCACAACCTGGAACCTCTATGTAGATGGGTTTTTCAATAAGGTAGGAAGTGGTGCGGGCATCATACTAGTCAGTGAAGAAGGAACTCAAATAGAGGTTTCCTTGAAATTCGAATTCCCTGCTTCCAACAACCAGGCCGAGTATGAAGCCCTGATTGCAGGACTGAAACTTGTCAAAGACGTTAGAGCAACCAAAGTGGTAGTTTTCAGTGATTCTCATATAGTAATCTCTCAAATCAATGGAGAGTACCAAGCAAAAATCCTAATATGAAGAGATACTTGGAGAAAACACTTGAGCATCTTCAACAATTTTTTGATACCGAGGTTCGACACATAACTTGGAAACTTAATAGCAGAGCAAATGCCATTTCTAAGTTGGCAAGCACCAAGCCTGGAGGGAATTACAGAAGTCTGATATAAGAAATCCTCAAGGAGCCCTCAGTTATCAAGTCAAATAATAAATCAGACATTCTACATGTCTCTGGCTTAAACCTCGGATGGATGACTCCCTTTATCGAATATTTAAAATTCGACATCCTCCCCGAGGAGTAGAAGGAAGCCAAAAGAATTCAGAGGGAAGCACAGAACTACACTTTGGTACAAAATGTCCTTTACAGAAGAAGAGTATCCACACCTTTGTTAAAATGTGTTCCGAATTGTAGAAATGAAGAAGTCCTGGAAGAAGTACATAACGACATCTGCAGAAACCATCTCAGAGCACGGTCTCTAGCTAGGAAGGTAGTCCGAGTTGGATTCTTCTGGCCGACTTTGCAAAGGGACGCGGCCAACTTTTTTAGAAAATGTCCACCTTGCCAGATGCATGCCAACTTCTACATCGCTTCTCCCGAAGAGCTCATTAGCGTAACCTCTCCATGGCCTTTTGTGAAGTGAGGGTTGGACCTACTTGGATTTTTCCCCCAAGCCCCTGGACAGGTTAAGTACGTCATTGTGGGAGTGGATTACTTCACCAAGTGGATAGAAGCAGAACCACTAGCTACTATCACAGCTCAAAGAAGTCGGAAATTCCTTTACAAGAATATCATTACCACAGATAATGGTACACAGTTCATCGACTCTACATTCAAGAACTTAGTAGCTAGTATGAAGATCAAGCATCAGTTCACATCAGTAGAACATCCCCAAGCTAATGGACAAGTCGAAGAAGCCAATAACGTTATATTAGCTGGACTAAAGAAGAGGCTGCAGGATACAAAGGGAGCTTGGGTAGAGGAGCTCCCGCAAGTGCTCTAGGCTTACAGAACAATCCCTCATTCCATGACTGGGGAAACACCCTTCCGACTTGCATACGAAATAGAAGCTATGATCCCTGTTAAGGTCAATGAAAAAAGTCCAAGAGTAATATTCTATGACGAGGTCGGGAATGTTCAAGCCCAAAAAAAAGAGCTAGAACTCCTCCCAAAAATTCGAGAACAAGCCCAAATAAGAGAAGCAGCGCTAAAGCAAAGGATGTCGGCCAGATACAATAAAAAGGTCATACAAAGAACCTTCGCCACAAGTAACCTAGTCTTGATAAGAAATGACATCGGGGTAAACAAGTCGGGCGAAAGGAAGCTCACTGCCAATTGGAAGAGACCTTTCAAGGTAACCGAAGTCTTGGGAAAAGACTATTACAAAGTGTCCGACTTGTATGAAGTCAAGCTTCAAAGGTCGTGGCACGCATGCAATTTGAAGAGATATTATATCTAGAAGCACACCTCACTCCCTAATGTACTCTTTTTTCCGACTTCACCGTTTTATTCCGAGAAGGGTTTTCCTGAAGGGGGTTTTAACAAGGTATCAAAGCGGGAACTAGGGAAAAGAAAGTTATCCCCTCAGTAGCAAAGCATGTTTTGTAAATTACACTTCATCAATAACAATATATCTTTTTTTCCATTACTATTTTCTACGATACTCATTGACTTAAGCTAAAAAAAACGCAAAAATCAATTGCCCGACCTAGCGGGTCGGCAAGATAAAGTGACGAGGTACAAGTTGGTGTAAAGAGGCTATAAACGGCGATCATGTCAGCTCGGAAAAAATGACTTACAACTTAGAAGTCGTAAAGCATTCGTGCAATAAGGAATGCATCCTAAAAATTACCTAAGTTATAAAAAAGACCCAATAATAAAACAAACTAGTCGTTCGAACAAAGTAATGGAAAACCTTTTTTATAAATCCTAAGGAAAAGGATATTTGTTAAAAGCTTTCGCAAAAGCCTCATAAAAAGTCATAAAACCAGATCAATAACAGATGAGTTGTCTGACTTATACGATGAAAGCATTCATCCTAAGGCAAAAGAAAATTCAAATTTACAAAAAAAAAATTTTAAGGAAGATCAAAAGGAGCAGTCGTTAAATCTTATCAAAAGGGTCAACACCCACAACAAGTAAACAAAAGCAAAAACTAAAAGTTGTTAAGATTCTTTAAGAAGGACCAGAGTCATCAGAAGTACGCAAAAAGTGTACACAAAAAAAATAACATAAATATTTATAAAAGGTCCCACAAGCCGGGCCTTAATAAAAGTACTAAACAGGGCCAATAAGTGAATTTTGATCTTCAGCTACAAAGGAATCGGGTTCGGCGGAGGAAGTCGGAAGGTTCTCCTCGGTTGGGATGACTTCTGGCTGAGGTGAAGAACTCGGTATAGCCTCCTCGGAAGTAACGACTTCTGGAGGAGGAGACTCAAGCAAATGCTGGCCAGCTGTCTTGAGCTCAGAGTCGGTGGGATGACGAGGGGGAAGGACAATCTTCTTGTTAACTACGACCTTGTCAGGGTTAAGAGAAGACAAGTTTATGTCCGGAGTAATAACTCAGACTTGGCTCTTCAAAACCTCAAACACCTCCTCTGTACCCTCAGCAATTGACTCCTCTAAGTCGGCATACTCCTCTTTAAGTCGCTTTACCTCCTCTTTCAGATCCAAGTTCTTCCCATAAACTCGGACATAATTCCCCTCAATTTTCTTCATTAACCCGTCATCCATAGCACAAAAGGCCTCAGATCTTTTCTCATTCTCCCGAGCTTTGAGGAGATCAGACTCTAGCTTCAGTTTTTCCTCCTCTAATTCTTTCTTTGCCTCACGAAGAGAAGCCACTTCGACTTGAAGGGCCTCCAAAGAATGCTGAGTAGCATTCAAAGGAGTCCTCTCTAACTTTTTTAGTAAGGTGGAGCATACCCCATTTTTCCGAATCCCTCCTCGGATCAAGACTTGGAGGTGGTTCTTTATAGAAAGGATGTGCTTCTCACAAAACCTCACCCCATCAAATATGGCGTCATAAATATTGGTACCACCGGATTCCGAAGTCTTTCTTTTCTTTGAACTCGGTTCCGAGAAGAGGGGAACAGGAGGGGTGACCACAAAAGGAGAAGAAGAAGGAGGAGGAGGAGGAGGAAATGTAACGACCCAATTTCTGGTACGTCATGATCATACTAGAAACTGAGCGCTACCAACTTGTCTTCCTAATTATTATCTATTATTTATTATATGAGCCTGAGTCATTGTTAAAAACGTAGTTAATTTGCGAGGTACTTTTTTTTCTAAAACATTTGGATTAATAAATAGAATCATTCATAAGCAATTCACAAATAATAATAGATAAAACGGTTATAAACAACCACACATAAATACATCTCAAGCAGTTGAAACATTCCGTGAACCAGCTTTATTAGAGTATAGCCTTTTAGTTAGAACACCCATATATATATATATATATATATATATATATATATATATATATATATATATATATATATATATATATATATATATAACATCCCAGGCCCTGACCTGTTCAAGAAGTCCCTAAGCTGGCACCCAGGCTAGCCTAGACTCTATACTCACCTAGTCCCTCTAAACTATTAAAGCGAGAGAAAGTATGTTCTAAGTCTTCAAAACTCAAGTCAGGTGGAATGTCATCAAAAGGTGGAACATCATCTTCTACTCCTCTGCACGATCAAATATTGCCATATGACATCACTCCAGTACCTCATCAAGTAGCCACATAACAAGAGTCTCGTACATAGGATTTAGGTTAAAGTTCGCGTACAAACGGGGTGCAGACGTTGGCTGGTCTCACCGTATATACATATGAACAGAGAACGGGATTCACCCTAGACTCAGAAGGCTACCTAGAGCGGAATCCTCTTTATGAACAGTCATCAGCGAACTACGGAAGGGTACGCAAGCTTCCATCTGAAGGGGAAAGGGAGAGAGAAGGGGTAAGAACTTGGGAGTTCTTAGTAGGGTCGGGGTTATTAGTTAAGTTCATTAATTCTGTGTTGTTTAGCAGACAAATAGCAGAATACAAGAAGCAATAAATAGAAGATACATATAAATAGAGGAAATAGAGAAAATAGAAAATAGAACACAAACAGAAAAATACAAGAAAATACAACACAGACACAGAGAATAGAATACAAACAAGGAAAGCATACATTCATACAACAATCATAACAGAGGAAAATGCACAGCCAAGTATGATGCATGTCTAGCCCTAGTGCAGGTAATGAGCTCATTTGTCGGTTACATACCCGCTCCCGACGTTACCCAGTAACCTCTGTCTGGATAAGGCTTTCCTGTTGGCAATATCCACTGCAAGCAACCTTTGTCTTGCAAGGCGGCACTTATTAGCCGATATACACCCAACAGACTCACTATAAGCAACCTCTGTCTTACAGGAGCAACAACATACTCACTGTTAGCAACCTCTGTCTTACATGAGCAACAACACACTCACTGTAAGCAACCTCTGTCTTACAGGAGCACACTCATCTCGATACCTCTGTAAGCAACCCCTGTCTTACAGCAAAGCATTATAGCAAGGTATCCCAGGAAAGCGTTCTCAGTGGTCGTACCACCATCTATCTGACTGCCTCTCTGCAGCAGATTCTTACATAATCATTCTCATTATCATCATTCATTAACATTCTCATTATTCATCATCACTTTCACATTCTTATGCAGTACTTCTTTCTTCCTCTATTCAATCATGCTATACAAACTCTACAGCTTTTACATTTACAACATCTTAATTCAAACCATTTCTCTTTATCACATTACTCTTTTTTCTTTGTCTTTTTACTTTGTTCTGATTACTCTTTTCTCTGTATCCCGTTATTCTACTCTGGTTACTCTGTTCTCTGTGTTTCTCTACTCTGCTCTGATTTCTCTGTTTAACGTATGTATTTAAAGCTTATGTAAATTTCGGTATGAATAGTTAGTCTGTCCCAAGTATAGGTTCATTAAGTCTATACTGAAATAGTTTAACTTTTCATATAATACCTAATCCTAATGGCAACTCAAGGACTAACTATGTTGCCCTAGTTCATTGACTAATCTCTATCTGTTTCTGTCATTAAAATTTTACAGATTTTTCTTTGGTTTTTATCTTTTTTTTAGCTTTTATCTTTCTTTTATCTTTGTCTCACTAATATGTTCTTACCACTCCCTAAATGTTTTATGAAGGTAATTATGAGATTCTGCGCTTAAAGTTGTCTTTCTAAAGCTTTTACAGAAAACTGCCTTTTTCGCATTATTTTATCATTAAATTTTCGAAAATTAACTTTACTTTAACCTTTAACCTTTAAAATTCACTTTTTACCACCCGTAACTTTTAATATTTCTACTTTTACCACCCTAACTTTCAGAAATTACCAAACAACCCCTTAAACACCAAAAATTTTACTTCCTTGCCCTTTTCAATATCTAAGGCCTGTTCTTCATTGTTCTTCATCAGACTCAAAGTGTTCTTCATGTTCTTCATAAATTCTTCAGATTCCTTCTCTGTTTTTACCCGTTTTTCAGTCTTTTCAGCAACCAATTTTTACTATAATTCATAATAAATTAGCAGCCACTAAAACTCCATCTTTTCTACATGATTTCAACACAAATTGAACCTCAATTTAAGCTTAGGGTTTTGTTTTTCCAGCTGCCCAAGAACATGAACTTTAAAGCTTGAATTTCATCAAATTTCATCAAAATTTTACCAAATTTTCACCAAGAATCAATCATATATGCAACCAATTTTTAGCACATCCAATTTATACAACATTCACACAACTCAAACACAAATAATCAAGATTAATTTCGTGACACTCTATCTGGTTTTGCTGCTCCTAATTCAATTAAACTTTCAGGTGGTCTTTAAGCACTTTTTCCTCCTAAATCACATCAAGAAAACACATATTTAACCATGTTTCCTTGAAACCGAATCAAAAGAGAGATGGTGCAGCCAACTCACCTTGATTCCTGCCTTGATAAGTCATATGATCATGTAGAGAAAGAAGAGAGGATCATTTTGGTCGGATTGGAATTTTGATTTGAGTTTTAGTTCAGCAGAAATCAAGCTTTGAAGATTTGGAACTAAGAACTTTTCTCTCTTTTTCTCTCTACCTATTTTTGGCCACAAAGTGAAAATGATCCAGCCTTGAGGGTTTTGGGGGTGTAGGGTGAGTTGTGATTGGTTGGCTTGGAGGTGGATTAAAATAATATTAAAATATCTCAGGTGTATAACTACTAAAACTAGGTGTATCGGAACACTTGCGAAAACATCTCTAAAAATTATTTTCTGAGTTACTAGCATAAATGACACTAGTAACATATTTATTATGAGAATAAAACATGAATAATGAGGCCTTAGCATTGCTAAAGTCATCAGAGAGTGCTGGTGCTAAGCTGCACCAATAAATTGTGAACCCGGTTAAACCGGTTTTCTGTTTTTAACTAAAACTGATCAGGTAACCTTATAAAATCATTCAAGAAGCTTCTAATACTAATATAATGATAATATCATCCTATTATCTCTCTTCTCTCATAAATCGGGTCCAGTTTGTCAAACTGAGACTATTTACGAAAAACCGAATCAAAATTCCTAACCGATACGGTTCAAAAACTAGGTTCTTCGTAACTGCGTTATTGAGCTTGCCTCATAAAAGGTTCTATTTTAAAGATGACATAATGACAATGAGGATTGAGATACTTGATGATATATCAGAGGTTCTCCCCTTACTGATCTTCCGGAGGATTCCGTATTTTCAGAAAAGATCTCACGTACTCGAAAATCGGGGTTGTTACATTCTACCCTCCTTAAAGAAAATTTTGCCCTCAAAATTTCAGCCACGTGCAGAATCCATCTTCAAGTGATCTACTTTCTTCAAGCCATCCTGATGAAGAGCTAGGTCCGTTCCTTACAGCATCCAAATCTAACATAGTCATTGCCATGTATATCATAACAGCTATTAGGATAGCTGGTCTCACATCGATTCGTCGTTTGGATCTCGATTAAACCATGCCTATTCACAGTCATTGAGGTCTTATCCACACCAAACAATCAACATTAAGGTGATCAGTCTTAATATCTCAAGTTAAGTACGAACATTCCCAAAATGAGCGCTCATAGACATTCATACCAAATGTATCTTAAAGATACCCTAATAGCATGAGACACACAATAGAGTATGCAATGAAGGATAGTCAGTCCACTCCCCAGGCTCTACTGGGAACAAACTGCTCTGATACCAAATTGTAACGACCTAATTTCTGGTACGTCATGATCATACTAGAAACTGAGCGCTACCAACTTGTCTTCCTAATTATTATCTATTATTTATTATATGAGCCTGAGTCATAGTTAAAAACGTACTTAATTTGCGAGGTACTTTTTTTTTAAAACGTTTAGATTATTAAATAGAATCATTCATAAGCAATTCACAAATAATAATAGATAAAACGGTTATAAACAACCACACATAAATACATCTCAAGCAGTTGAAACATTCCGTGAACCAGCTTTATTAGATTATAGCCTTTTAGTTAGAACACCCCTAGATATAGCTATATATATATATATATATATATATATATATACATACAACATCCCAGGCCCTGACCTGTTCAAGAAGTCCCTAAGCTGGCACCCAGGCTAGCCTAGACTCTATACTCACCTAGTCCCTCTAAACTACTAAAGCGAGGGAAAGTATGTTCTAAGTCTTCAAAACTCAAGTCAGGTGGAACGTCATCGAAAGGTGGAACATCATCTTCTACTCCTCTGCATGATCAGATATTGCCATATGACATCACTCCAGTACCTCATCAAGTAGCCACATAACAAGAGTCTCGTACATATGATTTAAATTAAAGTTCGCGTACAAACGGGGTGTAGACGTTGGCTGGTCTCACCGTATATACATATGAACAGAGAACGGGATTCACCCTAGACTCAGAAGGCTACCTAGAGCGGAATCCTCTTTATGAACGGTCATCAGCGAACTACGGAAGGGTACCCAAGCTTCCATCTGAAGGGGGAAGGGAGAGAGAAGGGGTAAGAACTTGGGAGTTCTTAGTAGGGTCGGGGTTATTAGTTAAGTTCATTAATTCCGTGTTGTTTAGCAGACAAATAGCAGAATACAAGAAGCAGTAAATAGAAGATACATATAAATAGAGAAAATAGAAAAAATAGAAAACAGAACACAAACAGAAAAATACAAGAAAATACAACACAGACACAGAGAATAGAATACAAACAAGGAAAGCATACATTCATACAACAATCATAACAGAGGAAAATGCACAGCCAAGTATGATGCATGTCTAGCCCTAGTGCAGGTAATGAGCTCATCTGTCGGTTACATACCCGCTCCCGACGTTACCCAGCAACCTCTGTCTGGATAAGGCTTTCCTGTTGGCAATATCCACTGCAAGCAACCTTTGTCATGCAGGGTATCCACTGCAAGCAACCTTTGTCTTGCAGGGCGGCACTTATTAGCCGATATACACCCAACAGACTCATTATAAGCAACCTCTGTCTTACAGGAGCAACAACATACTCACTGTAAGCAACCTCTGTCTTACATGAGCAATAACACACTCACTGTAAGCAACCTCTGTCTTACAGCAAAGCATTATAGCAATGTTTTCCAGGAAAGCGTTCTCAGTGGTCGTACCACCATCTATCTGACTGCCTCTCTGCAGCAGATTCTTACATAATCATTCTCATTATCATCATTCATTAATATTCTCATTATTCATCATCACTTTCACATTCTTATGCAGTACTTCTTTCTTCCTCTATTCAATCATGCTATACAAACTCTACAGCTTTTACATTTACAACATCTTAATTCAAACCATTTCTCTTTATCACATTACTCTTTTCTCTTTGTCTTTTTACTTTGCTCTGATTACTCTTTTCTCTTTATCCCTTTATTCTGCTCTGGTTACTCTGTTCTCTGTGTTTCTCTACTCTGCTCTGATTTCTCTGTTTAACGTATGTATTTAAAGCTTATGTAAATTTCCATATGAATAGTTAGTCTGTCCCAAGTATAGGTTCATTAAGTCTATACTAAAACAGTTTAACTTTTCATATAATACCTAACCCTAATCGCAACTCAAGGACTAACTATGTTGCCCTAGTTCATTCACTAATCTCTGTCTGTTTCTGTCATTAAAATTTTACAGACTTTTCTTTGGTTTTTATCTTTTTTTTTTAGCTTTTATCTTTCTTTTATCTTTGCCTCACTAATATATTCTTACCACTCCCTAAATGTTTTATGAAGGTAATTATGAGATTCTGCGCTTAAAGTTGTCTTTCTAAAGCTTTTACAGAAAACTGCCTTTTTCGCATTATTTAATTATTTTTATTAAATTATTATTTTTAATTAAATATTGTTATTTAATATTTTATTATTTTTTATTATTTTATCATTAAATTTTTGAAAATTAACTTTACTTTAACCTTTAACCTTTAAAATTCACTTTTTACCACCCGTAACTTTTAATATTTCTACTTTTACCACCCTAACTTTCAGAAATTACCAAACAACCCCTTAAACACCAAAAATTTTACTTCCTTGACCTTTTCAAGATCTAAGGCCTGTTCTTCATTGTTCTTCATCACACTCAAAGTGTTCTTCATGTTCTTCATAAATTCTTCAGATTCCTTCTCTGTTTTTACCCGTTTTTCAGTCTTTTCTGCAACCGATTTTTACTATAATTCATAATAAATTAGCAGCCACTAAAACTCCATCTTTTCTACATGATTTTAATACAAATTGAACCTCAATTTAAGCTTAGGGTTTCATTTTTCCAGCTGCCCAAGAACATGAACTTTAAAGCTTGAATTTCATCAAATTTCATCCAAATTTCACCAAATTTTCACCAAGAATCAATCATATATGCAACCAATTTTTAGCAAGAGAAAAGAGAACTAACTAACCTTAGATCTCTGGTCGGCTATCAGTAAAGGAACCTTCTAGCCGGTTAGGTTAAGCAAAGAGCGCTGGCAGGGATTCTTTCCTGAAAGTGCGAACGTGAAAGAGCCCCTAGGTTAACATCAGTTAGCCGTGAAGAACGCAGGTAACCTTACCGGGCTTGATTCGTGAAAGTCAGCTCTGGCTTTCGGCTCCTATTCTGCCGCTGTTCGTATTAGTTATTCACAATTTTTTCCTTTAATGGTATCGATCGATAGGGAATCACCTTCCTCGAACTATCCATAGCTGGAGCTTACTAGAGAGCCGTCAAGAAGCATCCAACCAATCCAGTTTCACCAATCCTGTTAGGCTGTTTTGGAAAGCCAGCGAGCTTTAGGGCAAGGAAGTCAAATTGTTGATGCGGAGAATGCCCTCTTTCTCTTTTAAGGATCAAGAGTTTCTTAGACGACTAATGCCTTCTCCCAACCTCCAATTTGAGGTTGAGCACAAGAAAAAGCAAAAAAGAAGCAACTCCTTGAGCGCTAGGAGAGGGACCGCCAGATTGAGGATGAGGAGCGGGGTCGTTTTTCAAGCACGAATAGAACGATCTAAAGGGGTGTGCAACCTAGAGAGATGGCCGTCTCTCTTTGATGAATGTGGTATCGAGGTTCGGTTCATTTTAGCCAATTTATACAACATTCACACAACTCAAACACAAATAATCAAGATTAATTTCGTGACACCCTACCTGGTTTTGCTGCTCCTAATTCAATTAAACTTTCAGGTGGTCCTTAAGCACTTTTTCCTCCTAAATCACATCAAGAAAACACATATTTAACCATGTTTCCTTGAAACCGAATCAAAAGAGAGATGGTGCAGCCAACTCACCTTGATTCCAGCCTTGATAAGTCATATGATCATGTAGAGAAAGAAGAGAGGATCATTTTGGTCAGATTGGAATTTTGATTTGAGTTTTAGTTCAGCAGAAATAAAGCTTTGAAGATTTGGAACTAAGAACTTTTCTCTCTTTTTCTCTCTACCTATTTTTGGCCACAAAGTGAAAATGATCCAGCCTTGAGGGTTTTGGGGGTGTAGGGTGAGTTGTGATTGGTTGGCTTGGAGGTGGATTAAAATAATATTAAAATATCTCAGGTGTATAACTACTAAAACTAGGTGTATCGGAACACTTGCGAAAACATCTCTAAAAATTATTTTCTGAGCTACTAGCATAAATGACACTAGTAACATATTTATTATGAGAATAAAATATGAATAATGAGGCCTTAGCATTGCTAAAGTCATCAGAGAGTGCTGGTGCTAAGCTGCACCAATAAATTGTGAACCCGGTTAAACCGGTTTTCTGTTTTTAACTAAAACTGATCAGGTAACCTTATAATATCATTCAAGAAGCTTCTAATACTAATATAATGATAATATCATCCTATTATCTCTCTTCTCTCATAAATCGGGTCTGGTTTGTCAAACTGAGACTATTTACGAAAAACCGAATCAAAACTCCTAACCGATACGGTTCAAAAACTAGGTTCTTCGTGACTGCGTTATTGAGCTTGCCTCATAAAAGGTTCTATCTTAAAGATGACATAATGACAACGAGGATTGAGATACTTGATGATATATCAGAGGTTCTCCCCTTACTGATCTTCCGGAGGATTCCGTATTTTCAGAAAAGATCTCACGTACTCGAAAATCGGGGTTGTTACAGGAAAAGGGTTTAAGCGACTTAACTTGTGAAGAGGTTCCCAAATCAAACTTGGTCAGAGAGGGAGTATCTGGCTTCCCGCTTTCTTGCAACTGAGCAGCTCGAGCTCGGGCGTTCCTTTTGGCCTCCTAAACTTTCTGGTAAGCTTTGGATCCGCTTTTCATTTTTTCTACACAAGGAGTAAGAAATATCAACAAACAAGTCAGGGAAGCAAGCAATTGTTTATAAATAGTAGTAAAAAGTACCTAGTTCGGTACGGACATAACTCGGTGTTCCGAGAAGGAACTTCTTAGTGTCAAGGTTTGGAGCCCGTCCCCAAGCCTCTCGGAAGAACTCGACTACAGCCTCCTCGACTTCGTCCAAGTCAACCAAATTATATTTCTCAATAGGGGCAGCCTCTACCCAATATTACTGGAAGTGAGGCTCATCATTCTCATTTAAAAAGAAGGGGGTGGTGATCCTTGGTAGCACGAACTTTAAAAAAATTGTTAAAATCGTGAAATGATTCATCAAAAATAGAGAAGACCTTCCGACCTTGGATAGCCTGAAAGGAAACCCGTTGTTGTTTATTTGAAGCACTGAAAGGCTTAATAAGGTGGAAAAGAAAGAAAAAGGTCTTCAAAGAAATCGGAAGGCCGAGCTCACGACTAATGAGTTGATAAATTTTGAGAAATCCTCAGGAATTTGGATGGAGTTGGGAAGGAGCCACTTTTTAATACGAGAAGACTTCTATCTCAAAGTCGAAAAAAGGGAAAGTAACCCCAAGTCGTGTAAAAAGCCAGTCATCCATAAAAAGAAAATGTAGTTCCGATTCGACAGCTCGTCTAAAACAAACTCGGTCTTCAGGGTCAAGGGCTATTATTTCATATTTTACCTCATCCTCCCTAGAGCTACAAATCTTATGGTGCTTACAGAGTTCCTCTACAAAGACATTATCTACTACAGGAACTAAACAAAGAACTAAAGAATCTACCCATTTCAACAAATCCTCAGGAATCTTGGAAGACATTTTCGGAGGAATTGTATGAGACATATAGAAAAATATAACTACATTATGAAAAAAGAAGTTGTCATTACCAATTGTAAACAAAGAAAACCCCCTTTCTTCACAGATCAAAACAATTGACAAACACGGGAAAGTATCTTTGGGAAAATGATAGTGTGTTGGAAACAGTCACAACAAATATCATTTAGGGGCATCTTCATACACGAAGAAGACGATGGCAGTTTTATAACAGCAAAAAGAAAAAATAATAAGCCAACCAACAAAGAATCAAAATAGAACTAGCTTCTACAAAACTACCAACAAGCAAAAACTCACCACAAACTCCACATTCAAATAAGGATTTTCAAAATACAAAGAAACATTGCACACCATAAAGAAAAGCTAACCATTGTTTTCTTAGAAGAAGCCAAAAATAGAGGAGAGCACAGCAGAACAATGAATGATTGATAAACCATTATTTTATGGTTTATCTTGTGCTCAATTGAGTGGTTTTTATCAACTCTTTACCCACTTATTCATACTATTTGCATGGTTTTACATTTGCCTTCCTAATTATGTGCTTTGATTGAAAACATGCTTCTTTGGCCTTAAGTTCCCTATGTTTAATCCTCTCTTATTACCATTAGATGCCTTGATATGTGTGTTAAGTGATTTCAGAGATTACAGGACAGGAATGGCTCAGAGGATGGAAAGGAAGCATGCAAAAGTGGAAGGAATACAAGAAGTTGGAGAAATTGCTAAGCTATCCAGCCTGACCTCTTCGCACTCAAACGGCTATAACTTTAGCTACAGAGGTCCAAATGACACGGTTTCAGTTGCGTTGGAAAGCTAACATCTGGAGCTTCAATTTGATATATAATTTGTCATAGATTCCCCGAAGTTGGACGATGCAAACGCGTGAATGACGCGCCCGCGTCGCATCTGCAAACTTCAATCCGCGCGGACGCATGGACGACGCCTCCGCGTCATTTTCCCGCGACCTGAACGTAACAGAAATCGCAAAGGGCAATTTCTGGTCTGTTTTTGACCCAGTTTTTAGCCTAGAAAACACAGATTATAGGCTATAAAGTGGGGGAATCCATTCATTCATAATAACAAGCTAGCAATTCATAATTTTATAATTTAGATGTAGTTTTAGAGAGAGAGGTTCTCTCCTCTCTCTTAGGATTTAGGATTAGAATTCCTCTTAAAGGATTTAGGATTTTCAACTTCCTCTCAGGTTCAATATTCCTTTTACTTTCTATTTCTCTTTTACTTTCAAGATACTTTAATGCTTTCCTTTAATTACTTATGTTGCCAAATTAGCTTATGAACCTTTCATGTTAGGATTTTCTATTATTAATGCAATTGAGATATTTCATATTTTTATTTAGATTTTTATATTCTTGGTTTTAATTGATGAATTGATAAATTGGAGACACTTGAGTTATCAAACTCCTTGTTGATTGAAAATTGGAATTCTTCAAGAATTAATTCGAGTTTAAATAACTCTAGTCTTTCCCAAGGAAAGACTAGGACCTGAGGAATCAAAATTAATTCATCCATTTAACTTACCTTCATAGTTAGAGGTTAACAAGGTGGGGGAAAAATCCAATTCTCATCACAATCGATAAGGATAACTAGGATAGGACTTCCAAAGTTCTCATACCTTGCCAAGAGTTTATTTTATAGTTATTTATTTATTTTATTCTTCTTATCATTTAACATACCGGTTCCTTACTTTCAAAACCCCAATTTACAAAACTCATAACCAATAATAAGAACATACCTCCCTGCAATTCCTTGAGAAGACGACCCGATATTTAAATACTTCGGTTATCAATTTATTTAGGGGTTTGTTACTTGTGACAACCAAAACATTTGTAAGACAGGTTGATTGCTTGGTTTAGTAACTATACTCGCAACAAGAATTTACTATAACTTCTAAACCATCAATCTTCAGTTCTTTTCAAAATGGTGCCATTGTCGGGGAATTGCAAACGTGTGTCTTATTATTGGTTATTGTAAATATTTACTTTTTGCTTGTTTATTTGTTTTTATTTTTGTTTTTTATTTTTACTTTTTCATAAATTAAGAGGTTATTGGTTTTTATTTAGATATTAAAAATTTTTCAAAAAAATTTTTCCTTGGTGTTCTTCTTGATCTTTAATAGGCGGAAAACTTGTCTTGCAACAAATTTCCTTCGGCAAGTGTACCGAATTCGTCGTCAAGTAAAAACTCACAATAGAGTGAGGTCGAATCCCACAGAGATTGATTGATCAAGCAACTTTAATTAAAGGAATGTTCTAGTTGAGCGAACCAGAATTTGAGTTAGGAATTGCAGAAAATTAAATGGCGGGAAAGTAAATAGTGGAAACAGTAAATGCTGGAAATAAAGAGCTGAATGTAAATGGCGGAAAGTAAATTACAAAATCTTAAATGGGGATGGGGCAATTGCTCATAAAAGTAAATGGCAGAAATTAAAGAGAATGGGTAAGATCAGAAATGGGGAGTTCATTGGGCTCAGGAGATGTTGCATTCTCCGGATCAAGTTCATTTTCATCTCTTCCTCAATCAATGCATTCATTGATCTCCTTGGCAATCTTAAGTGATCGAATTACAATTCCTTGTAATTCAATCTCTCAAATCTTGATCAATAGCCAATTCCTTGGTCAATTGCTCATGAGAAGAGATGAAGTATGGTCACTGATTATACCACATGCATTTCCCAAATCAAGTGTTTGAAGGATTATAGTCACATATCCATCCACACCCAATTTGGTCTAGCATGAGAAAGCATTTCTAGCATGATCCCTTCATTCCTCTTTCAAGGTTCAGAAGAGATCCAAGTATGAATAGCTTCTTTTCCAAGATAACTACCCAATTGGATGAAGATCGAAAGCTTTCTAGTAAAATCAAGAGAAAAGATAGAAGAAGGAGAATGAAAACTAAAATTGATCCATCAAATTACAACAGAGCTCCCTAACCCAATGAAAGGGGTTTAGTTATTCATAGCTCTGGAAAATGAAAACAAAGATGGAGAATACATGCTGAAAGTAAACTAGAAGTGCAGAGAAAGTAAAATACAGAGAGTAATTCTAGGCCAAAGGCTCCCTAAAGTTTCCAGCTCTCTAAACTAATTCAAAGTTACTCTTATATATACTACTCTTCTGATCTTCTAGTTGGTTCTTCAAGTCTTGGGTATGGGCTTTTGGATCTTGAGTTTGAAGCAGTTATCTTCATCATTGGGCTTAGCTTTGCTTGCAGAGAGAAACTGTGAAGTAGGCAGGGACTTTTAGCTCAGGACGTTAGTGGTGTTAACGTTAAGTGAAAGTGTGGGTTCGAGAACGTTAGTGGCAATCACCTTTTTCACTAACGTTGCTCACCCAAGTATGAGCCACGTTAACCTCAGCGTTAGTGGCACAAACGTTACCACTAACGTTGCCTCTTGGTCCTTCGCACACGTTATTGGGACTTACCTTTCCCAATAACGTTGCTAAGCCTCCCCCTTCCCTACGTTAGAGTCCACGTTAACTTAGTTAACGTGGCTCTTAAGCCAATCCTTCGAGAACGTTAGTGACACTTACCTTTGTCACTAACGTTCCAATGTGCCCCTATTTCTCACGTTAGAGTCCACGTTAAGTAAGTTAACGTGGCTTCTAACGTAGTCATGCTAGCCATCTCCAATGTTAGTGACAAAGGTGAGTGTCACTAACGTTGGCTCATCATCTCTTTATCCACGTTAGCTTCCACGTTAACTAAGTTAACGTGGGAGTTAACGTTGCTCATGGTGGCTCTTGGTGGTTCACCCCAACGTTAGTGACAAAGGTAAGTGTCACTAACGTGGGCGACCAATTGCTCTCTCCACGTTAGCTTCCACGTTAACTAAGTTAACGTGGGAGTTAACGTGGCTTATGGAAGCTTGGCCAACGTTAGTGACAAAGGTGAATGTCACTAACGTTGGCTTCCCTTTTGCTTCTTAACGTTAGAAGCCACGTTAACTAAGTTAACGTGGCAACTAACGTGGCTAATTATGAGCTTGGTCCAACGTTAGTGACAAAGGGGAGTGTCACTAACGTTGGCCTTATTGTCTTCTTCCACGTTAGAGTTCACGTTAACTAAGTTAACGTGACTCTTAACGTGGGCTATGATGGCTTCGAGGGCGTTATTGGTGATTACTTTTCTCATTAACTTTGCAAGTTAGCTCCCATTTCACGTTAGAGGTCACGTTAGTTAGATTAACGTGGCTGCTAACGTGGTTCTTTCTTACTTCTTTTGTCCTGAAATCAAGCAATAAAGTGCATCAAAGTTCTAATCCAAGTCATGGGAAGTGCAAAATCCAATTTGTCATTAAATTCATGCAAAATCCTCATGAAATCATGTAAAGTGCACAATGTATGCTTGAATCAAGATGTAAGTGAATATCTACCCAAAAAGAGCTTATTTTCTAAGAAAATGCATGAAACTACCCTAAAAACAGTAAAGAAAAGGTTAGTGAAACTGGCCAAAATGTCCTGGCATCACAACACCAAACTTAAAGCTTGCTTGTCCCTAAGCAAGTACTGGAATAAGAGAATGATGAATGGAATGCCAAGAGAAATGAGTCATTCTTGTGGAAGTCATGTTTCTGGTTTTATGGTGGTTTCATGCATAGCAACTTAGGTTCATTCCTTCACTGGCTTTCAGACCTTTATCATGTCCTAGAATACTCACTGTGATTGCATCCCATGAGACTTTTATTCATTAATCCTTTTGTTGTCATTTCAGGCTTATTTATGTTCTTAGGCTAAGTGCTCTGTAAGGGGGTAACTCTTTAAAATAAGCTTTCAACCAACACTCCCGAACCAGTTGGTTCAAGGTGCTAGGTGTTGAAGCACCCCTAAGGACTTACTTCCTCAAGTCTCTCCCCCATACATACACACCACAGGCACATGGTTTATTTATTTTCTTTCCTTGAGGTCTTGGTGTCCAGCACCTCTTTGGGTTACTAAATGTTCGGTAGCAAAGATTGCTCTTGATAGTGGACTTTCAGCTGATAATCCCGGGTTAGTTAACCCAAGTTACCAAGTGATAAAGCACCCCCGAGAGCTTAGTAATCCAAGCAGATCCTTGGTACAGGAACACCACAGACACATCCCTCAAAGCTCAAACCCTTGGTGCCTGGCCTCTTTTCTTGCTATTTTTTTTTCTTTTATTCTTTAACTTTGATTGTTCTTTCCCTTTTTTCTTATTAGGATCTTATTATTTAGCTAGTCTCATGGGTATGTTCAAAGCATAGTATTCATGACAGATAGTTGTCTTCCCACCTTGTGGTTGAACCAACTTAGCTAACTTATAACCACACCACAAACTCAGGAACTTGCTCCATAGTATGAACTCCACTCTGGTCTTTTATAAAACACTCATTCTCTTTTCATTTGATTCAAAAGGACAAGCATACAAGTAAGCAAAGTAAGGATGCAGTGACATAAAGACTAGCAAGCATAGACCTTGATGAGGTACGGAAGTTGGTGAATTAAAAATTATTAAATGGTTACGTTGCAAGTATAGTTCTTAACTCACCGAAAATCTACCTATCAATTTAGAAATATGTCACAGAGAGTTTAAATTAAAAATTACTGGGAGTTTTAAGTCCCAGGTCGTCTCCCAATGAGTTGCAGAAAGTGTGTTATTTTATTAATCAGATGTTCCAAGAAGTTGAGTTAACTAAATTGGAAATTAAATTGAGGAAATTTAATTAATATGAATAAAAGCCTTGACTGGAAGTTGATTAGTTGGAATTTCTACTGTTGATGGAATGATTTTAAGATTAATTTATAATTAATGGTTGTTCTGTTTGGTTATCCTTTACTAGGTAAAGGAAAGTCAAACAAGTTGGAATGCTAGATCTGTTCACAAGTTGCAACCCACTTAGTTCAAAGAGATTGGTGTTAGTGATTAGATAAAAATCCAATAGTTAACCCAATTACAATTTTTCTTTCAATCCTTCCAACTCAAGAGTTCCTTTCAATCAACTCCCCGTCAAGTGAGGGAACTACTCACTCATTGTAAATAATAAATCCATAACACATGAAAGGGAATTAAAAGAAGACATGATTATTGGAATGGAAAAATAAATTAAAATGGAAGAAATAATCCTTGTATCAAATAATCATGAAAGTATTCAAATGACAAAATTGAACAAAGCAAAGAACATGAAAGAATAAAACCAAGTTAAGAGAACGAACTAGAATACCGAGGTCTTGATGAGGAAAAATAACTCTTCTCAATGTTCCAATGCTAAGACCAATTGAAAATTAAAATTCTCCAAAACATAGAGAGAAAAACCTAAGGGAGTAAAACTAGATCTAAAACTGTCTACTGTATAGAATGAATGCTGTCCTTTTGTTTCTGCATATTCTCTAGCTCTAGTCTGCTGTTCCGGGCCGAAAACTGGGTCAAAAAAGGTCCAAAATCGCCCCCAACGAATTCTGTAGATTATGCAGATCGCGTCATCCATGCGGACGCGTCATTCGTGTTTTTCCTTGCCACGCGTTCGCGTCATCTATGCTACCGCGTCGCTTTAGCTTTTCCAATCCGCGCGGCCGCATGTGCCATGCGGCCGCGTCACTGTGATTTGTGCTCCTTCGCGCAGTCGCGTGAGCCATGCAACCGCGTCACTTCTTGCTGGTTATCTCCTCAAATTCTTGTGTTCCTTCCATTTTTGCTCGCTTCCTTTCCAATCTCCAACTCATTTATGCCCTATAAAGTCTGAAACACTCAACACACAGATCACGGCATCGAATGGAATAAAGGAGAATTAAAAATAAATAATTAAAGTTTCTAGGAAACAGTTTTCAAACATGTAATAAATTCAGGAAGGAAATCTAAATGCATGCTAATTTAATGAATAAGTGGGTAAGGATCATGATAAAACCACACAATTAAACACAATATAAACCATAAAATAGTGGTTTATCAACCTCCCCACGCTTAAACATTAGCATGTCCTCATGCTTAATTGAAGGAGATAAGGAAATAAGTATGAACATGTAGAAACTCATGAAATGCAATGCAAGCCTATATATATATATATATATATATATATAGATAAATACAACTATATGATTCCTGCCCACTTGATCAAAAGTAAATAAGCTCTTCAAAATAATTACAAATCAAATTCCACTAATTTTATCATTATACAATAAAACAGATAAAAGTGCAAGAAGATATCTCATGAAAGTAGGGAACATGAAAATTCAAGCATTGAACCCTCACTGATAATGTATGTATGCTCTAATCTCTAGTGTATAGGGTAATCACTCTATCCTTCTCTAATCATGCTTTCTAACTTTTGTTCTTCTCCTAACCAATCAACAACAGTTAATATACCAATGCAAACATCATGAGTTCTTTTCAAGGTTGTAATGGGGCTAAGGTACAGGTAGGGGTATACATTTGGTCAAGTGAGCTAATAAATTGAATCTTTAATTAACCCAAGCTCCAACCTAACTTGTATACTTTTAATGTAATCTTAAAGTTCATACCTAGCTACCCAGAATTTTCTTTTTCAATCCATACTCATGTATCAACTTTATATTTTGATTCTATCATATGTGCATTGATCTTTGAATTCTGAATTCAATATTGGGGTAATTTTGTCCCCTTATTCATTTATTTATTATTTTTTTTTTGACATTAAAATAGATATAGCTTATCAATGCACATAGATTTTTCATTCTTATATTTTCACATGAGTAGGTATCCAAATTCCCCTTAAATTTTCATGACACATTCCCTTAACAACTTTTATTCCCACAATTTCCCATACTTAAATAGCACACACAATTCTATCTTAAGTTAACCAAAGATTCAATTTGGGATATACAATTGTTTTTCGGCTTAAGGTTAGTAATGTGGTAAAATATCGAACAAATGGGATTTGAAGGCTCAAAGTGGTTAACAAAGGTAATTGAAAAGGGTAGGCTTAATTTGGATAAGTGAGTTTAAACAAATAATGGCCTCAATCATGTGCGAGCATATAAATATAATAAATATTGGACATATAAGATAAAACAAAATATAGATCACAATCATAGAGAAGTAAACACACAGGAATGAAGTAATTATGGTTAAATAATGTAACCATACATAAAGGCTCAAATCTTTCACAGGTTGTGTGTTCTTTAGCTCAAATATTATGTTCCAAATACAACTCAAGCAAATTTATCATAAAAATTTTGAAAAATTAGTGAAATTTTGTTCCAAAGATAGAGTTTTAAAAGAAACTTATTGTCTTTTCAATCAAGTAGAACATGCATACAACTATCCTAACCTATGCAATTTATTCTATTCTATAAAGGAAAGAAGATCTAACTAAAATATCCTAATTATTGGTGCTAGAGAAGAGAAATTACATCTGGAAGTCAGGTACTGACCGACCTCCCTACACTTAAGGCTTTGCACCGCTCTCGGTGCCGTCTGTCAAGAACAGGGGTGGGCTGGTAGCAGTATCTCCATAATCGGGACCGTCATGGCTCCCTGTGCTGGTAAAAGAAGTGGAGTCCGGGGTATCCGAGTGCTTGAAGTGTCCCTTGAGTAGCTCCTTGAGGTATTTGAATCGGCACTCGTTACGGCGCTCTCTCATCTTTGCTTTCTGTTCTTGCCGATCCAACCGTTCGATTATCTGCTGGAGCAATGCATCAGTTGTAGGTGCTTGTGGTATTGAAGAAGGATTGTCTTCAACTGGAGCAGTAGGAAGATTTGTAGTGGCTGCTGGAAGTCTGAGGTATTTTCCGTTAGGGACATACTGATCATCCCGTGGAAGACTCCGGCGGCTGAGACAAGATCTGAGACCAAGGCGAGAAAAGGTAAATTACCCGCAATTTGTACGTGTCCCATAGCATTCCGGATATGTCTTGAGAGATTCAGAGGTTGGTCTATAAGGATGCACCATAGTAGAACAGCCATGTCCGCAGTGAAGGCGGACTCGTGGGTGCTCGGAAAGACGTAATGGGACATGATATGTGCCCATACGTGAGCCTCCAAGGTGAGTGCTGAAGCCAAGATTCTCTTAGGGCGGGTACGGTGGTATCCGTAGATCCAACGGCTGCCAGGTAATGCGATAACTCCAAGAACGGAGTCCCAGTTAAATTGGTACCTCTGGCGCTTAAGTGCGGCTTCTTGGAAGGCGCCCATTCCTTCTGGAATAGGGGGAAGATTCAGAGCTTGCTGAATGGCCTCTTCTGTGATGGGGACTTGCTTCTGCCGGACATAAACAGACTGCAGGGTCGGCATGTAGAAGTTGGAGTAGAACTCAACTACCCAAGAAAGATTGACCTGCCTTGGCTGTCTCCGTAGGAAACCCCAATGTCTTCGTTCAATTTGCGGCTCAACAAAGGTAGCAATATTGGATGGGAGGATAAGAAGGTATTCATTGTTATAGTTCCTTTCTACCAGGATAGGGAACATCTGCTCAAAGTAGCGATTGGGAAATCGCGCAGTGTCCTTTGCTGGAAAGGCTTTTTCCTTTTCATCAACCTTTATTATCCTCTTAACTCTTTTTGTTGAGGGCTTGACTGCGGTTGAAGAGGGCTCTGCCACTAATGCTCTTTTAGTGCCTCTTCTTGCTGGTGGTTTGGAAGTTGCTTTCTCCTTTCCTTTCTTGGTGGCCATCCTGAAAGAAGGGAGGAGAAAGTAAATTAAATTCAAAGAGATATCTAGCAAGGAAGAGAACGGAAGAGTGGTGATGGAAGCACATTAGTATGTAGATGACATTAACACATGCTCTTGAGTACATGTGAAAAGCCAACAATGGAAAATAGCTAGTGCATAGAAAGACAAGTGACTGCAAGGTGTTTATTGGCATGCCGGCAAAGGGCATGAGTAGCATAGACCAAGCAATACTTTGTAACAAACCATCACATTTGTATTGACAATTAAATTCAATTAATACAATAGTAAAGGATAGTTGTGAAAAGCAAGCATTGAATAGTATAACAACATAGAGAAGTGCATAATGCCATTTGAGCCTTTTCACAAACACATAGCATGCATGATGAATAAGGTATAGAAAATATGAAGGTGAACATGCAAGCAATCCCTTAAATAGAATAAAAATAATTGTCAAACAATTTGCAACAATTCACAAGCATATAATGAGGGATAATGACTCAAAAAATTTCTAACACCATGTAAAAGGGAAAAGAAAAAGAAAGAAAATATGAATAATGAAAAGAAAAAGAAGAGAGAAGAAAATACATATAAAATAATAAGAATGATAGAAAAAGAGAGAGGGGAGAAGAAAATAAAACCTTGTTAATGGAGGTGAGAGAGATAGAGAGTGAAAGGTGAGATAGAAGGGGGAAGTAAGAAATAGGGGAAAGAGAAATTAGGATTCGGAGGAGAGAAAGATAAGATATGTGGCAATTTTTGGTTGAGCTGTGCGGCGCATGCGACGCGGCCGTGTGGGGCATGCGTTCGCGTGAATGTGCTTCAAGTAAGGTGACGCGGTCGCGTCGGTCATGCGGTCGCGTGACCCATGTTATGCTTCTGGCGCGAGTGCAGCCTCGCTCCAGCACAACTCTCTGTTCAAAATAATTTAATTGCCAAAATTGGGGTGACGCGATCGTGTGGGTCACGCGATCGCGTGAGTGGGCGTCAGAAAATGGATGACGCGGCCGCGTCAGCAACGCAGTCGCGTGAGAAGGATTGTGCTTCCAGCACCAATCCAGCACCACTCTCGCACAATATTTCAGTGTGCACCCTTTTACGTCGAAAACGCAGGGCACGCGGCCGCGTGGGGTACGCGGTCGTGTGGGAGGCCATGGTTCCCAAGCGACGCGGACGCGTCGGCAACGCGGTTGTGTGGGTCGATTTGTGCCATTGGCACACCTCCAGCCACGCTCCAGCGTGACTCTCTGTTCATTTATTTTTTTTCTTCACTCCCCTTGCGACGCGGACACGTCGCGGATGCGATCGCGTCGCGTAACGAAAAAAAATTTTTTTAAAAAGAAAAATAAAGACATGTAAATGCAAATGCACGAAAGTACTAATAAAGAGAAGAGTTATTGAATAGGAAAAACAAAGAAAAGAACGATCATACCATGGTGGGTTGTCTCCCACCTAGCACTTTGCTTTAACGTCCGTAAGTTGGACGCTCCACTAGCTCAATCTTCTGCTATGTGGGGATCTTCCAAGAGGAAGATCTCAAGCTCCTTGTTTTTCTGCATCATCTCACCATGGTATAGCTTCAGGCGTTGTCCATTAACCTTAATAAGTTCAGAGCTTGAAGGATGGCGGAGGTGATAAACTCCGTACGGTTCGGCCTTCTCTACTCTGTATGGACCTTCCCATTTTGATCTCAACTTACCTGTCATGAGCCTTAGTCGAGATTTGTAAAGGAGGACTAAATCCCCAGGTTGGAACTCTTTCTTGATGTTTTGATCATGTACAGCTTTCATCTTTTCCTTGTATATTCTGGAGTTCTCATAAGCTTCTAGGAGAAGGTTCTCCAGTTCCTGCAGTTGCAACTTCCTTTTAGCTCCAGCTTTCTCAATTCCCATGTTGCACTCTTTAACTGCCCAAAAAGCTCTGTGTTCTATTTCAACTGGGAGATGACAAGTTTTTCCATAAACCAGGCGGAAGGGACTCATCCCAATGGGTGCCTTGTATGCTGTTCTGTATGCCCACAGTGCATCTTACAGCCTGATGCTCCAGTCTTTTCTATGTGGCTTTACTATCTTTTGCAAGATACGCTTAATTTCTCTGTTTGACACCTCGGCTTGCCCATTAGTTTGGGGATGGTAAGCTGTTGCAACTTTATGAATTATCCCATGCTTCTTCATCAATCCTGTTAGTCTTCTGTTACAAAAACGGGTGCCTTGATCGCTCACGATTGCTCGTGATGATCCAAAGCGACATATAATATGGTTTCTCACAAAGGAAACAACAGTGTTAGCATCATCAGTATGGGTAGGAATTGCTTCCACCCATTTGGAAACATAATCCACAGCTAACAATATATAAAAATATCCATTAGAATTTGGAAATGGACCCATGAAGTCAATGCCCCAAACATAAAAAATTTCACAGAAAAGCATAAATTGTTGGGGCATCTCATCCCTCCGGGATATATTACCAAATTTCTGGCATGCGAGACAAGATTTACAAAACTCAGCAACGTCTCTAAAAAGAGTAGGCCACCAGAATCCATAGTCTAAGATCTTCCTAGCTGTTCTTTGAGGGCCAAAATGTCCTCCACTCTCAGATGAGTGACAGGATTCTAAAATGGACTGGAATTCTGATTGAGGCACACAACGTCTAATTATTTGATCAGCTCCACATCTCCACAAATATGGGTCATCCCATATATAATACTTAGACTCACTTTTCAGCTTGTCTCTTTGATGCTTAGAAAAATTTGGAGGAAATGTGCGGCTAACTAAATAATTAGCAACAGGTGCATACCAAGGGACTACCTCAGATACTACTTGCAGGTTATCAAAAGAAAAATTATCAGCTATAGGAGTAGAATCATCCTTAATATGCTCAAGGCGACTCAGGTGGTCTACCACTAAATTCTGATTACCACTCCTATCCTTTATTTCTAAATCAAATTCTTGTAACAGCAGTATCCAACGTATGAGCCTTGGTTTGGACTCCTTTTTAGCTAATAGATACTTTAAAGCTGCATGGTCCGAATACACTACTACTCTAGTACCAAGTAAATAAGCCCGGAATTTATCTAGAGCAAAAACAATAGCAAGAAGCTCTTTCTCAGTAGTAGTATAGTTGGACTGGGCAGTGTCTAAAGTCTTAGACGCATAAGCAATAACGAAAGGATCCTTACCTTCACGCTGAGCCAGCGCTGCTCCTACTGCATGGTTGGAAGCATCGCACATGATTTCAAATGGCTGGCTCCAGTCTAGTCCTCTCACAATTGGAGCTTGAGTCAGAGCAGTCTTCAGCTTATCAAACGCTTGTTTGCAATCCTCATTGAACTCGAACTCAATATCCTTCTGCAGTAATCTGGATAAGGGAAGTGTGACCTTACTGAAGTCCTTAATAAATCTCCTGTAAAAACCTGCATGGCCAAGAAACGAACGAACTTCCCTCACAGAAGAGGGGTAAGGTAAACTAGAAATAACATTCACCTTTGCTGGGTCTACAGAAATGCCATCATTAGATACCACATTTCCTAATACAATCCCTTGTTTTACCATAAAGTGACATTTTTCAAAATTTAATACAAGGTTTGCATTAACACATCTATCTAATACTCTAGATAATCCATCTAAGCAAAGGCTAAAAGAATCACCATAAACGCTAAAATCGTCCATAAAAACTTTCATACAGTCCTCAATAAGGTCAGAGAAAAGACTCATCATGCACCTTTGGAAGGTAGCTGGTGCATTGCACAAGCCAAAGGGCATTCTCTTGTAAGCATAAGTCCCAAAAGGGCATGTAAAAGTAGTCTTTTCCTGATCCTCAGGAGCTATATGAATCTGGAAATAACCTGTGTAACCATCTAAAAAGCAATAATGTGATTTACCTGACAGGCGATCCAGCATTTGATCAATGAATGGAAGTGGATAGTGATCCTTACGGGTAGCTTGGTTGAGATGCCTGTAATCAATGCAAACTCTCCAAGCATTCTGAACTCTAGTTGCTATAAGCTCTCCATG
Organism: Arachis ipaensis; assembly: GCF_059453495.1. NCBI lineage: Eukaryota > Viridiplantae > Streptophyta > Magnoliopsida > Fabales > Fabaceae > Arachis > Arachis ipaensis. The sequence continues at coordinate 109,220,237 of NC_142439.1, read as the reverse complement.
TTCATTCTTCACCGTAGTGACTCCAAACTTCTTGGGCACCACTTGTACTGGGCTCACCCATTCACTGTCTGAAATGGGATATATGATACCTGCTTCCAATAGTCTGGTCACTTCCTTTTTGACAACTTCCAAGATGGTGGGATTCAATCTTCTTTGGGGTTGACGGACAGGTCTTGCTCCCTCTTCTAAAAATATTCTGTGCTCACATACTTAAGGGTTAATGCCTACTATGTCTGCCAAGCTCCACCCAATTGCCTTCTTATGCTTCCTCAGCACATTAAGTAATTGCTCTTCTTGTTGAGAAGTCAGTTCCCTTGCAATGATAACTGGAAACCTCTACTCATCTCCAAGATAAGCATATTTGAGATGTGGAGGGAGGGGTTTCAATTCTAACTTCTGACCATGGGCAGGCTCTAGATTATCTGGAGCTTGTGAAAATGATGAAGTGCCCTCATTGTTAGTTAAGAGGGTCCCCACACTTGGGCCTTGTCCAGTGTGCCTCTCTTCAAACTCTTCCTTGTGAACTTCAGCTATACTTTCATCTATGACATCACACTGGAAGATAGAATGATCTTCTGGGGGGTTGTCAATGACTCCATTCAGATTGAAGATTACTATGCGGCCATCTATTTCAAAGGAGTATGTTCCTGAAAAAGCATCCAATTTGAATTTTGATGTCTTCAGGAATGGTCTTCCAAGTAGGATTGATGATGGCTTATCTGAATCATTATGGGGCATCTCCAAGATATAAAAATCAGTGGGAAATGTAAGCCCTTTAATGTTCACCAAAACATCTTCAGCAACTCCAGCCACTGTAATAATGCTTTTATCTGCTAACACAAAACGAGCTGCCGACCTTTTTAAGGGAGGGAGTCTCAAGACATCATATATAGACAAAGGCATTATACTAACACATGCTCCTAAATCACACATGCAATCATAAATTACTACACCACCAATAGTGCAGCTAACTATACAAGGACCTGGATCACTACATTTTTCAGGTAATCCTCCCATTAAAGCAGATATAGAACTACCTAAAGGAATAGTTTCTAATTCATTAATTTTTTCTTTATGTATACACAAATCTTTTAGAAACTTTGCATATTTAGGTACCTGCTGAATAACATCAAAAAGAGGAACAGTTACCTCAACCTTTTTGAATATTTCTACCATTTTGGGATCAGGTTCTGGCTACTTTCTGGGCTTACTTGCAAGTTGTGGAAAGGGGATAGGAGTAGTGTTTTCTGTGGTGTTTGTGCCTTTTGGTGCTTCCTCTTGTGGTTGAGCTATTTCTTCTTCAGCTATGTCCTGTATATCCTCTTCCTCTTCAACATCTTCTATTTCTACCACCTCTTCAGCTGAGGCGTATTCTGGTGAGCTTGGTTCCTCCAGATTCCTCTCCTGCAGTGTGGTTCCAAACCTTAGGGTGATGGCATTAATGCCTCCCTTTGGATTGGGTAATGGTTGAGAGGGGATTCCAGTGGAGCTTGAAGGTTGGTTACTGGAATTTTGTGTTGATCCAAGCTGTGACACAAGAGCTTGCAAAGTAGAGGTGAGACCATTCAGACTGGCATTAATACTATTCATGATGTTACTTTCCATGGTCTGTTGTCTTCGCTCGAAAGATTGTAGTAGCTCTTCATTAGGAGATAAAGAAGAATGAGTAAATTGAGAGGTCTGCTGTTGATTGTTCTGTGGTCTTTGGTTTTGCCTCAGGTGAGGTGCTCTGTAAGGTTGATTCTGCTGCCTGTTGTTGTTATTATTCCACCTCTGATTTTCCTGATTATCTCGGCCTCCTCTGTTATTGTTGTCCCTCCAATTCTGGTTAGAATTGTCCTGCCATCCATGGTTATTGTTTCCACCTTGATTGTACCCTTGGTTGGGGCGGTCATAGAAGTTATAAGTGGATGCCACCATGTTGTCTTCTTGTTAGAGCTGCGGGCATTCATCAGTGTAATGGCTGTAATCAACACATATTCCGCAAATTTTTTGTGGGACTAGTTGTTGGTTTTGCTGTGGCGGAGGAGGTTGAGCTTGCTGAGCTTGTTGTTGATTCAATTGCATCTGCTTCAGCAAGTTGGTCATCTCACATATACTTTGAGTTAGAGCAGCAGTCTCTCTGTTAGAGGATACTTCTGCAACGGCTTTTGAACGGCCTTGCTTCTGTCTGTGGTTCCTAGTAGATTCAGCTAAATCACTGATCAATTGCCAAGCCTCATCAGTGGTCTTGTACTTCTTCATAGACCCATTGCTAGCACTTTCCAATGTGGTCTTATCATGAGGCCTCATGCCCTGTGTGATATAGCTAAGTAGCACTATCTTGTCAATCATGTGGTGGGGGCATGCTTCCAGAAGATTATTGAAGTGCTTCCAGTATTCAAAGAGAGTCTCGTTGTCATCCTGAATAATTGTGGAAATATCCTTCCTCAGTTTATCAGTGACTTCAGATGGAAAGAATTTCTCCAGAAACTCCTTTCTGAGTGTATCCCAATTGGATACATTTGCTAGAGGTTGAGTGTAGTACCACTCCCTTGCTTTTCTCTCAAGAGAAAACGGGAAAGCTTTCAGCAAAATTGAAGTTTCATCAGTGCCATCACGCCTGATAGTAGAACAGGCTGCGTGGAAATCTCTCAAGTGCTTGATAGGCTCTTGAACAGGTAGGCCATGAAACTTAGGCATCAAATTTAGCAGTACGGTTTTTATTTCAAAATCTGTAGCTACCGCTGGATGATGCGCTTGAAACGGTTGCATTGTAAAATCAGGGGCTCCTTCCTCCTGGATGGTAACTCTCCTAGCTGCCATGTCTTCTGCACGTAAAACAACTGAATCAGTAGAACGGGGGCTGGTTTCTTCCTCAAGTTCACTTTCAGATCCGCCCTCAGAGCGGACTAACCAACGCTGTTCTTGCCTTATTCGTGAAATAGTCCTTTCAATTTCAGGATCGAATATTAGCAAGCGCGGATCAGGAATTGAACGCGTCATTTGATGGAAGAAACATGAAGCTCATAGTAGCAAAATAAAATAAAATGCAATTAAATAAATTCTAATTAATAACTTTAGCACTCTATTGTAACTCCCCGGCAACGGCGCCAAAAATTGATGAGGTACGGAAGTTGGTGAATTAAAAATTATTAAAATGGTTATGTTGCAAGTATAGTTCTTAACTCACCGAAAATCTGCCTATCAATTTAGAAATATGTCACAGAGAGTTTAAATTAAAAATTACTGGGAGTTTTAAGTCCCAGATCGTCTCCCAACGAGTTGCAGAAAGTGTGCTATTTTATTAATCAGATGTTCCAAGAAGTTGAGTTAAGTAAATTGGAAATTAAATTGAGGAAATTTAATTAATATGAATAAAAGCCTTGACTGGAAGTTGATTAGTTGGAATTTCTACTGTTGATGGAATGATTTTAAGATTAATTTATAATTAATGGTTGTTCTGTTTGGTTATCCTTTACTAGGTAAAGGAAAGTCAAACAAGTTGGAATGCTAGATCTGTTCACAAGTTGTAACCCACTTAGTTCAAAGGGATTGGTGTTAGTGATTAGATAACAATCCAATAGTTAACCCAATTACAATTTTTCTTTCAATCCTTCCAACTCAAGAGTTCCTTTCAATCAACTCCCCGTCAAGTGAGGGAACTACTCACTCATTGTAAATAATAAATCCATAACACATGAAAGGGAATTAAAAGAAGACATGATTATTGGAATGGAAAAATAAATTAAAATGGAAGAAATAATCCTTGTATCAAATAATCATGAAAGTATTCAAATGACAAAATTGAACAAAGCAAAGAACATGGAAGAATAAAACCAAGTTAAGAGAACGAACTAGAATACCGAGGTCTTGATGAGGAAAAATAACTCTTCTCAATGTTCCAATGCTAAGACCAATTGAAAATTAAAATTCTCCAAAACATAGAGAGAAAAACCTAAGGGAGTAAAACTAGATCTAAAACTATCTACTGTATAGAATGAATGCTGTCCTTTTGTTTCTGCATATTCTCTGGCTCTAGTCTGCTGTTCCGGGCCGAAAATTGGGTCGAAATAAGGTCCAAAATCGCCCCAAACGAATTCTCCAGATTATGCAGATCGCACATGTCACGCGATCGCGTCATCCATGCAGACGCGTCATTCGTGTTTTTCCTTGCCACGCGTTCGTGTCGTCCATGCTACCGCGTCGCTTTAGCTTTTCCAATCTGCGCGGCCGCGTCACTGCGATTTGCGCTCCTTCGCGCGGTCGCGTGAGCCATGCGACCGCGTCACTTCTCGCTGGTTATCTCCTCAAATTCTTGTGTTCCTTCCATTTTTGCTAGCTTCCTTTCCAATCTCCAACTCATTTATGCCTTGTAAAGTCTGAAACACTCAACACATAGATCACAGCATCGAATGGAATAAAGGAGAATTAAAAATAAATAATTAAAGTTTCTAGGAAACAGTTTTCAAACATGTAATAAATTCAGGAAGGAAATCTAAATGCATGCTAATTTAATGAATAAGTGGGTAAGGATCATGATAAAACCACACAATTAAACACAATATAAACCATAAAATAGTGGTTTATCATACCTATTCAACAAAAGGCTTAAAAGACAGAATTGAAAAAGGTTCAAACTATCATGGAAGCATGTTCTATCTCATACAAGATCTTCCTTATTTAAAGCATAGAAAAAGATGGACCAAAGAAGGAACTCCACCACCTTTTACTCATGTGGTTGCCCATGCTCTCCTCCTTGCTTATCCTCTTTGTGTCCCTCTTGAGTGCTCGTACTCCCACTCCCTTTGCTCTTTCCAATCAACTTCTTCCAGAAACCACCATCTTCCATCTTCTTCTTTAGTGTTTCTTCTGCTGTTTCACTTTCCTTTCTTCTTGTTCTACAAAAGCTTTTTGAACCTCATCATATGTAGGGATAGCATAGTGTAGATGATGCATATGACTAGACATGTAGTTCAACTTGGCTTGAGTGTTTACGTTGAACTCCTCCCTATGTAGTTGCCGTCCTTCATTAAGTACAGTGAACTCATTGAATGCTTTCATCTGAGCTATTTGCCGCTGATTGAGTTCTTGCAAGTGCTTATCTTGACGTTCTTGCCTCTCAGTAACTTGGTGGATAGCTTGAGTGAGCTGGGAGTAGTGTTCCTGTTGCTGCTCCATTTGTTGTTTCTGCCACTCTTCTTGTTGGCTCATCCAGTTGGACTGAAGGTTTAGTATTTGCTCTTGTCCTTCCATATGTCTCATCCCCAAATCTTCAATGGCTCTTAGAAGGTGATTCATATTCAAGTTGGCTGGGTCATGATGTTCTTCTTGTTGATATTCTTCCTGATGAGATTCCTCTTGATGAGCTCCTTCTTTCGCTTTTTGCTTTCCTATTTGGGGTCTTCTTTGTTGTTGGGCGGGAGTAGTATAGATCAGACGCTGGAGTGTAACTAGCCTCCCAGGATTCACCCAGTCTGGATTGCTATCCTCGAAGACTACCTTGGCTCTTGTACACAATCTGAGAATAGTGTTGGGGTACCAAAGCCTGGCACCCGGATCAACCTTCTCAGCTGACTCTTGAATCCCCTCAGCTATGAGTTCATGCACATTGATTTCTCCACCCTGTACTAGGCAATGTACCATAGTCGCTCGATTGATATTGACCTCTGAATTATTTGCAGCTGGGAGGATAGACCTCCTTACGAGTTCAAACCATCCCTTGGCATCCGGACTAAGGTCTCCCCTCTTGATGAATCGGGGTCTCCCATCTGCATACCTCTCCCAGTCAGCTGCTATAACACAGATATCAGTCATGATTTCTGTGAGCTCATCATTGTCAGAGCTCTTATTTATCCTTGCATGATAACTGAGCTCATCAAAATGTGGTGATTTCAGGTGAAGAGTTCTTGTTATAGCATTTGGGCTGAAGTCCACATCCTTTCCTCTTACATAGCTTTTGAAGGTTGGGGCCTTGGCTTTGTCTTCTCTAACCACATTTGCATAGAACTCTTTGATGAGGTTTGCATTGATCTTCCCCTCTGGATTCGTGAGCCTTTGCCACCCTCTTTGTTCAATTTTCTCCCGGATCTGTGGGCACTCGTCTTCATTGATTTGGAAGGTTAACTCGGGCAGTATCTTTTTGAGCTTTATCCGCTCAAATTCTTGTTCATGGAACGCGGTTTTGAATCTCTTTTCATCGAAAAGAATGCACTCCATTGGTTCCTTCCTCTTTTGCCTCTTGGAGCTTGATGATGCCATGAATTTGAGTTGCTGTGTGAGGAGATTAGAAGGTACGGATAAATGAGGAATTTGGTTGGTTAGGACGAGGTGTGATGAAGGAATTTTGGATGCCGGAAGTGTGAAGTGTGGAGAGTGGGAATTTGAGTGTGAGGGGTAAGTACGCACTAGGACTCACTTATATAGGGAGATGATGAGGGGATGAAAGGTATGGATTGATATGGTGGTTGTTGGATGGACGGATGGGGTTTTGCAGATCATGAGCACAAGGATCCTCATCTTTATGAGGGCTATTGGTTCGGTCTTCAAGGGTCTCCTTTCTTCAATATTGCATGGCAACATTTTCCAATGCATTCCCCTTTGGGGCACGTGTGTTGTATCCTCCTTTTGTGGTGTCCAAACCTTCTTCATTTAATTATCCAATCAATCCTCTTCAATGCTTCTTTCCTTTTCCCTATAAAAATAGAATAAAAAAAATCAATATCATAAAAAAAATTTAAACTTTACGGCTAGAATAATAAAGAAAAATGATTAGATTGTTTATTCATGAACATCAACTAACTAACTAACTGTGTATCCTTATATGCATATTCGTGGCACCTTGGGTGACACCAAACTTAGTTTGGAGCACTGTGATGAAAAAGTCTTTGTTCAAAGCTCCAAGACTAGCATGCGCTGAGTTGCATTCATGCTTTCTTGGCATGCTTTGAACACCAAACTTGTTCTTCACTATATACTGAATAACAAGGATTTCACCAAGTGTTAGTCAAGTTTGGGTTGAAATTCATAAAAATTGACTTATTAACTATTTTTTAAAATCATATAAAACAGTTGCCTCCCATGAAGCACTTCTTTAGAGTCACTAGCTTGACGTTTCGCCTTCATCAGGGAGGTCGATAGTGCTTTAAGTCTTCTCCTCTGGCAGTAGCCCTATATCCAGTAGTTGTATCAATGATCTCTACATGTTCCAAGGAGAGAACTCTGTTAATAGCGAAGACCTTAGGTAGCTGAGATGGCACAGTGGGGAGATCAGGGGGGATATCTGGGAAGTAAGCTGAGATCACTTTATCCCTGGAGAGAAGTCCTCTGTAGGGATCTTTTTGTTCCTCCACCTCCTTGGTACCTTCTTCTTTGTTCCTTGTGATGTTGTCTTACTCTTTGTGGCCTCTTCTTCTAAAGGGATTTTGATGTTGTCTTCACATGCCTCTGGTGGTTTAGGTTCCTTCAGCTTTTCCTTGAGCTGTGACAGCTGCTTGTTTCCTTGTCCATCAACCAAGGGAATCTCCGGATGAGCTTGTTGTTCTTCAGTACTCATCTCTTCCTTCAGTATCTCACTGTGATCCTTCCTTGGTTCCTTGTTCTCTTGATCTGTTTCTTATGAGTGTTTGAAAACAGTGAAGGCGAGCTGTTCATCATGGATCCTCAAAATTAGCTCCCCTCGCTCCACATCTATGAGTGCTCTGGCTGTAGCTAGGAATGGTCTTCCCAATATGATTGGGTGAGCGTGACTCTCTTCCATGTCCAATATGACAAAGTCTGCTGGGAGGAAGTATTTCCCAACCTTTACCAACACATTTTCCACCACTCCTATTGCTTGTTTTTGAGTTTTGTCAGCCAGCCTGATGACTACATCTGTGGGCATTATCTCATTGATCTGCAACCTCTTCACAAGGGACAAGGGCATTAAGTTGATGCTTGCTCCCAAATCGCAGAGTGCTCTATCAAACATTGTTTCTCCTATGGCACAGGGTATGTGAAAACTCCCTGGGTCCTTTCTTTTTGTAGGCAACTCTGGTTGAATGAGGGCGCTGCACTCCTTGTTCATCACTATAGTTTGGCCTCCCTTGAGTGAGCTTTTCCTGGGAAGCAGTTCCTTCATATACTTGATGTATGCAGGCATTTGTTAGATGGTCTTGATGAATGGTATGTTTACATGCAGAGATGCAAATAAATCAAGAAATCTTGAGTATATTCTCTTCTCCACAGCACCATTGAGTAGTTGAGGAAAGGGTGCATAGAGTCTCAGCAGCTCCTGTTGTGAGATTTTTGGTTCTTGGTGATCTTTTTCCTTCTCCTCTGCTGAGGTATCTCCAGGTTGTTCTGACGGCTTGTTTGGCTTGTCCTCAGTCTCCTTATCACTTATAGTGACCATCTTGCAATCTTCCCATCTTACTTTCTTTGTTTCTCCTCTCAGATTTTTCTCTATGTCACTTGGGAATCCATCTATATGTTTGGGAATCTGCTCAGAGAGATACCCTACTTGAGATTCCAACCTCTTGATGGTGTCTCCCTGGTTCTTAAAATTTGCTCGCACTTCCTCCTTGAACACCTTGTTGTCTTGAATCTCTTTGCCTATGCCTTCAAGTAGATTCTCAATCCTTGAGAGTCTATCATCAATTGATGGGTGATTGGGATTAGAAGTGGAAGGATGAGGAGTGTTATTTTAGTTTTGATATGGATGTGAAGAGGTGTTGTTATGGTGGTGTTGATATGTTCTCTGTGTGAATTGTTGGTGAGCTGCATTGTTGTTGGGGTTGTGACGTCTCTGATCTTGGCTTTGATCTTGTTGATTCCCCCACCCAAAGTTTGGGTGATTCCTCCAACCAGAGTTGTAGGTCTTGGAGTATGGATCATGGTTTTGCCTAGGTGAATTCCCAATGTAGTTGGCTTGCTCCTGACTATCCTCTACTTCTTCATTCACTCCTTCTTGGGTTGCTGATGAAGTGGTGATTGCTGCTACTTGGTTCCTCTCCATATTCTTGGTGAGGTCAGCCAGCTGCTTGGTAATGAGCTTATTTTGGGCCAGCAGAGCATCTACATTGTTTAGCTCCATCACTCCTCTAGTGTTCCCTCTTTCAGAAGCATAGAAATAGCCATTTTCTGCTACAGTCTCAATGACATCTATGGCTTCTTCAATGGTCTTCTTCTTGTTCAAAGATCCCTCAGATGATTGGTCTACTACTTTCTTTGATTCATAAGAAAGGCCTTCATAGAAAATGTGTAGCTGCACCCATTCATTGAACATATCTGGTGGACACCTCCTTGTCAGGTCCTTAAACCTTTCCCATGCTTCATATAGAGTCTCACCATCTTGTTGCCTAAAAGTTTGGACCTCAGCTCTCAGCCTGTTGATTTTTTGGGAAGGATAGAATCTGGCTAAAAATTTGTTCACCACATCTTCCCAAGTTGTCAAACTCTCCTTCGGAAAAGACTCCAGCCACTTGGCTGCCTTATCCTTGAGTGAGAATAGAAATAAGAGCAGTCTATAGGCATCAGGATGAACACCATTAGACTTCACCATGTCACATATCCTCAGAAAGGTGGTTAGATGTTGATTGGGGTCTTCTTGGACTCCTCCTCCTCCGAACAGTTGTTCTGAACAAGGGTGATGAGCTGCGGTTTTAGTTTAAAATTATTGGCATGGATGGTCGGCTTTTGAATGCTACTTCCACAGTTTCCTGGGTTTGGATTGATGTAAGAGCCTAAAACTCTTCTCTCGTCACCAGCATGATTTGCTCGACCTTCTCTGCCATGGTTGTGAGCCTCTTCTTCATGATGGTTTTCTATGTTTTCTTCCATGTTTGGTTCAAAGTATTCCTCCTCTTCCTCGGCACCCACTACTCGTTTTTCTCTTGCTTCCCTCCTTAATCTAAGGAAGGTCCTCTCAGGTTCTGAATCAAAGGAAGTTGAAGCCACGCTTCTTCTCCCTGTCATACAACCAACAAAGCACAAGCAAGAAAAATATATGCAGGAAGTATTTCTGTTAGAATTACTGTTAGTATGAGGGATGCAATATATTAAACAGTTAGTGGGTCAGTGAACTGAATTGTAAATAACTAAAAAAAGAAAAAAAACGAAAAAGTAGGGAGAGAGGAAGAAATTAACTAAAACTGAAAGTAAATTACTCAAACAGAAAATTAAATCGAACAAACTAAAAATGCTCAATCTAGTTATCCTCCAATTTAATCATTGTTGATTCAAAATCAATCCCCGGCAATGGCGCCATAAACTTGATACGCGGAAAACTTGTCTTGCAACAAATTTCCTTCGGCAAGTGTACCGAATTCGTCGTCAAGTAAAAACTCACAATAGAGTGAGGTCGAATCCCACAGAGATTGATTGATCAAGCAACTTTAATTAAAGGAATGTTCTAGTTGAGCGAACCAGAATTTGAGTTGGGAATTGCAAAAAATTAAATGGCGGAAAAGTAAATAGTGGAAACAGTAAATGTTGGAAATAAAGAGCTGAATGTAAATGGCGGAAAGTAAATTGCAGAATCTTAAATGGGGATGGGGCAATTGCTCATAAAAGTAAATGGCAGAAATTAAAGAGAATGGGAAAGATCAGAAATGAGGAGTTCATTGGGCTCAGGAGATGTTGCATTCTCCGGATCAAGTTCATTTTCATCTCTTCCTCAATCAATGCATTCGTTAATCTCCTTGGCAATCTTAAGTGATCGAATTACAATTCATTGTAATTCAATCTCTCAAATCTTGATCAATAGCCAATTCCTTGGTCAATTGCTCATGAGAAGAGATGAAGTATGGTCACTGATTATACCACATGCATTTCCCAAATCAAGTGTTTGAAGGATTATAGTCACATATCCATCCACACCCAATTTGGTCCAGCATGAGAAAGCATTTCTAGCATGATCCCTTCATTCCTCTTTCAAGGTTCAGAAGAGATCCAAGTATGAATAGCTTCTTTTCCAAGAGAACTACCCAATTGGATGAAGATCGAAAGCTTTCTAGTAAAATCAAGAGAAAAGATAGAAGAAGGAGAATGAAAACTAAAATTGATCCATCAAATTACAACAAAGCTCCCTAACCCAATGAAAGGGGTTTAGTTGTTCATAGCTCTGGAAAATGAAAACAAAGATGGAGAATACATGCTGAAAGTAAACTAGAAGTGCAGAGAAAGTAAAATATAGAGAGTAATTCTAGGCCAAAGGCCCCCTAAAGTTTCCAGCTCTCTAAACTAATTCAAAGTTACTCCTATATATACTACTCTTCTGATCTTCTAGCTGGCTCTTCAAGTCTTGGGTAGGGGCTTTTGGATCCTGAGTTTGAAGCAGTTATCTTCATCATTGGACTTAGCTTTGCTTGCAGAGAGAAAGTGTGAAGTAGGCAGGGACTTTTAGCTCAGGACGTTAGTGGTGTTAACGTTAAGTGAAAGTGTGGGTTCGAGAACGTTAGTGGCAATCACCTTTTTCACTAACGTTGCTCACCCAAGTATGAGCCACGTTAACCTCAACGTTAGTGGCACAAACGTTACCACTAACGTTGCCTCTTGGTCCTTCGCACACGTTATTGGGACTTACCTTTCCCAATAACGTTGCTAAGCCTCCCCCTTCCCTACGTTAGAGTCCACGTTAACTTAGTTAACGTGGACTCTAACGTGAGAAATAGGGGCACATTGGAACGTTAGTGACAAAGGTAAGTGTCACTAACGTTCTCGAAGGATATAAGGGCACATTGGAACGTTAGTGACAAAGGTAAGTGTCACTAACATTCTCGAAGGATTGGCTTAAGAGCCACGTTAACTAAGTTAACGTGGCTTCTAACGTAGTCATGCTAGCCATCTCCAACGTTAGTGACAAAGGTGAGTGTCACTAACGTTGGCTCATCATCTCTTTATCCACGTTAGCTTCCACGTTAACTAAGTTAACGTGGGAGTTAACGTTGCTCATGGTGGCTCTTGGTGGTTCACCCCAACGTTAGTGACAAAGGTAAGTGTCACTAACGTGGGCGACAATTTCTCTCTCCATGTTAGCTTCCACGTAACTAAGTTAACGTGGGAGTTAACGTGGCTTATGGAAGCTTGGCCAACGTTAGTGACAAAGGTGAATGTCACTAACGTTGGCTTCCCTTTTGCTTCTTAATGTTAGAAGCCACGTTAACTAAGTTAACGTGGCAACTAACGTGGCCAATTATGAGCTTGGTCCAACGTTAGTGACAAAGGGGAGTGTCACTAACGTTGGCCTTATTGTCTTCTTCCACGTTAGAGTTCACGTTAACTAAGTTAACGTGACTCTTAACGTGGGCTATGATGGCTTCGAGGGCGTTATTGGCGATTACTTTTCTCATTAACTTTGCAAGTTAGCTCCCATTCCACGTTAGAGGTCACGTTAGTTAGATTAACGTGGCTGCTAACGTGGTTCTTTCTTGCTTCTTTTGTCCTGAAATCAAGCAATAAAGTGCATCAAAGTTCTAATCCAAGTCAGGGGAAGTGCAAAATCCAATTTGTCATTAAATTCATGCAAAATCCTCATGAAATCATGTAAAGAGCACAATGTATGCTTGAATCAAGATGTAAGTGAATATCTACCCAAAAAGAGCTTATTTTCTAAGAAAATGCATGAAACTACCCTAAAAACAGTAAAGAAAAGGTCAGTGAAACTGGCCAAAATGCCCTGGCATCAATCTTCAAGTTGTTCTTTGTGTTCATCTTGACCTTCAAGTTGTTCTTAGTTGTTTTCTTCGTTTTGATTTAAAAAATTTTAAGTTTGGTGTTGACGATCGTGATTTCTGCCAGTAAAGAATGTCATAAAAATAGTCGCGTTGTAGATATAGTCTCTAAACCGACAAAAATCCCTTTCGTACAAACATTTTAGGTGTCACAAGTAACAAACCCCTTAAAAATTGTTAACCGAGTATTCAAACCTCGGGTCGTCTTCTCAAGGAACTGCGAGGAAGTATGTTCTTATTATTGGTTATAAAGGTTGTAATCGGGATTTAGAAGGTGAGAAGCAAGTAATTTAAATGACGAGTGAATTAAATGGCAATTAAAAATAAATAATAACCGTAAAACAACTTTTGGCAAGATAAGGGAAATTAGAAGTCCAACTTAGTTATCCCTCTCAACAATAATGAAAGTTGTATCTTAATTCCACTTAGTTAACCTATGAAGCAAAGGTAAGTCAAGGGACTAATTAGTTTGACCTTCGAATCCTATTTATTTCCTAGGAAAAAGTTGGGATTATTGAAGTTCAAATTAATTAGCAAGATAACGATTATCAATTATGCTGAGTTCGATAATGTTGAGTCACTGATTTCTTAACCAAGACCAAAACGGGAAAAAGTAAATTGCTGAAATAATAAAAGTGTCCTTAGATGGAAAGCAATGGCAACTTAAATCAAAGAGAACAATCATAAACTGAAAAATACCTTAAATATCATTAATTCAAATAGAAATCTGTAACATGGAATAATTCATAATTTAAATTATAATAATCAATTCAAATATTGGAATCAAATAAATAAAAGTAAAATTGAAATAAAAGAACATTAAAACCTGGATCCAGAGTTACTCCCAAAACAAGAAGAAGTCCTAAATCCTAAGAGAGAGAGAGAGAGAGAATCTCTCTCTAAACTAAATCTAAATCATGAAAACTAGAAATTGGCGAGCTCTCTTTTTGAATGGATGCATTCCTCCACTTTATAACCTCTAATCTATGCTTTCTGTACTTGGATCTGGGCCAAAAAGGGCTTCAGAAATTGCTGGGGGCGTATTCTGTAAATTCTGATACGTGGCCTCTGTCATGCGTCCGCGTGGGTCACGCGGTCGCGTCATCTGGAGCTTTTCCTTTCCACGCGGTCGTGTCAGTCACGCGTCCGCGTCGTGGGTGTTCTACTCAAGGCGCGCGGTCGCGTCAGTCATGCGGCCGCGTCGCTGCTTCTTTGCTTCTGGCACGCGATCGCGTCGTCCATGCGATCGCGTGGATACCAGTTTCCTTAAAGCTCCGTTTTGCCTTCTCCTTCCATTTTTGTATGTTTCCTTTTTTCATCCTTTAAGTCATTCAGCCTTAGGAAACCTGAAGCTACTCAACACACTAATCACGGCATCGAATGGAAATAAAGGTAATTAAAATAATTAATTTTTTTAAAGCTTAGGAAACATGTTTTTCACAATATGACATAATAAGGAAGGGAAAGTAAAACCATGCAATTAATGTGAATAAGTAGGTGAAGAGTTGAATAAATCACTCTAATTAAGCACAAAAGAACTCATGAAATATGGGTTTATCAACCTCCCCACATTTAAACACTAGCATGTCCTCATGCTAAATCCAAGGTAAATAATTAAAGTTAAAGTGATGGAATGTTATGAAATGCAACCTATGCTAAATGCATCTACCTAATGAGTCATGCAATTCTAATTCATCCACTCATATATAAAGCCTACATGTAGTCAAATATTTCACATTCTCAAGGAGATATATATACATATATGGCTAACCCTCAAATAATAAAGCATTTTTTTTTTTGCAAATGAGATGAGAGAAAAAAACTTGCAAGACAATCAGAGATAAATGTTTAATGAGCTTTTGAACCCTCACTGGATTTTGTGTTTTCTCTCTAATCACTCAGTGTTTATTGGGTTAATTACTCTATTCTTCTTTTCATTCTTCCTTTCTATAACTTTGTTTTTCGTCTAACCAATCAACAATTATAGAACATAGTCATACCAAAACTCATGAGGTCTTTAATTAAGGTTGTAATGGGGTCAAGGCAAAGGGTAAGGATATATGTATAAGGCTAAGTGAGCTAATAAGTGAATCCTTAATTAGACTAAGATCTCACCTAACATACATACTTAGTAAAACAATGCTTCTTTACCTATTCTCCCTATTTTCTCGCTTTTGATGTCACATGCTCATGTTTCAATTCTTGTTTTTATCCCATGTGCATTGCTTTTTATTTTGCATTGGGGAGTTCTTTTTCTATCCCCTTATTTACATGCTTGAAAACTAACTTTTTTTTTTTTGAATACACATGGTAATTTTAATTAATTTGAATTTTCATGAGCCTGCTTCCCAAAATTTTGAGTTGCTTTATTCTTTTTAATTTTTCTACCTTTTGTCTTTATCAACTATGTTCCCAATAGGTTTCCCACATTTTACTCTATTTATAATTTTTTATCTTAAGCTAACCAAGGATTTACTTGAGATTTTCTTTTGTTTTTCTGCTTAAGGCTAGTAATTTGGCTAAAATAGAATAAGGGGTTTTTTTTTTAAAAAAGCTCAAAGGGGGCTAACAAAGGTGATGTAAAAGGTAGGCTAATTTGGGATAAGTGAGCTAAAATCAAATGATGACCTCAATCATTATTTTGAGATGTACCTATATTCTATAATCGGACATATAGACTAAAACAAAGTAAAGAACACCAGAATAAGAAAGAAGGTTGGAACACATAGAAATAAAAATTATGGTTTGAATGTAACCATACAGTTAAGCTCAAAACTCACAGGCTATGTGTTCTCTAGCTGAAAAATCATTTATCACTTATGTATGTCATGCAGGTTTAGTTAAAAATTCTCATTATTCTCTTAAAAAGTAATTTAGGGTAGCCTTTGAAGTTTTAATGTTTCTCCTTGATAAAATGTTGTCAGTTTAACTACATCATGTAATGCTATATATACAAGGTTTTATGGATCTAAATCTATTATGTTCAAGTTCCTAGCTTACTCTTTTTTTTTATATTTGTCAATTTAAACTAAGCTATAACTAAGCTGTCTTATGTAAAAAGGGTAAACTATACTATTTGATCCACTAATAAGTTAGAATTGCAAACTAAACTAAATAACTAAAATGAACTAAATAACTAAAATATGAACAAAAAATGCAAAATGCAGAAAATAGAGTAAAATACACAAGTAGCAATGTATAAGTACTCAGAAAATAATAATAAAAGAAAAAGAGAAAAATACAGAAAAATATCCAAAATAAAAGAAAAAGTATGTAGTAGTTCACCAAAATAAACGCCAGAGATGGCGACCTCCCCACACTTAAAATGAAGCATCGTCCCCGATGCTCAATCAAGCCGGGTGTGAAGGAGTGTCATCACTGGTAGGGATGGTAGCTGGGGTCTCTGTGGCGGTGGTGGGCTGAAAGTCTGGCTGCTATAGAGGGGGGACTGACTGGATCGGGATCTCCGGATCTGCAGCCTCAAACTAATGTGGGGCCTCCTGCTGTGGTGTAGCGTGCTCTGTGCCTGCCTGCTGATGAGTCTCCGCCTGGGAATGAGGCTCCTCCTCGTGCTCATCCTCCTCCTCCTCTGATGGCTCTGATGGTGTGTCGAGCTCGGAGGGGATGTCGGCGCCCTGTCTGATCATCAGCTTCAAATGGGAATAGCGTCGCCTGCTGCGGCGCTCCAATCTCTCATACCGGCGCCTGTTACGGCGCTCCATCTGATCAAGCTGGCGGAATAGACGGTGCACGAGGCGATAAACCGGCTCAGAGGCGAGTGGAGGTGCAGTGGTGGCAGCAGGGGCAGCTGGGGCAGCTGTGGATGAAGAGGGTACAGCAGACAGAGGGGCTGTCTCATCAGTAGCAGTGACAGGTGGTGGTCTGTAGCCCAAAGCAAGGAAGTTCCTGCTGTGAGGGATGATCTTCCTGCAGTCTGCTGCTGGTGGTCGCTCCTCGGCATCCTCCTAAGGCACATCAGCCTGACGGCCTAGCCGTGTAACCAGATAAGGAAAGGGGAGGGTGCCTCGGACGTGGACCCTGGCCATATAATGCCGGATAAAATGAGGCAAGTGCAGGTCCTTACCCTCCAGCACACACCAGAGGAGGGTGATCATGGCAGCCGGGATCTCAGTCTCATGAGTACTCGGCATCACATAGTTGCTCAAGATCTGATGCCATAGCCGAGCCTCATAATTCAAGTACACTCTCTTGATCCCTCTAGGCATAGTGGTGTCCTGACCCATCTCCCAAGGAACAGCAGGGTCGAGAGCTATCCGTGGCTTCACAGCATCCCAATCAAACCACATCTGGCTCATGTCCTCCTCAGCTTGTGCATAACCATCTGGCTGATCGGACTTGGCTGGGAGCTAGAGAACGGTCTCTATGGCCTCCTCAGTGACTAGAATTTGCTTTCCCCTCAGGTTCACTGCATCTAGGGTAGTAAGGTAGTAGTTGCAATAGAATTCTCGTACCCAAGATGCATTGACCTCTGTCAGTGGTCTCTCCAGAAAGAACCAGCCCCTTTGCTTGATTTGCTCAGTGGTGTATTGCTGGAGGGCTTCTGGAATCTTCAAGGTACGTTCCAGGTATAGATTTCTGGAGTTTGCAAAAGTTGGGTACTTCAGCTCACAGTACCGGTTTGCAAATTTTATAGGATCAGTCGAAGGGAGCAGCTGGTCAACTTTTTCCTGCTGTGTGAAGTTCTTCTCCCGCCATGAGGAATCGTGCATTAGAGCAATGATGGACTGGGAGGAATCTCCTCGCTTGCGCTTGCCAGTAGCCTTGCCTTTGCCTTTCCTTTGTGAGGCAGACATCCTGAAAAACGGAAAACCAGGAAATGGATAAAATAGAAAAGCAAATAGGCAATTTAAACAAAGGAAACTCAAAGCGGTAAGGGAGAAATAGAATAAGGAAAATGAGTAATTGAAATGTGATTGAATTAATGTTAAATGGAAAGAAAAAAATCAATATGCCATAGGGAGAAAGTTAGAGGAAGTGAAAGTGATCAGAAAAGAGATCAAGAGGGTTAGTATGGTAAAAAGAAATTAGTAAATTAAAATTAGTGAGTTAGAAAAGTAAGTGGCATAGAAAAAATTCCATATAACAAGGATTCACATGTAAGAATAGAAGTACTCATAATTGAATAAAGAAAACAGGGTGATGCTGATTCGAATAGAAATAAAGAAATCAGAAATTGGAATTAGTGAATCACAAATGCAGGTTATGAACCAGGAAATCAAAGAGGATAAGAAAGTGGCCCTAGCATTCATGAAATGGTTTGGGGGAAGCAGAGTAAAACATAGTTGCCAAACCAAAACAAGAATGAAAACAATTTTCAAAAAATTGGGCAGCATTCCGGCTAAAATTGGATTGTCCCGGAAAATAAACAGCAATCATATCAGTTCATATGAATTAAAAGAAATCAAGCTGCTTGTACAGAGATATAAAATAAACATAAAAACTCAATGTAAACAGCAGCAACATACAAGAAAGCAGCATATGAATCATGATTATAGCAGCAACAGATTTGCATATAGGATAAAACAGAAGTAAGAACAGGGCAAGGAAACAGACCTAGATCCACTAACCACAGCCTAAGCAACCTAACAACCTAAAAATCCACTACAACATGCAAGTCTAGCTATCCTAATCATGAACATAAACGGAAAAAAATACAGAAAAGTGACGAACGGATAGAAAGGGTTGCGTATTGCGGAACCTGGTAAGCGGAAGGGGTGGAACAGGGAAGAAGGTGGCTGCGGCGGCGTCCGGCGCAGTGGTGGTGCACGGCGTCGCGGTGGCGGCTGAGGGGGCAGTGGCGGAGGGAGGTATTAGGGTTAGTGAGAGAGGAAGAGGATAGGGGAAGGGAGGGCGGTGGTTGTTGCTGGCTGAAGGGGGTGGGTGGCGGAGAGGGGGGCGCAGTTGGATGGCCGGCGGTGGCTGGGCGGTGTTCGCGGAGGTGGCTGTGGTGGAAAAGGGAGGAGAGAGGAAGAAGGAAGAAGAGAGAAGGGGAGGGGATAGTACGGCGGCGGCGTCTGGGCGGCGGCGGCGTCGGGGTGGTGGCGTGGTGGCTGGCCGGCGGTGGCTGGGGGAAGAAGAACAGAGAAGGAGAAGAGGGTTGGGGGTGAAGGGGGGGCTGCGCGACTGATAGGGTTCGCGTGGCTGGGGGGGTTATATTTTCGAATCCACGCGGCCGCGTGGGGCACGTGGTCGCGTGGTTGGGGTGAAAATGGGGGAGACGCGATCGCGTGGGGCACGCGATCGCATGAGAGGGGGGAAAAGAGGGGTGACGCGATCGCGTGGGTCGCGCGATCGCATCGCTGGAATTCGTGCTAAATGCACGACTCCAACGCCGTTTCGGCGCAACTCTCTGTCTCCTTTTGGGGTGATATGCAATCCATGCGACGCGATAGCGTCGCTCACGCGGTCACGTGGGATTGGTATTGGGTAAGTGACGCGATCGCATGGGGCATGCGATCGCGTGGGCCAATTTGTGCGAAACGCACAAGAGCCGCACGATTCCAGCCCAACTTTCTGTTCGTTGGATCCTTACGCCGATATATATATCACGCGGCCGCGTGGGTCACGCAGTCGCATGGGTGGTGTTTTTCGCGATATGACGCGATCGCATGGGGCATGCGGTCGCGTCGTGCAACCCCTTTTTTTTTAACTGAAAAATGCAGGATGCAGTGATTAACATGAATGCTATGCATGATTCCAGGTTAATGTTAAAATAAAAAAAAGGGTAAATTGAAAATAATAAACAAGAAATAGATTGAGAAAGAAGCGACCATACCATGGTGGGTTGTCTCCCACCTAGCACTTTTAGTTAAAGTCCTTAAGTTGGACATCGGAAGAGTATTCTGTTATGGTGGCTTATGTTTAAATTCGTCCAAAAATTTCCACCAGTGCTTGGAATGCCAATAGCCTCCGGGGTCCCAAACTAGGCATGTAAAGCTTCTGAGTAGCTTCAAACAGATATTCAGCCTCCCGGGATGACGAATGTCAGAATATAATCCATGACCGTAAGCTGTGTTTTTAGATCCGCCTCCGTTTTGATTTATAAGTTTCCATTTGGGCGGGTTAAAAAGTAGAATCTCACCGTGGTGACCAAACGTTCTTCGTGATCCATGCAATTGAGCATGATACCAATCCGTGTACTTCGAGGTGAAGCGTGGAACCTTATTGAACCTGGTGCACCAGTTCTGAGTACGAGCCAATTCCCTCTTACTCTTAAAGCCGCAGAGAGCTCTAAGTTGGCCATCTGTTTCAAGCAAACCATATTCAAGTGAATAAGTAAAATTATAAGTTAAGGATTGTACCCACTTGAAGCTTGTATTAGGTGGTAATGGCCTTGGGATAGGTGTTTTTGGTGGTTCTGCAAGTTCCGTTTCTTTGTGCTCTTCTGTGAATTCTTCCACTTCCTTGCAAAGATCTTCAATTGTATCTGTATCCTGGTCAAAGTCTTCTATGTCTTCCTCATCACTCGAGTCATAGATTGGAGGTTGAGAGAAATCTACCTCCGCATCATCCTCATAGTCACTTGGAGAAAATTCTTCGATCTCAGAGAATTCACTTGCGGATGCAAGTTCATCACTAGGAGAACTAGACTTGTGACTATCATCATCAAGGAAATTTGCTTCTTGGATTATTCCGTCTGATTCTTCGTAAACGACTTGCCTTGGAGATTGTACGGTATCCTCCTTAGCATCAACTGTAGCATCTTGGACGGAGTTTTCCTCAATTCTGGATTCCCAAGGAAGTTCAGCATCTCCTAGATCTTCAACCAACTCTTCTTCTTGAACAATGACAGCTTCTTCCACTTGTTCTAGTACGAATTCATTCTCTGTCTTGTCCACTGGAGTCTCTAGTATTTCTTTCATGCTACGCTCTTCATCGGGCTGTCCACATGGAGCTATGGTTGATCCTTGTATATTTGAGCGCCTAGTGGCCCATTGAATTAGTGCTTGCTCCAGTTGTTGAATGGTTGTTTGAAATTTAATTACTGTTTCTTTTAGGCGATCCTCTGCTTCGCGGTTTGCCGGACTTGGACATGATACAAAGGAAAGTGGTGATGATTGGGAACGATTGGATTGGTATTGAGGTAAGGAAGGATCATATGATGGCGAATGGTGAAGAGAAGCTTGTGAGTGTGGTGGTTCGAGGTTATGTTGAAAGGATGGTTCATATGCACGGGGTGGGGCTTGTTGGTAGTTACAAGGTTGTCCACCATGTCTTTCAGCTGGGTATGCACGGTAGAATGGTCTTTGTCCAGGATATCTCGGAGGGTGTTGCTGCCAAAAGGGTTGATT
Source organism: Arachis ipaensis (assembly GCF_059453495.1). Lineage (NCBI taxonomy): Eukaryota > Viridiplantae > Streptophyta > Magnoliopsida > Fabales > Fabaceae > Arachis > Arachis ipaensis. The sequence goes on along the minus strand of NC_142439.1, from coordinate 109,199,236 downwards.
AGATCCTCTTGGTTCCATCCATCCTTGATTGGTCTGACCTTGATGCACATTCCTGTTGTAACTTCTATTTCCTTTAACAATATTAGAATCAAACTCAAAGCGAGATGGGTGAGAGTTCATAGTAGCAAATAAAGATAAAAAGGAAAAACAAAAATAAATAAACAAGCAAAAGAAAAATATTTATAATAACCAATAATAAGGCACACGTTAGCAGTTCCCCGGCAACGGCGCCATTTTGACGATCGTGATTTCTGCCAGTAAAGAATGTCATAAAAACAGTCGCGTTGTAGATATAGTCTCTAAACTGACAAAAATCCCTTTCGTACAAACGTTTTGGGTGTCACAAGTAACAAACCCCTTAAAAATTGTTAACCGAGTATTCAAACCTCGGGTCGTCTTCTCAAGGAACTGCGAGGAAGTATGTTCTTATTATTGGTTATAAAGGTTGTAATCGAGGTTTAGAAGGTGAAAAGTAAGTAATTTAAATGACGAGTGAATTAAATGGCAATTAAAAATAAATAATAACCGTAAAACAACTTTTGGCAAGATAAGGGAAATTAGAAGTCCAACTTAGTTATCCCTCTCAACAATAATGAAAGTTGTATCTTAATTCCACTTAGTTAACCTATGAAGCAAAGGTAAGTCAAGGGACTAATTAGTTTGACCTTCGAATCCTATTTATTTCCTAGGAAAAAGTTGGGATTATTGAAGTTCAGATCAATTAGCAAGATAACGATTATGAATTATGCTGAGTTCGATAATGTTGAGTCACTGATTTCTTAACCAAGACCAAAAAGGGAAAAAGTAAATTGCTGAAATAATAAAAGTGTCCTTAGATGGGAAGCAATGGCAACTTAAATCAAAGAGAATAATCATAAACTGAAAAATACCTTAAATATCATTAATTCAAATAGAAATCTGTAACATGGAATAATTCATAATTTAAATTATAATAATCAATTCAAATATTGGAATCAAATAAATAAAAGTAAAATTGAAATAAAAGAACATTAAAACCTGGATCCAGAGTTACTCCCAAAACAAGAAGAAGTCCTAAATCCTAAGAGAGAGAGAGAATCTCTCTCTAAACTAAATCTAAATCATGAAAACTAGAAATTGGCGAGCTCTCTTTTTGAATGGATGCATTCCTCCACTTTATAACCTCTAATCTATGCTTTCTGTACTTGGATCTGGGCCAAAAAGGGCTTCAGAAATTGCTGGGGGCGTATTCTGTAAATTCTGATACGTGGCCTCTGTCACGCGTCCGCGTGGGTCACGCGGTCGCGTCATCTGGAGCTTTTCCTTTCCACGCAGTCGCGTCCGCGTCGTGGGTGTTCTACTCAAGGCGCGCGGTCGCGTCAGTCATGCGGCCGTGTCGCTGCTTCTTTGCTTCTGGCACGCGATCGCGTCGTCCATGCAATCGCGTGGATACCAGTTTCCTTAAAGCTCCGTTTTGCCTTCTCCTTCCATTTTTGTATGTTTCCTTTTTTCATCCTTTAAGTCATTCAGCCTTAGGAAACCTGAAGCTACTCAACACACTAATCACGGCATCGAATGGAAATAAAGGTAATTAAAATAATTAATTTTTTTAAAGCTTAGGAAACATGTTTTTCACAATATGACATAATAAGGAAGGGAAAGTAAAACCATGCAATTAATGTGAATAAGTAGGTGAAGAGTTGAATAAATCACTCTAATTAAGCACAAAAGAACTCATGAAATATGGGTTTATCAGGTGTCATTTTATTGTTTTTCTCTTTCCTCATTAAATTCAAAATTCAAAATTTAAAACTCAAATTTCAAATTTCAAATTTCAAATTTCAATTTTAAAAATTCAAATCTTTTTCAAAAATCATATCTTTTTCAAAATCTTATCTTACCTTATTTCAAAAATCAAATTTCAAAATTCAAATTTCAAAAATTTAAAATTCAAAATTTCAAATTTCAAATTTCAAAATCTAATTTTCAAATTTTAAAATTTAATTTTCAAATTCAAAAATTTAAATTTCAATAATCTTTTAATTTAAAATTTGTTTTTATTTTCGTTTTTAATTTTTATTTACTATTATGAGTTCTCACCCCTCTCGCTTTGAGTTTGGTTCCAATATTGTTGCAAGGAATGGAAATTATAACAAGGACATGCATCGAGGTCAAAACAATCAGAGATGGAAGGAGCCACGGGGATCTGATCAACCCTTTCGGCAACATCACCTTCCAAAATACCATGGACAACGACCATCCTACAATGCATGCCAAGATAATAGATATGGTGGACCCCCTTGTAGTTACCAGCAAGCTCCATCATATGCCAATAAACCATCTCCTCAACACAACTTTGAACCACCATACTCACAAGTCCCTTACCACCAAACACCACCATATAACCCTAATCCTTATCCACCATACCAACCACCATATGAACCACGCCCAGAACTACCACCTCAATATTCACCATCTCCATATCCATCAATCCAAGAGCACTATGATCCTACTTATGATAGCCGAGCACAACAAGAATCAAAGGATCGTCACAAGGAAACAGTGGAAAGATTTCATGCAACCCTTCACCAATTGAATCAAGCGATAAATCAATTAGCTTCCCGACGTTCGGACACTCAAGGAACCCCCATGGCTTCATGTGGAAAATCTAATGAAGAACGTAGTATGAAGGAGACATTAGAAACTCCGGTGGACAACAAGGAGCATGAATTTGTACTGGAACAAGTAGAGGAAGCCGGAATTATTGAAGAAGAATAAGTGGTTGAAGACTTAGGAGATGCTGAACCTCCTTGGAAAAGTCAAGACATAGAGCCTCCTTCAAAGACGTTTAAAATTGATGTTGAAGAGGGTGTACAACCTCCAAGACATATCATGGTTGAAGACTTTGAAGAGGTTGATCAAGAGATAGATTCAATCATTGATGAATTCTTATCCGCAATTGAATCCTCTCCCATTGAACTTGACATGGAGATGGAAGAAGAAAAAGCACAACCTCCCACACTCTTGGTGAACAATGAAGAGGAGATTGAATTGGAAGACAGCTACCAAGAGGAAGAGGTTGAAATTGAAGAAGCTTGCAAAGAGGTGGAAGCTGTTAAAGAAGAGCCCAAGGGAATGGAGTTGGAAATCACCTTACCAAAGTTGCTGGAGACCTTTCCCCCAAAGCCATTACCATCCAATACAACATTCAAGTGGGTAAAATTCATATCTCTTAGCTTTCTCATTCCACTTGAATATGGTTTACTTGAGACAGATTGTCAGCTTAGAGCTCTTTGTGGCGTTAAGAGTAAGAGGAAGATGGTCAGTGGTAAGAGTTATCATGCAAAGTTTAATATGGTTGCCTGCTCCAAATTGAAGTACAAGGGTTGGTGTAAAGCTCAACTGAATGGGTCTAGGAAGTTATTTGGCTGCTTTAGTGGGAATTCAAATTGCTTGCCACCCGGATGGAATCATAATGATCAACAAGAAGACGGGTGCAAAAGCAAGATTTGGGACCCCGGAATTCAGTCTAGAAATCAACACTCTTGGGGCCTTGTCACTTTCTTTAACCTACTTGAAGGCTTTCTGCGCTTAGTTTGGGATCCCGAAGGCCAATGGAATCACAAACATTGGTGGAGATTCCTGGATGAGTTCAAGCACAAGCCACCATAACAAAGGACTCCCCAAATGTCCAACTTAAGGACTTTAACTAAAAGTGCTAGGTGGGAGACAACTCACCATGGTATGATCGTCCCTTTTTCAGTTTTAATTTTAGTCTATTTTGTTTGTTTTTGCGTATTGATTGAACCTGGAATCATGCATAACATTCATATTATCATTGCATTCTGCACACTGCATTATTATAAAAAAAAAAAAAAAAAAAGCACGCACGCGACGCGGCAGCGTCGCTGACGCGTCCGCGTCACCAGTGCATTGGGAAGAAAAGAAATCGAACAGAAAGTCATGCGAGAGCATGACTGGAGGCGAGCCTTTAGCATAATTTGACCCCACGCGACCGCGTCGCTAACGCGTCCGCGTCGTTTGGAAAAATACCTCCCACGCGTCCGCGTCGCGTCCGCCTCACCCACGCGAATGCGTGGCTCTGTGGAATCGACGTAAATGGGTGTATGGCAGTAAGTTGGGATGGAATGGAGCTGGAACGGTGCTAGAAGCACAAGCCGTACCACGCGAACGCATGCCCCACGCGACTGCATCACCACCCTAAAATTTGGCAATATGAGCTTCAAACAGAAAGTTGCGCGACCGCGAGGCTGCCCTCGCGCTAATGGCATAGATCGATCCACGCGACTACGTGGATGACGCGTCCGCGTCATTTCATAGAAGCGCTATCCGCGCGAACGCGTGACCCACGCGTCCGCGTCGCATGCGGCGCACAGAATATCCAGCTCAGCCAAAATAACCTATCTTTTTCTCCCCAAATCCTAATTTATTTCTTCTTCTTTCTTCTTTCTTTCTCTTCTTCTCTCCCTCTACTCTTCTATCCCTTTAATTTAATGCATTTAATTGTTTTTTTCCTTTTGGTTTCTGTTTCAATTCTTTTTCATGCATTTTTTTATGTTGGTGTTGGAGTTTTATTTGGATAGTACCTTATTTTACTTGAGCATGTGGCTATTCTGAGGAGAGATCTGACAATTAACATTTACTTATGGCTCTCATATACATTTGAATTCATTATTTTCATCCCTATTTTAACTTGCACACCCAATGTATTTGGGATTATCATTCACAATTGTCATCATTACACATGCTCTTTAATTTGGCACATTTATTACTTGATGCTTGAGTTATGCTTCTCATGCCTATTATTTGCATGTTTTTATCCTCTTACATCTAATTATTTTGAATTCCCTTTTTTATCTTTATTGTTGTCTTCCCTACATATTGTAGCTACCATGTAGTTGGGCTATCATCTTTCCTTTGGCATTCCTTATCACTTGGAATTTCCTCCCTTTCGGTCTTAGTTTTCTATATTTCACACTCTTCTTTTTTCTTCTTCCTTAGGCATGGGTACCAAGAAAGGAAAAGAGAAGGCCACTGACAAGACACCAGCAAGAAAAGGAACCAAGAGATCTCCAACTAAGGCGCCTCCATCTACAACCGTCAGTTGGAGCAACCCGTCCACCTGCCCATCTCAGCATGCACCGAGAACGGTGCAATCTTTAAGTGTGGGGAGGTCGATACCGATCTCCGAGGGTTAGTTATTTTCTTTTCAACACCAATATTTTATTTTCTTTGTTTGTTCATTGTTGCATTTGCATATTTGATTGCATATTTGTTTGATTTTGTGTATTTAGTTACTACTTGGTTGAAGTAATATTTTCTTTTTCAACAAATTTTTATAGTATTTCACTAATTTAAAATTGAAAAATTTGTGTTAAACTTGTTTGGAAGTTGTATTTGGAACATAATTTTTGAGCCAAAGAACACACAACCTGTGAGATTTTGAGCTTATTTACATGGTTACATTATTTAACCATAAATATTTTATTCTTGTGTGTTTTCTTCTCTATAATTACAATCTTTGCTTTGTTTCAGTCTATATATCCAATATTTAGTGTATTTACATGCTTGCATATGATTGAGGCCATTATTTGTTATTAGCTCACTTATCCCAAATAAGCCTACCTTTTACATCACCCTTGTTAGCCACTTTAAACTTTTTAACCCCCTTCTATTTCATAACCACATTACTAGCCTTAAGCAGAAAAACAAAATAAAAATCCCAAGTTGAATCCTTGGTTAACTTAAGATAGATATTGTGTATAATTTAAGTGTGGGGAATTTATGGGAACATGGGATGATATGAAAAAGTAGGAAATTAAATTGAATAAGTTATTTAAAAATTTGGGAAGCATGCTCATATGAAATCAAAATAATTAAATTACCATGTGCATTGAAAAAAAATATTAAGTAATTACATAAGGGGATACAAAAAAATAAAAATAAAAATAAAAAATAAAAAATAAAAAAATAAAAAAAAGAGAGAAAAAGGGAGAAGAAAAGAAAAGAGAAGAAAAATAATATTACCCCAAATGCAAAATGAAAAGGATCAATGCACATGGGACAAAATTCAAAAAAAAAATAAGTTTGATACATGAGCATGTAATACAAAAGTAGGAAAATTTTGGGTAGCTAGGTAAAGCATTTTTTTAATTATATAAAGTATGTATATGTTAGGTGAGATCTTAGACTAATCAAGGATTCACTTTATAAAGCTTACTTAGCCATATATATATACCCTTACCCTTACCTTAGCCCCATTACAACCTTGAAAAGACCTCATGATGTTTGCATTGATACATTAAATATTTGTTGATTGGTTAGATGAAGAACAAAGTTTAGAAAGCATGACTAGAGAAGAGTAGAGTGAATTACCCTATACACTTGAGAGATTAGAGTGCATATACACTACCAGTAAGGGTTCAGTGCTTGATTCTATGTTCCCTGCTTTCATGAGCTATCTTCTTACAAGTTTACTTATCTTTTATTGTATAATTTGAATTAGTGAAATCTGATTTATGTCTGTCTTGAAGAGCTTATTTACTTTTAACCAAGTAGGTAGACACATTCTGCATGTAGTTGCATTCATACAGATAAGTTGCATTTCATACATTCTACCATTTCTCTTCATCTTTATAGCTTCTCTTGAGCTTAGCATGAAGACATGCTAATGTTTAAGTGTGGGGAGGTTGATAAACCACTATTTTATGGTTTATCTTGTGCTCAATTGAGTGGTTTTTATCAACTCTTTACCCACTTATTCATACTATTTGCATGGTTTTACATTTGCCTTCCTAATTATGTGCTTTGATTGAAAACATGCTTCTTTGGCCTTAAGTTCCCTATGTTTAATCCTCTCTTATTACCATTAGATGCCTTGATATGTGTGTTAAGTGATTCCAGAGATTACAGGGCAGGAATGGCTCAGAGGATGGAAAGGAAGCATGCAAAAGTGGAAGGAATACAAGAAGTTGGAGAAATTGCTAAGTTGTCCAGCCTGACCTCTTCGCACTCAAACGGCTATAACTTTAGCTACAGAGGTCTAACTGATGCGGTTCTAGTTGCGTTGGAAAGCTAACGTCTGGAGCTTCGATTTGATATATAATTTGCCATAGCTGCCCCAAAGTTAGGTGATGCAAACGCGTGAATGACGCACCCGCATCGTATTTGCAAACTTCAATCCACGCGGACGCAACAGAAATCCGCGCGGAAAGCTAACGTCACTTTCCCACGACCTGAACGTAACAGAAATCGTAGGGGGTGATTTCTGGGCTGTTTTCGACCCAGTTTTTGGCCCAGAAAACACATATTAGAGGCTATAAAGTGGGGGAATCCATTCATTCATAATAACAAGCTCACAATTCATAATTTTATAATTTAGATGTAGTTTTAGAGAGAGAGGTTCTCTCCTCTCTCTTAGGATTTAGGATTATAATTCCTCTTAAAGGATTTAGGATTTTTAACTTCCTCTCAGGTTCAATATTCCTTTTACTTTGTATTTCTCTTTTACTTTCAATATACTTTAATGCTTTCCTTTAATTACTTATGTTGCCAAATTGGCTTATGAACCTTTCATGTTAGGATTTTCTATTATTAATGCAATATAGATATTTCAGATTTTTATTTAGATTTTTATATTCTTAGTTTTAATTGATGAATTGATAAATTGGAGACACTTGAGTTATCAAACTCCTTGTTGATTGAAAATTAGAATTCTTCAAGAATTAGTTCGAGTTCCAATAACTCTAGCCTTTCCCAAGGAAAGACTAGGACCTGAGGAATCAAAATTAATTCATCCACTTAACTTACCTTCATAGTTAGAGGTTAACAAGGTGGGAGAAGAATCAAATTCTCATCACAATCGATAAGGATAACTAGGATAGGACTTCTAAAGTTCTCATACCTTGCCAAGAGTTTATTTTATAGTTATTTATTTATTTTATTCTTCTTATCATTTAACATACTGGTTCCTTACTTTCAAAACCCCAATTTACAAAACTCATAACCAATAATAAAAACATACCTCCCTGCAATTCCTTGAGAAGACGACCCGAGGTTTAAATACTTCGGTTATCAATTTATTTAGGGGTTTGTTACTTGTGATAACCAAAACGTTTGTAAGAAAGGTTGATTGCTTGGTTTAGTAACTATACTCGTAACGAGAATTTACTATAACTTCTAAACCATCAATCTTCAGTTCTTTCAATGATCCCATCAGAAAGTATGTTCTTCAGAGTTCTTTAGGAAAAGAAGAAGGCTTCTACACTAGAAAAGGGAAGAAAATGAAAAGACTTGAAAGAGCATGAATATCACAGAGGGAGAAGAGAGACGAAAAGGAAGAATGAGAAAGAGGAAGAGTATTTAAAAGACCCAAGGGGCAAGATTGTAAAAATCCCTCCCTTCATTAAAGAACGTTGACAGTTACAGATGTAACTGTGCCCCACGTGTCGAAGAGGGAAGCCAACAGACGTAACGGTTGGCATTCCAAAATCACGTCGATTTTCTGACTCGGAAATGGAAACGGACCTGAAAGACCCGATGTGATAATCCTACTACCTGGCGTCCACCCAACCTCATTCACACTTGAATCTAACTTAAGCAAAAGATCGGACTCAAGTAGGGGCACTGCTCATACCCTAGCCCAAAATATAAGTCAGGCCCAAAGCAGAGAAAGCCCAGAAGATAGCTACCGAGTAACTGACCTCCTAAGAGGTTGCACAAAATGCTACAAAGTGATAACTTCCCCCTGAAGGAGTTATAACTAATCTCTACTATCTCTCACTTACTTATAAAAGAGAGATCTCAATATCCCCTAGAAAAAAAAAAGGACGATTATCCACCACCAATAGTGGAACTACTCCAACATGATTATTGACTCATCACCTATAAATACATTGACACCCCTCAGGTATACTCCACCTCACTAAGAGTTTGGACCTCGCATTCAAGCCCAAACACGATTCAGTTTCAGGTAACCCTCGGAACATATATATATATATATATATATATATATATATATATATATATATATATATATATATAATTTGCATATAATGTATTAAAATGAATCTAGGGAGCCAACATTAATTCAACCAATTAATTTAAAAATCACTTAATTATTAGATAGAAATTAAAGAAATATTAGAAAAAAATCAAAATTAAAAGCAATAAAACATCCAAACTTAAGTAAAAAAAATATCTGAAAGTAAAATAATGTAAAAACAAATAAGATTTAAAATTTAGAATTTAAGATTTAAAGTTTAGAATTTAAGATTTAGTATTTAACATTTAAAATTTAGAATTTAGTAGTCTAAGATTTAGGATAAATTTCACAGATAAATGTCCTAAAGTAATATTGGATACATGGCTGTCTTGTTTTCATATCTATGTAAATCAAATCAATTGAATTCAATTTATACTTTCTCAATGTAAATCGAATCAATTAGATTCAAATTAAAAAGAGTAGTACTAAATCGAAATAAGTATATTCGATTTAGTAGGAAAACGTGTCTGAACTCAAGTAGCCCATGGTAAATTGAAACAAAAAGATTCGTGTAAAGCTTAGTTAAATAATAAATAATTAATTAATAATGAGCGAAAAAGGTTAAGAATTTAAAATTTATAGTTTGAAAAAATAAAAATATTTAAAATAAGGTCCTATTTTTTCAAAATTTTTCTGTTTTTGATGGTTTGGCTTTCTCGACAAGTTTGTAAACCCCTGTAACCCTTGTACAAGGTCCGATAACTAGTTGTTAGGCTCCAGAATGGGTGTGACTATATGGAATGGATTGAATTGATATTTTAGATGAGATTGTGGATTGGAGAACATATGTTAATGATAATTAAAGAAAGCCTGTAGTTAATGAAGCTACTGAATATTGAATTGATTAAAGACATGAGTAATGATAACTAATTGTGATCTAAATTTCTGGCAAGGTCAGTGGTATAACCCACTTGCATATTGAACTGATGTTTACTATACTCTTGGCAAAGACTGTGGTGAATCCCGTTTGCACATGAGATGAGTTATGCTGGGACAAGGACGGTGGTTAATTTCGCTTGTTCGTAGTTCTCTCTATATGTATAGTGGTAAGGCACTAATCCCCCAATTTGTATGGCACGGCCTTACCAGGAGAAGGTGGTAGGGAACTCATCTTTCGATTTATACCCTCTGATGTCTGCCTCCAGGAGAATGTGATAGGGCACTAATCCCCAATTATATGCCTCCTGGGGATGCGCAAAAGAGAGATGATATCCGGATTAGCTACCTGTTCATACCGTGGGTCGAGCTATCCGACCTGGGATGATTGGAGACAAAGCGACCGACCTCTTCAGGTCAGACTATCTGACCTCTTTACAAAAGAGGTCGGCCAAATCGACAGGAAGGCCCAAGAAGGCCCAAACAAAGGAACACAGCCCAATCCAAAGGCAGCCCAAGCCTACAGAAAGAAGGGCGGTTCCGTTGAAGATAAGCTTACCTCACCCAAAGATAAGATAAGATAGGATAAGATAACTAACTTATCTTATCTAGAAAGTTTACTCTACAACCATTATAAATACACTGGAGCACCCAGGTATAACTCATACTCTGATTCTACCATAAACCTGCTTAATACTCGTGCTAACTTAAGCATCGGAGTCTCTTGCAGGTACCTCCCACCCTCCGGTGACCAAGGATCAGAAGTGAAGCCAGTCCAACAAGTCGGACACAATAGCTCTGGCCGCCACCAGCCAGCCGGACACGTCATCTCCGACCAGTACAGAAGATCTCATCCGAGATCGGCCTACAGTTTCAGGTAACCCTCGGAACATTGGCGCCGTTGCCGGGGAACCTGAAAGTCATCCCATCACCATGGCAGACGACCATGACAACGACCACAACTCAGATCTAGAGGACAGAACGCTGCACAAAAATACAGATGCCACACCAAAGGATACTCCAGAATCTAACGGAGACAAAAACTCATCATATCCGGGAGTAATAGAAGCACTTCAAGATTGCCTAAAGCAACTCGAAAAAGAAAGCCAATACCAGCAAGAAGTTGGCAAGGATCTACAAAGAGAGGTAAGGCGACGTCGAGAATTGGAAGATAAACTCCTACAACTTGAAGCCGATCTCAAAGCAAAGGCTACCCGGACCACCCCTGAGGACAACTCTCGCAAGGATCAAGATCCATTCACTAGGGAAATCATGAAGACTAAAATCCCTAAAGACTTCAAACTTCCGGATATGACTTTGTATGATGGCACTACAGATCCCAACCATCATCTCAGCAACTTCAGAAGTAGAATGTACCTCACCGACGCTTCAGATGCCGTTCGCTGCAAAGCTTTTCCAATGACTCTCACAAAGACAGCAATTAGATGGTTCGACAACCTACCTCCAAAGTCCATCTCAAACTTCGATGATCTGGCCAAAAAGTTTCTGGCCAGATTCTCCATCCAAAAAGACAAGGCTAAGCACACTCCCAATCTACTGGGTATCAAGCAAGGAGATCGGGAAAGTCTTCGCAACTACATGGAAAGATTCAACAAAACATGCCTAGACATACAAAGCTTGCCAACAGAGGCTGCCGTCATGGGCCTCATCAACGGCCTACGAGAGGGACCTTTCAGCCAATCTATATCAAAGAAATACCCCACATCTCTAGACGAGGTGCAAGAGCAGGCAGAGAAGTACATCAACATGGAAGAAAATTTCCGACTTGGAGAAGTCTCAAAATCTGGTTTCACCTACCGAGATAAAGAATCCAAGAAGAAGGAAGATCGAACGGGCAAAAAAATCAAAAAGTATCATAATTACACCCCTCTTCGGGTGTCCTTTGTGGATATTTACAAAGAAGTCTATAACACAGAAAAGATACCCCCAGCTCGACCACTCAAAGGCAAAAGAGGAGGAGGAAATCGGAATGAATACTATGAATATCATCGGGTCCGAGGGCATTCCACCAACGAATGCTTCGACTTAAAAAATATCATAGAAAAATTAGTAAGAGAAGGAAAACTAAATCGGTATCTGGCCACCTGAAATGATGAGCAAAGAAAAAGACAAAGAGATGAAGATGTCGGATGAGCTGAGCAATCACCTCGTACGCCAGAAAGACATGTCCATATGATACATGGAGGATTCGCAGGAGGTGGAATCTCCAAATCATCTCGCAAAAGATACCTCAAAGAAGTATATCATGTTGAAGGAAAGGAGGAAGCACCCGACATCCCTGCGATCACGTTCACCAAAGAAGACGCATCCGGTATCATCTCGGGACACGACGATCCCATGGTCATCACCATCATACTAGCAAACGCCAATCTCCACCGCACATTAATAGACCAAGGGAGTTCTGCCGACATCTTATTCAAAACAACCTTTGACAAACTCGGCTTAGAAGAAAAGGAGCTTAGAGCATACCCGAACAGCCTGTTCGGACTGGGAGATACCCCAGTACAACCACTGGGATACGTGTCACTACATACAACCTTCGGAAAAGGGAACCAATCCAGAACACTCAAGATAGACTATATTGTGGTCGATGTGAGTTCAGCCTACAATGCCCTAATAGGTTGGACAACACTAAATCAACTCGGCGCAATAGTCTCAACTCCACATCTATGCATGAAATTCCCAACTACAGAGGGGATAGCCACAATAAAAGCATATCAAAAGATGGCATGCCGCTGTTATAACAAAAGTCTAAACCTCAGAGGCAGAGGAGAAGAGTTCCATACAATTGAGCTTGGTGGAGTCCAGAGATGAGAAGAACTTCGTCCACAGTACGAAGGTGAAATAGAGAAAGTTCAGATCGAAGACACCTCGGACAAAACGACTAATATTGGCACGATCCTGAAAGGAGATGGAAAGGAATTACTAGTACAGTTCTTACGAGATAATGTCGATCTCTTTGCATGGAAAGCTGCAGACATGCCAAAGCATAGACCCCAAGCTAATGTGTCACAAATTGGTGGTCTATCCAGGATCTCGGCCGGTACAGCAGAGACGAAGAAAACTTGGGCCAGAGCGATCCCAAGCTGTGGAAGAACAGGTACAAGCACTACTGGAGGCAGGATTCATAAGAGAAGTCAAGTACCCACTATGGCTAGCTAACGTCGTCTTGGTGAAAAAATCAAATGGGAAGTGGCGAATGTGCACCGACTACACCAACCTCAACAAAGCCTGCCCAAAAGATCCTTACCCACTCCCAAGTATCGACGCTCTGGTAGATGCTTCCTCCGGATATAGATACCTCTCGTTTATGGATGCATATTCTGGATACAACCAAATCCCCATGTATTCACCAGATCAAAAAAAAGACCTCGTTTTTTACGCCAAAAGCAAATTACTGCTACATTGTGATGCCTTTCGGTCTCAAGAATGCGGGAGCTACTTATCAAAGGCTAATGAATAAAGTCTTCTCAGATCACATCGGAAAAATCATGGAAGTCTATGTGGACAACATGTTGATAAAGACACAAAGCGAAGAGACATTATTGTCCGACCTGGCTCAAGTGTTCGACACTATAAGGAAGCACGACATGCGACTCAATCCCGCAAAATGCACCTTTGCAGTAGAAGCGGGCAAATTCTTAGGTTTCATGCTCACACAAAGAGGAATTGAAGCGAATCCAGACAAATGCCAGGCCATACTCAACATGAAGAGCCCAACTTGTGTCAGAGAGGTACAACAACTCAACGGGAGATTGGCAGCCTTATCCAGATTCTTAGCGGGATTAGTGATAAGATCTCTCCCCTTCTACGCCACTTTAAGGAAAGGAAAAAATTTCGAATGGACAAAGGAATGCGAGCAAGCCTTCCAGGATTTCAAAAACTTCCTAGGACAACCACCTATTCTAACTCGACCACGAAAGGAAGAACCACTCACATTGTACCTTGCGGTAGGAAGTCGGGCAGTAGCCTCAGCACTGGTTCGGGAGGACGACAAAGGGCAACAACCTATATACTTCATTAGTAAAGCACTGCAGGGATCTGAGCTAAACTACCAAAAAATAGAAAAGTTTGCCTACACTCTCATACTGACATCTCGACGACTTCGCTCGTACTTTCAGGCTCACACCATTAAGACCGGAAGCGACGCAGGTGTGATAATAGAAAGCAACCAAGGAACCCAAGTTGAGCTTTCCCTCAAATTTGGGTTCCCGGCCTCAAACAACCAGACAGAATATGAGGTGTTACTAGCGGGTTTGAAGCTGGCTAAAGAGGTTGGAGCTCAAAAACTCAACATCTTCAGCGATTCACAAGTAATCACCTCACAAATAACAGGAAGCTACCAAGCCAAAGATCCCACCATGAAAAAGTATTTGGATAAAACCAAGGAATAGCTCGGACAACTCGGGGAATATAAGATCTGTCACATACCCCGCGAACAAAATGCCCGAGCTGACGCACTCTCGAAACTAGCTAGCACCAAACCAGGGGGCAACAATAGAAGCCTCATCCAGGAAATGCTATAGAACCCGTCAATCTTGGAAGAAGAAAAAGTCCTAGCCATAACAAGTCAGGACCAAGGATGGATGACCCCAATAATTAACTACCTCAAAGCAGAAACACTCCCCACATATAAAAAGGAGGCAAAGAGGTTAAAGCGGGAGGCTCAGTATTACACTATCATAAACAACACCCTATATAAGAGAGGGATCTCAATACCATTGTTAAAATGTGTGCTGACCTCTAACACAAGGGAAGTTTTAGAGGAAGTACACAGTGGCATTTGTGGTAATCATCTCGGAGCACAAGCTCTCACCAAAAAGGTACTCCGGGCAGGATTTTACTGGCCAACTCTACAAAAAGAAGCTACAGAGTTTGTAAAGGCATGTCCCCCATGTCAGAAACATGCCAACTTCCACATTGCCCCGCCAGAAGAACTCATCAGCGTAACTTCACCTTGGCCATTCGCAAAATGGGGACTCGACCTTCTCGGACCCTTTCCTCAGGGATCGGGACAAGTCAAATTCCTCATAGTTGGGATAGACTATTTTACAAAGTGGATCGAGGCAAAGCCCCTAGCCAATGCCACTGCTCAAAGAAGCCGGAAATTCTTATATAGAAATATTGTCACGAGGTTCGGAGTCCCGCACTCCATCACCACAGACAATGGCACTCAATTCACAGATGCAGGTTTCAGAAAACTAGCTGCCGACTTGAACATAAAACACCAGTTCACCTCCGTCGAACATCCTCAAGCCAATGGATAGGCCGAAGCTGCCAACAAAGTCATATTGGCTGGACTGAAGCAGAGACTGCAAGAAGCAAAGGGAGCTTGGGCCGAAGAACTCCCACAAGTCCTATGGGCATATCGAACAACACCACATTTTACCACAAACGAATCACCATTTCGATTAGCGTATGGAGTGGAGGCAATGATCCCCGTAGAGGTCAAGGAAGGGTCCCCTAGAGTGGGCCACTACAATGAACAAGCCAACTCTCAACTTCAAAGAGAAGAGCTCGACTTACTTCCAGAAGTCCAAGAAAGTGCTCGGATTAGGGAAGAAGCACTAAAACGCCGAATGGCTTCAAGATATAATCAAAGGGTAGTGCCAATAAGATTTGCTGAGAATGATCTCATCCTAATCCGAAATGATATTGGAACAACTTGACCTGGAGAAGGAAAGCTGGCAGCAAACTGGAAAGGACCCTACCGAGTTACAGAAGTACTTGGAAAGGGCTACTACAGACTGTCCGAACTCGATGGACGAGAGCTTCCCAGATCATGGCACACATGCAACCTAAGAAGGTACTATAGCTAGAAGATCTCGTCATAGGGTGCACTTTTTTTCCTGAAAAGGTTTTTTAATGAGGCACCAAGTTGAGATCCAGAAATTATTCGACTGAAAGGGATGAAAACTCCCGCATGTATATATTTGTATTTCCTTTTGAATAAAATATATTTTAGATATTCTACAAATTCTCAAGACGCATTAATCTGAAGCATTCATCGCCCGATTATAAAGCAACAGATCGGCAGAAAGTGAAAAACAGATTCACTGCACGATCACGATGGAAGACCAATAAAGATGAAAATGCGATTCATCTAAAGGTCAACCAAACAAAGACAGAAACCACCTTCTACAAATCAGCAAAGATGAACACAGAATAATGTAAGAAATTATCGAAAGTGATCCGAAAAAGAATCTGACGAGGTCTTATCGATTACTAAATAATAACTTAAAGACTGGCCGACGTTAAGAAGTCGGACCAAGTCAACCCAAGTTATCAGCAAATCCCTGGAAAGAGGTCTGGCCAACCCTATAAAAGAGGAATTGCTATAACTTAGAAGAGATCGACCAAACGAAGTCGGTCTCCTACAAACAAGTTATAAAAGTAATCCCTGAAAGAGACCTGACAAAGGTCCAAGAAAGAGGATTACAAAAATAACTTGAAAAAGGACGACATAAAGAAGTCGACCTCCTACAAAAAGAGTTATAAAGTAGTCTCTGAAAAAGACCTAACAAAGGTCCAAGACAGAGGACTGCAAAAGTAACTGGAAAGAGGACCAACGCAAAGAAATCGACTGTGGATCGATAGAGATACAAGCAAGAAGCAAGAAAACCAAGAAACAAGTTGGAACCACCCCTTCACGACCACAAAGGATCCAGCCCAATTCAAAGAGGCCGAAGGCTCCGACATTTTCAAAAAATGCTAAGACAAACAAGCATGATATGAAATACAATATTATAAAGCTTCGGGGTCAGGATCAAAAGCATAAAAGCTACTTGTTGTTTTTTCAAGATAGAAGTTGCTAAACAAGCAACCAAAGGGAATATCAACAGTCAGCAAAATATTCAAACTACAAATAAAGAGTTTCAAAGCCCACAAGCCGGGCCAACTACACAAATATCCAAAGAGAAATCAGCAAAGATCGAGAGCCTTCCCAACAGCATCAGTACGGGGAGAAGGAGGCCGAGTCTGAATGGGGACAGCATCCATTGTTCCATCATCCCGGTTCAGAATCTGGCAATCCGGGTCAGACACAATTGGAGGAACTGAAGAGGCTGACACTTTGGCAGAAGACACAGGGGGAGGTTCAACATCATCATCATCCTGGTCATCAGGGACAATCTTACCATCCCTCACAATATTATCCAGGCTGAAAAGAGTAAGGTCGGCCTCGGGAGCAATAATCCGAACATGCTCCCTCAAGCTCTCATAGGCAGCAGTTACACTGCCAACAAGATGACCTTGGAGCTCGGAGTAATCATCTCGCGCATTCTCCAACTCCTCCCTCAGGCACACCACCTCCCGATAAGATGTCACATAACTGTCCTTATGCCTCAATGCCGTGTCCTCGACCAACCGCACAGAAGCTGCCAGAGCAAGGGAACTCGCCTTTTTATTCTCCAGATCCTTCTCCAACTTGGCTACCTTTACCTCAAGCTCTTCCTTTAGGCCCTTCATTCGGTCGAACTCCTATTTAGCCTCCTCCATAAACTCCTTGGTAGCATGGAGAGGAAGATTCTGAGCAGTTCGGTACAGGGAGGCCCCCATATATGCCATTTTAACACTATTTCGGGTCATAAAATCCAGATGGCGAAAGATTGACACATCATCCATGGGGAGGGTACCGTAGGGACCGATTTGCTGATCTACGAATTCGATTGCATTAAAATCAGGGGCGTCAAGGTTAAAGGCCTCAATTGTTTTCTGTTTCTTGTTGGGAGGAGCACCAGAAGCAATGGCAGAAGTCTGTGGAGGATCAGTCAGGCGAACTCGAGGAGTGGGGATCACCTTCCTTGGCCCAGGAGAACTTGGCACGGGCGGCTTCATAGGAACTTGAGAAGATCCCTCTCCGGCCGCCTTGGCCGAGATGTTTTGAGCAGCAGCAGCCTTCTTCGCCTTCTTGTAGGCCTTCATGGAATCATTATTTTTCGACATCTCTGAAAATACAGAATCAACCATAAATGACGAGTTACAACATAGGAGAAGAAAAGCTCAGAAACAAGTATAAAAACAAGTCAGACAGTACCCAAAGCAGTTCGAACCAAAGATGGATCACTCAAGAATCTTTTTGTATCCAGATGGGGTGGTTCCCCCCACAAATCTTCAAGAACAACTACAAAAGCCCGCTCAACCTCATTAAGCATCTCTCATGTATAATGTGGCACTCTCACATTCTTTTGCCACTCTAGAGGAAAAGCAGGCTCGTCATTCTCATCAAGAAAAAAGGGGCGGACCCCCTCAACAGCACGGACTCGGAAGAAATAATTCTTAAAATATTTAAAGAACTCATCATACATGACAAAAACTTTATGCCCCTGGGCTGATCTGAAAGAAACCCAGGAAGCTTTCTTTTTGGAAGAACCTCCGGGCTTGGCCGAGACAAAAAGATAGAGGAAAAGAGTTTCAGAAGGTGTTACGCCTAACTCTTGGCAAAGAAGTTGAAATATTTTGATAAAACCCCAGGAATTCGGATGAAGCTGGGATGGAGCAATATTACATGACCACAACAAGTCGGTCTCAAAAGCAGTAAAAGGAAAAGTAACGTCCAACTGGCTGAAGAAATATTCATAGGCGTAGAAGAAGGGACGTTCCCCCTCGACGAAAGTAGGAAAACAAGCCTCTCATCAAAGTCAGGAGCTACAAGCTCATAATCCCTCTCCCGAGCACCGCTACCACAAATCCTATGACATTTTCTCAGCTCTATACAAAATTCAGCATCCACGACAGAGACACAGATTAAGACAAGGGAGTCCAGCCAATCGGACATCCCCTCGGGAACTTTGGAAGACACATCTACAATGTTATTGCGAGAAGACATGACACCGACTAATCCTACAAATAAGAAAAGAAGATTGGATTACTAAAAAACATCTTGGACAAGGGGCAAAACAACTCGACTAAAATGACACAGGTGAACAAGCAGAAAAGGAAAACCCCAAAACTCAAACCAAAGTCTTGGGGCATCCTTTGGAGGCAGAAACAAAGCAAGGTTTCAAGAAATTCCTACAGCCTACGTCCCAGCATTCATCAAACAAGAAAAGAAAGGTTTCAAATGAAACAAAGGAAGTAAAAACACAAAAGTCATCCAAGCCACTATCTTTCTACAGTATATCAGCAAAAAGCATCACCAACATCAGACAGGCCAAGCGGAAATCGTCAAAGACACAAACCTTTTTTCAGAATCAAACAAAATCATCATTCCAAAATCATCATTAGAAGCACAAATAGAAATGACGGCAACATGCAAAAAACCCTAAAAGCATCGAGCAGCAGGGAAGGCGAAAAAACTCACACAAACGGCAAAGAAATTCCAGAACACGCAACAATCAAGCACGGTAAAAAAGCAGAAAAGATCCAAAATTTCTCAAAATCAGACATAAAAAGTGACAGAGGAAGAAAAATCGAACCTGGAAAATAGAAGAAAACCTCGAAAAGAAAGCTGAAGAGCAGAAACGATAGAGCTACCCCGCGAAACGGAAAAATTCGAAGAACAGAAGGAGAAATCCAGAATCACCCTTCTTCCATGAAAGCAGTGGCAAAGCAGGTGTCGCAGGAAAGAACTATGAACTCTAGGCAAGAAACAGAAAGCGAGAGAGTAAAGGGAGAAGTTACGAAGAAGAATGAAGAAGAGAAACCATTTCTGATGGCAAAATTCAAACCAAAGGAAATAGGGGATTTGAAGTCAATTAATGAGGGCATTAAACCCTCGCACGTTTCTAAAGCGCTGATATAAAAGCGCGTGCTTTTAAAGGAAATCGTTCCACATTCAAAAAAAGGCTCTACAAAAAAGGAATCGACAAAATGCTTGAGTTCGGCTTCACTAGAAGGGCCGAAGTCAAAGACTCAACCTCAACAAAAAGACCGAGCTCAAGCAGGGGCACTGTTCATACCCTGGGTCGAGCTATCTGACCTGGGATGATTAGAGACAAAGCGACCGACCTCTTCAGGTCAGACTATCCGACCTCTTTACAAAAGAGGTCGGCCAAATCGACAGGAAGGCCCAAGAAGGCCCAAACAAAGGAACACAGCCCAATCCAAAGGCAACCCAAGCCTACAGAAAGAAGGGCGGTTCCGTTGAAGATAAGCTGACCTCACCCAAAGATAAGATAAGATAGGATAAGATAACTAACTTATCTTATCTAGAAAGGTCACTCTACAACCATTATAAATACACTGGAGTACACAGGTATAACTCATACTCTGATTCTACCATAAACCTGCTTAATACCCATGCTAACTTAAGCATCGGAGTCTCTTGCAGGTACCCCCCACCCTCCGGTGACCAAGGATCAGAAGTGAAGCCAGTCCAACAAGTCGGACACAATAGCTCCGGCCGCCACCAGCCATCCGGACACGTCATCTCCGACCAGTACAGAAGATCTCATCCGAGATCGGCCTACAGTTTCAGATAACCCTCGGAACACTACCGGATTGTCGGGTTCTGGCAGTTTAACCAAGACATGAGCTCATGGCTAGTAGAACAGACACGCATCATGTGCATCTATGTGAATTTGTTTGAGTGGGCATATTGTGTTCTAGTTTGCCTATGTGTATATCTCTGTTTAATTGTTAAATGTTGTATCTGCTGTAATTGTTCTTGATTGTGTTTACACTCTATTGCTTGTGTTTGCTACTGTTGAATATTACTGAATCATATGCTGATGGACTGTTATATTGAAAAGTGAAAGACTGAGAGATGTTGTGAAGGACTGAGATTATGAATTACTGGTATAGCGGAGGGCTTAGCTTAATTACCCTATTTTGGATTAGTGTGACCCTAGGTTTGTATCTTGTTAATTGGAGTTTAGGATTTTCCAGTGGGTTTGTATTGTTTTACAACGTCTCTATTTAAAACTGTTACCCTGCTGAAAATTTTTTAGTTCTCACCCATTTTGAAAATTTATGTCTTTTCAGATATAGGACATGACACACTTTGTTGAGCGTGTTGGTTTTCTCTTTAAGAAGCGAAGACTCTGCTTAGGTTTATATTTTGTTCTTAGTTTTACATATTCTCCATTTTTGAAACATGTATTTACGAATATCCCTCTTACAGGTTGCATCTTAGAGAAACAAAATGTATGTTCTAGTTTTCATTTGAACTGTGATATATTTTCTAGCTGGCCTTTACTTCGCATGTCGAATCTAGTACTTGCTATATATCTCTTTTGGAATCTTTGATATATATATATATATATATATTCTTTTGGTTTTCTGTTATCGACGCAATTCTACCTTTAACGTTTTCGTGTGTGATGTGAGTTTTGTTTTGCTTATCCTTCTTTCAATGCTCCTAATTAAATTGTCTTCTGAATATATGTACGTATTTTTATTTTTTATTAGGTGTCGTAATGCCTCATCACCTTTGATTTATGATTTAAGTGTAAAGCTCTGTGGTAGGGTGTTACAATTCGATTTATGAATAAGCTAGGCAGTAGTAGTAAATCGATACAATATGTTTCAATTTACTATAGAGAGGGCTCCAAGTGAATTGAATCTATTTGATTTGAGTTATTATAGTAATGAAGTGTCCATTTTTTGTGGAATTACTATTTAGACAGTACTCCAAATAAATCATACTATGAAATACAAAATTAATAATTTTTTTGATATAATTTATTTAATTTAATTTAAAATACATGTACTCAAATTCTAAATACAATATTCTTTTACATAATTAATAATTTAAAAAATTAAAAAATAATATTATTTAATACAAAATAATTTAAAAAGATTGAATTTTTTTATTTTAATTTAATATTGTTCCTGTTAATTCGAATCCAATTGATTCTATTTACCTTGAGAAAGTATAAATCGAATTCGATATACAAACGAAATAGCCATATAACTAATTTTATTTTAAGATATTTAGATAATTTTTTCTCTTAATTTATTTATTTATGACATTTATCCTAAGATTTAGGATGGACAAAGATAATAACAGATAGTCAAATAATAACAATTGGCAGAGTTGTGATGGATGGTGGATGAGTGGTAGTGAGGGGTGAAGTTCTGATGTTGAGAAATAAAAGGAAAAAGAAGTTATCAAAAGATAAAAAGATAATTTCTAAAAAAAACAAGTGAATAAACTTGTTTAATCTTAATAATTATTTATTCAGTAAAGTTGGTTGATTCTTGATTAGCTCTCTACGGAGTTGCAAGTATTAATTATTGGAGACTAGCTAATAATTAAGCGGTATTGTTAGGAAAGTAATATTTAAAATTATTTTATATAATACAATATTTATAATTTTATACACATAATATTTATTATTATATATTATTTTATTTAAAATTATAAAATTATTTTAATAATAATTAATAAATATTATATAAAAAAATTTCAGGCTGGTTAAACTGATTTTTTTTATTATTTTTTAAACATTATTGTAATTAAACAGGTAGAACAAAAGTACTATGAACAAAATAAATAAGATTTGGTTTAATAAGAAAATAATATATTATTTTTTTATTGTTTAGAGTATTTTTTTTTTAATTTAGTAGGTTAAAGATTAATTTGTGATGGATTTAAATTTCATTTAAAAATTTGTCATTGACTAATAAATTATTATATACACAAATCGAATTTAAACTTTTAACATTTATTTAAACAAATAAATAAGCTGAATATTGGACTAATTTAAATTAATTGAAAACATTGTATTATTAAGTTAAAAAAAAAAAAGAGACAAGTTAGATTACATATCTAGGCAACACACATGCATGTTGCTAAGGTAATTATTCAAAGAATGGTGGCTTTTTGTTGGAAAGTTCTATGGTACTGACACAGATTATCCGCATGGTATGAAGACAAGGGGTGTCATTATGAGAGTGCAATGTGTGGAAGGTGGATATGTGGTCAGAGTTCTATGTTGATCGTGCATGAGTGAGTTGGTTTTTCGTTTTCCACTTTGGTGGGAATGGTTAATTATGCGTTAATGACGTTGTTATAGTTGTTAACTGTGTGGGCTGAAATGCGACGGACTTGGATGATGGGTTGGATTTCATGCTGGCCTTGAAATTTTATGCTGGAGGAAAAAAAATAGAAGGACCCCGAGCTTGGAAACAAAGAAATAAAAAGAAAAGTCTCATGACCAAAAAAAAAATTGAAAACTATTATTATTATTATTAAATATTAACTTCTCTTTTAAAAATTTTATTTTCACACAACTACCACTCCCTTTTTTTTGAGCATGCTATAAAAATACTATAAATCCCCACAATCCACAATTCACGTTTAAAAGATATTAGCTTCATCAGAATAAAAACTATAAAAAATCTATGACCTAATTCAGTTATTCTACAAAAATGCAAAAAGTTCATCACATGATGGTCAAAAGAGCTAATTAATCAAGCGAACTAATTAACCAACTTGTGTTTGTCTAGTCTAACTAATCCACTTAAATAAGTGTTAAAGTTTTAAATTTCACTTTTTACATGCAACAACCCAATAGTCAGAAATAAACTTTTAAATAAAGCTTTGATCCATGATGAATTAGTGTTTGACCTACCAGTCTAAAAAATATTGTAGGCAATCAATACGAACTATTTCATTAATTGTGGAATATTATAATAATAAACACAGTAAATATTTTATTTCTCCCATGAACAACAACCCCACAACTCATACTTACATTTCTTGGCTGGTATTGCTTACTCAGTTTCAACCTTCTTCTACACAGCACATATTGATGGAAAGTCATTAACAAATCCTGTTCACTATTATTCATAAAGATTGATAATTGAGAATTTAACAACTTTATAAGTTCTCTTTAACAACCTTCATGCTAAGTGCTAACGTGCATCACACAAATAATCTAACACAAATTCTCTTATACTAACAAAAATTTGCTGGCCCACAAACGGTTCAGCCCAATAATCCAACTAAGTTAACCACGTCATTTTCGCTAATTAAACTCTTCCAAAAGTGCACCAAAAAAAAAAAAAAAAACACTCCCACGAAATAGAAATCACGACAGCAACAACATGCTATAACAATTAAGGCAAATCCCGTACCACACGCAATTATCACGTGTCCTGTTCTAACAATGACACGCCTAGACAACATATTATGCTGACATTCTTAATCTGCACCATAGAATTTTCCTTTTTTTTTTGTCCTATATAATGAACCCATAAAAACGGCGTTGTAAACATATACAGGTACGTGCGATCCCTAGCTAGCTGAGCGCTATATGGCTCTAAAATATGTACCTTGCCATATATGTGCATGTATATATTTTGAGATTGCAATACTTGATCCTAATGGAGGTATGCAGGTTCGTCCATGTGTCGTGGCCCCCATGTATAGCCATGCAAGAACCAAGAAACAACATAATTTGGTCTTTCGATAGACTAAATAATTCTCTAGTTGGGAATTATTCAATTCTTTGCAATGTTAGTTAACCAATCATTAGGTTTTATGATCACCCTTCTACTCGCCGAAAACTGAACTCAGGTGGAACTAAAAATTAGTCGTGGACTCTCGACTAATAGATACTCGATAGTTTATATCTATTTTTATATATACTAGCGGCTCAACAGGCACTTCAGCCACTTTTCTATTATTTTTAAGAAATTAATTTTATTTTTTTATTAATATATCATTCACTGTTTAAATTTATTAGATAAATATTTTTTATTTTAATATTGATGTGACTTTATTTATATCATATTTTATTAAAATTAAAATTACTACAAACTAAAATATAATTCAAAAAATAATGAAAATAACATTATTCTGATTCAAAAAGAGTATATATAAACTAAAATACATGTTAGTTATTTACAAAAGATAACTTTTACTTAAATATCATGGATATTCATATTTGTCTTCATCTTTTTTAAGTGGTAGGCCAAAATATATGAATCTAAATACGAAGAGGTCTTCATTTTTTTATAAATAGTGAAAAATAGAATAAATGAGAATGCTTATTTTTTTCGTTTTTAAATATCAAAATATAAGAATAATTAATAAACAAAATAGGAAAGTATAAAAATTGTGTATCTGAAAAAAATTCTTCGTAATTCATCATACATTTTCTTATCAATAACTTCTTTAGGCTTGAAAAACTATCAGAATTATTGACCATAAAAATAAATATATATCCCCTTCAAGATTATTCAATTATAAATTATATGTAAAAAAATCAAAATAAAAATTTAGAAACATTATTTACAAATTAACTATTTATAAATGTTATTAAGTTTAATTATTTATTTTTAATTAGTATTTAATTTGAAGCCGAGATAAAAATTTATATTCAAAACACTCTCTATTTTCATGCATAATTTCAATTGTTAAAAAATATATTTTTTAATTTTATATTTAATTTTGTTAAATTATCTTTAATTTTATTATTTTTTCAAAATTATTAATTTATATTTTTATTATATCCCTTACAATATAAAACAATATTCTTTCTCTTGCTATTATTCTACACATACATGTCATTGTTTCATCGCTATTATTATTATATTATTATATTACCGTGTTCTCCTTTCTCGTTTTTTCTTTCTCCTTCCATCTTCTCTTCACTCGACTGTCCGTAATTAATTATCACCAAGTATTATTATCACAACTTTTAATCTTATCTATCATTTTGATTTATAACCATCTATTCGGTTAACTTTTATGAGTTGTTGAAGTTTCGCTAAAAAAATAAGACACAAAGCATTTAAAATTTTTACCCAAATTATCAAATTAACTTTTAGAATGTATAAAATTTATAAATTTAAATTAAATAAGATATTAAATAAATTTATTATGTTGTTATTATGGATAACAAAATCAAAATAAAAATTTAGAAACATTATTTACAAA
The DNA here is from genome assembly GCF_059453495.1 of Arachis ipaensis. Classification (NCBI taxonomy): domain Eukaryota; kingdom Viridiplantae; phylum Streptophyta; class Magnoliopsida; order Fabales; family Fabaceae; genus Arachis; species Arachis ipaensis. The sequence continues at coordinate 109,173,467 of NC_142439.1, read as the reverse complement.
TTAACTATTTATAAATGTTATTAAGTTTAATTATTTATTTTTAATAGTATTTAATTTGAAGTCGATATAAAAATTTATATTCAAAGGATTCTTTATCTTCATGCATAATTTCAATTGATAAAAAATATTTTATTTTTCTTTTTTAATTTTTTATTTAATTTTTAAAATTTTTTAATTTCATTATTTTTTAAAATTATTAATTTATAATTTTTATTATATCCCCTTACTATATCAAACACTATTCTTTCTCTTATTATTATTCTCTATACACAAACCTGTCATTGTCTAATCGCCATTATTATATTATTTTGTTCTTTCTCATTTTTTTCTTCTCTTCACGCCACCGTAATTAATTATCACTAAGTATTTAGATGTTACATTTTTTATATGTTAATCAAATAACCAGTGCCATATGCCAAACAAATGATATTATAGAAGTCAAAATAAATTATATTTTTATAATATAATCCATTTATTTTAGTTTAATTTAAAAATAAAAATTCATGTACTCAAATTTTAAATATAATACTTTGTATAATTAATCATTTAAAAATTAAAAAAATAATATTATCCCATACGAAGTAATTTAAAAAAGAAAAAAAATAAATTTAACAAAATATTAGACTTTTCCAATTCATCATTGATAAGTACAAACATATTTAAAAAAATAAAGAATACATATAAGATGAAAAAAATAGTTCTTCCTTAGTAATAGAAAAAGATAGAACACTATCTTTGTACGTAAAATATTGGGGATAAATTAAAAAGGTAAAAGAATGATGAAAATATTAATTGGGTAAGTAAATTAAAGAGAGAAAAAAAATATAGGTGGAAGTTATACGTGAATGTAGTAACTGCAATAAAACTAAATAAAAATTTGTAACGATGAATGTGATGAAAATTAAAATCGATGGCGTTGAAGGTAAAAAAATAATGGCAGCAAGAGACATATAACAAAGTGTATTGAGAAGTAAAAAAAAGCAGTAGAATGGATGAAATTACAAAAAAAATAAAAAAGATGTATCTTTTATGATTACAAAAAAAATTCTAATAGAATAATTAGAATGAGGCTAAACTGCTGGTCAGACCATCAAAATACAGTACTCACAGACATACTCAAAACAACACTATACAAACAAAGACTAACATAAAATTAAACAAAACATAGTTTAAATGAATACCTCAATATAATAATATCTATACAAAAAACTATTTATCACCACTGGTTAAACACTTGTTGGCTTCTAATTATTCTTTTTCTCATTTCATATATGGTCACGAAAATATACTTTTTGACATCGTCTTTACCTAGTTTAAAATGTCACAAAAATTTATTTAAATAATTATTCCATACATAGAAGAGTTCATAAGATAAAGGAGAATCAGAAAAAAAAAAAGCAAAAAAAAAGAGAAATTGTGGGAGTACAAAATTGAATAGAAGTTATGCGTGAGTTTTTGTAACTGTTAGTGAAATTTGTTAATGAAATAAGTAACCGTAAAATATTTTTGAATTATGTTAGTAGGGTTAAAATAGGAAATAGAAAATTGGACACCAAACCCCCATGTTTTGGCATTACATATTGTTATAGATTATAGATACAGTCATAAAAATTTTATATTTGTATGATATTATATTAAAAAATTATTAAACTATTTAATAATTGAGATTATAATGATGTAAAGTACATTTAAGACAATATAATAATATCTATAATAATATTATTTAGGCCAATAATAAAAGATTTATCGAATCAAAATTTAAGAAAAAATAAATTATTATTAATTAAATAAATATAAATATATAGAATTCCTACCCATATTTGGACAGTATGCTATATTGCTTGAACTAGCTCCGGTGTTATTGTGAGTATTTGTATATGTAAAAAATTCATTATTAAGATGAAAATAATGTAATTTGATCATTTAAGGGTACACTCAAGAAATAAATTATACATAATTGATACGTATTAAGAGTCCAGCAACATAGATATATCGTAAAAAATAATTCATATTAACTTTATTAATGAGAAGTATAACTTAGAGTACCTGATATAGAGTATTGTTGAGGAGGTATATTTGTGATATCTTGTAATGGTCCATTTTATTTGTTTTCATCGTCTAATACTCTCTCGGTAACTGGCACGCCTTCTAGCAAGGTGTTGCTGCCTCTGTTCTTCACTCATATTTTGTCTTTGTTGTTTAGCATAGTCTTGCCGAGTTCGTCGATCACTTCCACGTGAATCTTCCATTGGTATGTTGTCAACTATAATTAACCAAAGAAACATATAAAAACAGTTCTACACTTTTATCTAATGACGAAAAATAAATTACAGTAGATTTTACATTATATTTAGGCGAAGTGAGAAGAATGCAAGAGAAGATGGAGGAGAAATGAATAAATTTTTTTCTATTATGGAGAGAAGATATGGAGTAATCAGTGAAGTGAGAGAGATTAAGAGAAAAACTTGGGAATAATACAATTGATGCAGTAACTAATGTCAGAAAAATTAACTGATGCAGTAGTGGGAATTAAGTAGTAGAATTCTGAACTGATGCAGTAATGTGATGTGAGAGAAATTAACGGAAGAAGTTATATTGAGGTGAACGTGAATGAAAATGAAGTAGTAGAATGCTGTAACTGAAAGTAAGTTATTCAAAAGGATAAAAATGGAAAAATAAATTGGACACCAAAAATGAGTTTTTCCATATATATATATATATATATATATATATATACTAAAATTAACTATTAATATAAAATATAAATTAAAATATATATTAAAAATAAATTAAATAACATATGTATTTTAATATGTTTGCCTATAACACAAAAAATACCAATATATGTTTAACGTATTTTTTTTGTTTAAAATGTGTATTGTATAAAAATAAGAGTAATTCACATTAATAAAATAAATAAAATTAAAAATTACACATATTTTAAACACAAAAAAATAGATTGTACATCTATCTCATTTATATCTCTATATAAAGTAAATTAGCCTAATTCGATTTACAACTTGTATTGGCTGATTCGTTTTACTCCTTACACAAATTATTGACATTTAAATTCAAATAAAATTTCAAAAAATCAAAAGAAATAAAAATAGAAATTTGGCTAAAATTTTAATATGAAAAAAGAGGTGAGTTTTTGCTAGAAATAGAGCTTTTTGGTGTATATACAGGTGGGTGGATGTTGCAGATATAGCAGGTGCAACATGTAGGTCACGTGCTAACTCAGCACCCATGCAGCATGATGGACACGTAGTCCAATCAGCTGCAACACACACCCTACGTGCTGTCCACGCGGCGGACATCAAGCCAACACGCACCCTGCATGTTTAACACGTGTCAAGCATGCAAGCAACACGCATCCTATGTGTTGGACACGTGGCAAACATTGGTTGAATAGCTTTGCAACACAAAACCTGCAAGGAGAGTCCTCTGCCTATAAAAACTGAATCTCGTTACTATTTTACTGCATTGCGAGAGAGGTATTTTCCTGCACTATTATTGGTGTGATTGAGTGCACTACAAATATAGTGGTTTACCACAATGGTGAAGTTATACGAAATACATATGAGGGCGTGAGCTTTGCTTATGAGAGTACATTTTCGTTGTGGTTCCGTGTACTATAATGTTCGCGGAACTATAGTACAGGCTCTGTCAGAGCATAGAGAGTGATATTTTAAAGAGGGTGAACAACAATCTCTACTAGAGTCCGATTGTCGTATTTGGTAGCTTGATATAGTTTGAGGTTATGCCGATCATTGACGAAACAAGTATTCAGCGGATGTTTCATATTCACCAGCAAACTCAGGTGCAAAATCCAAGGATTGAGTTGTATGTTGAGTTTGAACATATAACTACGGATGAGGTTCAACATCACCTAGATGTGCAAGATAACAGAACTAAAGCATACGAAGAAATGAACAATGATAGTGACGAGGAGTTCGAAACTACGTATAAGCCTATGACGAGGACGAGGACGGCGATGGGGAGGTGACACAGTCGCGAAAACTTTAGTGGTTCCACCCGCAGTTAGTCAATCAATGGACGTTCCACTCTTTATGCGTAGCTTGGATCTTGACGCCATGCATGCTCCGAAATTTTCTGAATATGTGAATATAGGTATGTGAGCAGTGGGTAGTATGTTTTCTTAATTTTGTTTTGACGGATCGATGAGCGACAATTTATTCTTTTGATAGGTGTTGCTGATCTTGAGGACGGGGAGTTCAAGATCGGAATGAAAGAGGTTCCAAAAAATCAGTCATTGCGATAATTCGGAGTTATACTAACTTCAGAGAAGTCGATTACGTTGTTTATGAATCTGAGCCACAGACGTTCTATGCAAAATGCAAGACTTATAGACGTGGGTGCGATTGGTTTATTCGAGCCAGCTTGATACAGAAAAAAGCTTGCTGAGAGATTCGGAGATACAACGGGAGGCACACGTGTTCCATGGAAACGATCTCAAAGGATCACTCCAAGTTGGACTTAAACATGATTGCTGATATTAAGCCATTGGTTGAATCTGACTCATCCATAAAGTGAAATCTATAATTGCGAAAGTCCAAGCAAAATTCAACTACACTATTAGTTGTCGAAAGGCTTGGTTGGCAAAGTAGAAGTCGATAGCTGAAAATCGCCATGCTCTGGTTGACCAAGAAGTCCTGACTGCTATTGGTCTAACCAGTCACAACTTCTCCATCAAACAGTAGGCCAAATATCTGTAACACGTCCTCCAGTATTACTGTAACCTCACCGGTTGGCAATATGAAAGAATGAATCTCCAGCCTCCACCTTTCTACAAGAGTAGTTAACAACGCGAAATGTCCTCTTATCTCTCTAACTCTCGAGAGATGGTAGAATCCTATTGTTCGTAAAGTCTGGTCAACTACTGGATACCACATCTCTGGTGGATCAAGTTTATGGGGCAAAATATTCCTATTAGTCTGGTATAGGACAACCGAAAATAAAAAATAAAAAATTATTATATAATATTCAAAAAAATAAAATAAAAATTAACTCTACAAAATGAAATAAAACTAAGTAATATAAAATTCAAAAGAATAGTACAAAAATAATTACAGAAAATAAAATAAAAATAATTATTAATAATTTGCATTAGTATTTATATTATTCATTCAAAATAAAAAAATACACATTACAATAAAATAAAAATAACATTAAAACAGAAATTAAAAATAATTATATAAAATTCAAAAAATTACATGTTTTATATTTATATTATTTAATAATATTAATAACTACCATTTATATTATATTATATTATTATTTATGAATAACTATCATTATTATTTATTAATATTAATAACTATCATTTATATTATTTATTAAATCTATTAATCCTAGATTAAAAAATAATAATATCATAACAAAAAAGAAAATAAATAATTAATAACAAAAATTCTAAAAATAATATTTTTTCAATATTTTTATTACTTATTAGTTTCAAAAATTACATATTAACAGATTAAGTTACAATAATATTAACACAAAAAAATAACAAATATCAAAAAATAAATAAAATTATTAATATTATCGAAAAAAATAAAAAATAAGTATTTAAATTATTTAATTCACTACAATTGCTAATAATAATATTAATCCAAATAATTATACTAATAATAATATATTTTAAATACTAAATTCTAAATTAAAAAATATTAAACTTATATAATTAGATTGTCCCAAATAATTAACAACGTGATTTTCTGCAGATGTATAATCACCTACCATTTTTTAAAATAACACACTACTCACTCACCTCGCCAAAAATCACCTTCCTCCCTCTCTAACTCTCTTAAAAAAACTCTCATGCAATGAACAGTGCACAATGAAAAATGAACAAGGAAGCATGCAAGCTCCCTCCAACCTTTTAAAGGAACAAAAACATTAATACATTGGTATTTTCAAAGCATAGATGTTGGATGCATGGAGACAACTGGCCAAGTGGTCAACATGCAGGATGTTGACATGTGATAGGGGGATGCTGATAAAGGTACATTGGAACCACGCGAGGAATTTCTGTTCCTACAATACGGATCATGTGTGTTGCCTGCATGCTCGACACGTAGTTTGGAATCTCTGCTGCTTCAACACGTAGGGTGTGTGATGACTAGAGCTTGACACATGGTGGATTTCTGCTGAAATTTCTGTAAAAATTGTCTTGAAATTCGATATAAAATCTCTACAAACTCAACACGCAGGGTACGTGGTGTATAAGAGTTTCTACAACTCCACACTTCTGCGAAACACTTCAGTTAACAATATTCAATAAATACACCACTTCTTTATCCATATTAAAATAATTTCTGTACAAATTTAAATTTTGTGTTTTAGTTCAAATTTCAAAATATCTACATCTTTACAAACTTATGAATTTAAAACGGAATAATAAACGATTTCTAAAAATTTATTAAAAATCATCCTTTGACTCATTAGCATTTTAAGAATTATTATCGTAACTTTTGATGTTGAAAAATTATTATAACTCTCCAAAGTGGCATAGGAGTTAAAATTTAATTTTTTTCATAGTTAGAAGTAACAGATTGTGATGTAATATAAAAAGACCAACTATATATATATATATATATATATAGAGAGAGAGAGAAAATTAAAATATTATATTAATTAAATTATTATTTAATAATTTTTAAAATTGAGTGTAGAACAAACGCTTTAATAACGTTATACCTTATTTCTAACTCTGAAAAATTTAAGTTTGAGTTCATATGCTACCTTAGAGGGCTATAGTTTATAATAATTATTTTAACATAAAAAAATTTCGGTAATAATTCTTTATAAATTAATGAGTCAAATGATATTTTTTAATGAATTTTTAAAAATCGTTTATTATTTCGTTTTAAATTTATAAATTTGTAAAAATATAAATTTTTTAAAATTTGAACTAAAACACAAAATTTAAATTTTTATTTTTGTTCATTTGATTTTTTTGATATTTTATTTAAATTTAAGTAAATTTTTTTATTGACACTTATGTTTTAAATGAACTTAAAAGTAAAAAATGTCAATAATTTATACAAGTAGTAAATCGAATCGGTCTGATTTAATTTATTATTATTATATATATATATATATATATATATATATATATATATATATATATATTGTATTAGTAGTAAATTGAATTAAGCTGATTCGATTTATGTTTATTTAGTGTAATTCGAATTAAATTGATTCAATTTACATAATGATGTAGATCGAACAAGCATGTAATTTATTTGTGTTTAGAGTATCTGTGCAATTTTTTACTTCATTTATTTTATTTATGTGAATTACCTAAACAAAAATAAATTTATTTATAACATCTATGATGTTTGTTAGTCTCTTAGATACGAACGTAGCATTACTCATTTATTAATGACTATTAATAATAATAAAATACATTGTTGTAAATTGTAATACATGAAATCACGAGTAATTACTTATAAATAATACAATATTCGATTTTTTTTATGAGAAATACAATATTCTTTTATTGTCAGAAAAATAAATAATAATAATTAAATGCAGGTTTGAAGAGGATGAAAGGAAAGATGAATTAGCGTTTTTCACACACATGGAGATGGATGTGATCATGACAAAAACTTCAGTGCTCATATTATGAATCTGATGTGATATACACCCATTATTTCTGTGTTGATCATATTAAACAGTACGTAATAATGCAAGGACTTTACAATAAGTGATAAATTGCCAACTTTTTTAAAAGTAAAACTCTAAACAGAATTTAACAAAAAGAATAAGTCAAGGTTTTGCCACACATCGTATGATCATTTCCTTATCATAATCGAATGTCCACCAAGCTAAGAAATGCCAATGTATAAATTTTTGTAGGTGATGCATGCCCTATAACTTATCATAACCTAATTTCAAATTTTTTGCCTAAGGTTTTTCACACAATTACCACACAAAAAGTAGGACCATAAGAGTATATCTCTCATCATGGCTATTGATGAGAAAATCTCTCATCAGAATATCTATGAAAACTCATTAAAAGGTGGCACAACTAAATCATCCATATTCATCTATGCCCTAATATTTGTTGCATTGTTCCTCTTCATTGTTCAAAACAACAAATCTAGTTCTTCAGCACTAATATCATTTGGTTCTTCAACCCTTCAAAATGCTGTTGAGCAAAATCAATCTCCGAAAGAATTAGGTGATGATGATATTTCTTACATGCAGGAAAATAATACTACTACTCAAGAAGGGATAAATAATAATAATATTGATGAAGAGAATGAAGATCCCTTAGTTCCACCACCGGATATGAAAAAGGCAGAAAGAATGGCATGGTTCAAGACACAGATACCAAAACTTGAGATACTTAAATCAACCAACTTATCAGAATCTTTCTTTCATTATAGGGTCCTCAGATTCCTTGATCAAGGATGCTCAACTTTCTTCTTTGCCATATGGCTGTCGCCGGCGAAGAACTTCGGCGAGAGGGAGTTCATGACAATGGACACACTTCTCAAGGTCCACCCTCAAGCATGCCTCATGATTTTATCAAGATCAATGGACTCCGAACTTGGAAGCCGGATTCTCAAACCACTTATTGATCATGGCCTCAAAGTTGAGGTACTGACCTAGATTTTACATTCTTGGCAAGTTTATTTATACTCCAAAAATATATTATTGTTTGACAAAATCTCGTACATCTTAATTTTACTTTGAGAAACTTTCCGGGGCTAATAATTTTTATTATTTTTAGTTATTATTTGACTAATAGCATAAATACTATATATTTTTTATATGTAAAATTTCTATAAATATGAATATAAATTATTGCTGATTAAATAATAATAAAAAATAATAATATGTATTAGCCATATAATTATACTCTTTTGCTTTCATGAGCTGCAACGCTTTGAAAAATTTTTTTAAATGAAGTACATGCATCTTTTTAACATTTTTATTGGCTACAATTTGAACATTTCAATATTTTTTTTTTAAATTTAGTGTTTTTTGTTTGAAAAAAAGAATAATATCAGAGAATTAATTTTTTTTTAGCTAACATTAGTTAATTATTTTAAAATTATTTTATAATTTTAAAATATAAACCTTATATACTCTTAACTCTAAATTATAAATTATAAATTTAAATTTTAAAATTTGTTAATGTTAACTAATTAAAAATTAATTTTTTATACTTTAATTTTTGTTAATTTTTTTTAAAGTGAGACAAAATAAACAATAAAGTGATGTTTTTTGTTAACTTCTTGATTTTTTTCCATCATAACTTTAAAAAATAAAAATATTAAAAAGATAAAAAGCCAGTATGCTCCTTGTTCTATTTTTTAGGTAATATAATTTTAAATATTATAGTTAAAATTAAAGAAATATGTCTATTATATTTCTATATATATTTTTAATTGAAATATATTTATATATTAGCTTATTTAAAACATTATAGTTAAAATTAAATAACGGTTACTATTATATTTCTGTATGTATTTGTATGTTTATTTACTTATTTTTATGAAAATATATATATTAATAAAATAATAAAAAATCCAATTTTGTTACTAATAGTTATTTTTCAATTATATCAATTAATATATAGGATATTCAACTTAAAAATTTTGATATAATATTATTTTAATATAGTATTCATTTTTTAATATAATTTTCATTATATATATTTCTTCCAATTTTTTTCACTAAAATTATCAACATTTCAATATATTGGAGATTAAAATGAATGTTTACTACTTTACTCTACAGGCAATTACTCCCGATTTGCCATTCTTGGTAAAGAACACACCGGCCAAATCATGGCTAGAAGCGATCAAGAATGGTAACAAGGACCCCGGAAACATCCCACTGTCTCAGAACCTCTCCAATTTGATGAGGCTAGCAATGTTATATAAGTATGGTGGTGCTTATGTGGACACAGATTTGATCTTTGTGAAGGATATGTCCCTATTGAGGAATGCAATAGGAGCACAAGCTGTGGACCAAGAAACCAAGAAATGGTTAAGATTGAACAATGCTGTTTTGATATTTGACATGAACCACCCGATTGTGCTTGAATTCCTAAGGGAATTTGCAACAACTTTTGATGGTAATAAATGGGGGTATAATGGTCCTTACATGGTTTCAAGAGTTATTGAAAGAATTGAAGCGACACAGGGATACAACAATAGTAGTAGTAATTATTACAACCTTACAATTTTGCCACCTAAGGCATTCTACCCTGTGGATTGGAACAAGATTGTTGATTTTTACAAGAGGCCTGAGAATGGGAGTGAATTGGTTTGGGTTGAAAATAAGGTTGAAGAATTGCTCTATGGTGGGAGAACATATGCACTTCACTTGTGGAACAAGAGGACAAGAGAGCTTGACATTGAAGAGGGAAGTGTCATGGCAAGATTGTTCAGTCATCTTTGCCTTGTTTGCAACAACGTGATTAGGACTTGAAACAAATTACCTATAATAAGTTCGTTCTCATCACAGCAAAGAAAATTTAGGGATTCCTATACTTGTCTCTAATGTATGGCATTTCTTTTAGTTAAAATACAGCATGTTAGAGTATCGATCCTAGATATAATATACAAAAATTTAAGTTGTATTAATGTTGCTAGTCACTTTTAGTTTGACTTGTAATCAGAACAAGGATTCCCAACTCTTAGAATATATTATATATTAATTAGTATTTGGTATATTTTAAATTAATTTTATTATTATAATTAGATTGTGTCTTAGTCTATAAACAATAGGTACTCTATTGTATATTCTCACACATATATCACAGGAAGAATGACATTTCAAAACCACAAGTTTATTTTTGAGTTAATATCATGAATTTTAATTAATATAATATATTAAGATTTTTTATTTAAATTAAATAAATATAGAAATTATAGAAATGGATACAATATAAAGTAATTACCTAAATGCACAACGTATTATATCTCAGATACCGAAGGTGAAATTAAAAAATAATCATATATCGAGTCTTGAGACCTTGATTTGTGACACAACAATGGCATGACGTATTTTGAGTGCACCCAAGATATGTGTAAAGTGAGAAAATGGGTACTGAGCATTCGAGATATGCATAAATTAAGAACAAGATCTCAGTACCCGAGATACGTGTAAACACCGAACGTGGGCTCAGTCTCCGAGATACACTCAAACGTGTAATGCGTATCTCAGCACTCGAGATATGTGTATTATAGTGCAAGTATCTCTACACCCTAGATATCTTGAAAAAAAATTCTCTATATATCCTCCCATCCTCAACCATACCCTCATAATTCACAATTCAATCTTTTCTTTCTCCGCTCTATGTTTACCCTTCATTAACTTTGTTCTCATAGAGAATAATTAGTTCTTTTTTCTTGTAATTTATCTCAATGCATGAGATTGTAAGAAACGGTGATGAAAGAGTGATTTTTAAGTCTAATTCAATTGTAATGTTGCACACTAGCCGTGTTGACACCCTACATGCGCTAAAAATTGTCATATTGAGCAACATGGAGAGAATAGGTAGCAAAGAGTTAGGCAGGTTGCATATAGATTTCTGCACGTGCTTTTGAACGATGGATTCACCAACAGGTTATTCTGGATTGAAGGGGATCAACATGTGAAGGTAATGTTCGAAGTACATGCAAGGCTAATACCACAACATATGATGGAGTAGTATGCTGTAGTTCATGACGTGGTTGTTAGAGGTGGGCTGTCCTGTTCGAGTCCTCAACCAGTCCCATTGGAAGTAAGACCGACCCACTTTGCCTAGGCTCGTGATAGTGCCAAAGAAGACGACAGAGAGGGCGATTCAGATTATGTTACCAGGTCCGGGTCGTCCAATGAGATTTTTTCCTTTGACGAATATGTGTCGGAGACTCCTACTGGCGGTGGTGCTCAGTTTCTCTTGCCTCCCCCTTTGCCCATTTCTCAATTATCAGAAGTTCCAAGTCATGATCACACTTTAAATTTGGACGCAATGCAGCTAGACGATTCTTTCAATGTTGGCTAAAAAGAGGATTACAACATCGATGGTGGAATGGAATTTCGGGTTAGCCATAGGTTTAGGAACCATGATACTATTTTGATGGCGGTGAAGAACTACAATATTCGAAGGAATGCATAGTATAGAGTTTTGGAGTCGGATAGGCTTAAATACCATTGTCGGTGTAAGCAATTCACCAACGGTTGTCCATGGAGTCTTCGTATGGCACTATATCAGAACTTGAACTACTGGTATATTTTATGTGTTAGTTTTGATGAAATTAAAGGCTATTATGTTAATTATTTCTTGTATTGAATGTTGACATGCACGAGTAATTTTGTAGGGAGGTGCATAGGTTCGATGGAGCACACACCTGTTTGGCACCAACCATAACTCAGGACCATGTTCAGTTGGATAGTAGTTTGATTTGCAAGGGCATCCTACCTATAACACAAAGACTAATCCGTCTGTGTCTATCCCAATGTTGCAAAGTGCGGCGCATCAGAGTTATCATTACAAGCTATCGTATTAAAAGGTGTGGATGGCAAAGTAGAAAGTGATTGCTCGGATTTATGGTGACTGGGAAGAGTCATCCAACAAGATACCTGGCCTCTTACAAGCTTTCAGGAATGCCTCCCAAGTACAATTCACGATTGCGTTGCTGTTCTTTATTATGACGGAGACATGGTTGACGAAGATTGAAGCCAGCTTGATAAGGTCTTTTGGGTATTCCCTCCTTGCCTTGAGGCATTTAAGCGCTGTAAGCCTTTTGTATCGGTAGATGGGACACACTTGTAAGAAAAGTACAGGGCGTGCTATTAATTGTTGTGTCTTAAGATGGTAATAACAACATTCTGCCCAAAGCTTTTGCATTAGTTGAGTTTGAGACAACTGAGTCATGGTCGTTTTTCCTATCGAATTTGAGGCAGCTGCAGCTGAGACACAGGCCATTCGTGCTGCCCTAAATGCACCTCAAAGTGGATGGCATCCTCCTTCGGCACATCATGCTTATTGCATATGTCACATGAGTTCAAACTTCAACTCATGGTTCAAATTGGCCGAGGGTAAGAGGTACCTTATAAATGTAGCGTATAGTTCAAGTAAGGAGGGTTGCAATTAGTAGTTGGATCCTTTGGGTAGGTTATCCCAGGACATGTTGGATTGGGCTCTTTGTTTTAGGAAGGATTTATGGCTTCAACATTGTGATGAAGATCAGTAGTATGGTCACATGACGACGAATCTTTCAGAATATATAAATTTGGTGCTAAAGGGAACGAGGAACCTTTTTGTAGCAGCCATTGTTAGGACAACTTATGAGAGGTTGCGACAGCTATTTGTGCGCAAAGGTCGCAAAGCGCATGATCAACTACAGGATGGACAAATATTCTCACAACAGCTGTTGGCAGCTATAGAGAAGAATAGGGAGAGCCTGCCGATGATGCGAGTCACCCACTGTGATCGTAGGGCATCCGTATTCAGTATGGAGGAGGTGGGTCCCATGGAGGGATGGTGCCAGACTTCATATCGCGTTTGTCTTAATGCGCGTATATGCGACTGTGGATTATTCCAGTATTTGCATTACCCCTGTCGACACGCACTTGCGGCATGTGCAACTGCAAGCATCGAATGGGGGAACCTAGTCGACCCCGTGTATAAGATGGCTTCTGTATTCAAGGTTTATGAGATGGAGTTTCTGCCGATACCAGACGAAAAGATGTGGCCTACAGGGTATGGTGCACGACTGAAGCCCAACCCCATCATGCAACAGAAGGCAATGGGGAGACCAGTCTCTACTCAGTTGCAGAACGAGATGGATGTTGTGGAGCGTACTGAGAAGAGATGCGGTCTCTGTCGAAGAGAGGGACGCACTAGACAAGGATGTACCAACACTCTACAATCGGATCCGTGATGAGCTACTGTTTATGGTTTAGGTTTCAATATGTTTGCTCTAAGATGGTCTAGTGAATGTATGTTTTATGTTTTATATATTGCGGAATATATGTTTCGGTATGTTTTATATATGTGAAATTTATTTTCTTTTGTCGTCTTGCTTTTGTACCAAGTGTTCGTATTAACATAAAAGATCTGAACTACTTAAAAAGTATAACATTACATGGTAATACTACATAATATTTAATGATACAAAAAATTCCTGACTTCTCACAAATTAGTCATATGTCCTACCAATAATCTAAGCACATAATATATAGTGATACATAAAAGAATCACATGGTAATATCACATAAACTATGACTTAACTACTCATGACGGCTGCCAGGATTGTCCAAGTGGTGTCCCATCCCACATCCAAGAGAACGTGTCGTGCTGGTCGAGGATGAACAGCTGGGTGGCTCGCAGTGGGAGGTATCCGATGTGCTGGATGTGATGGTGGCACTGCTCCATGCATGTATGGTGGAGGTGGAAGCGATACTGATCCAATCATGGGTGGATGTGGTGGTAGTGGTGGCGTTTGGTAATACGATGACGGTGCTGACCCATACTGATGCGATGGTGGTGGTGGAGTCCATTGATGTGATGATGGCATCTGATCACATGTTGAACGAGTTTGTCTCTATCCCAAACCATGGTCAGTGTGTGTGCTGCTGAACCCCTGGACCTGTCGATGAGCTAGGTAGGTCGGTATGGTCTTTTCGAGTCCGATAATGATCTACGTACTGATCGATCACATCCCCAGATGAACCCACAATTTGGAACATGTCATCGATATTTATCTCAACGCTTGAGTGAATGTCAAACTCAGTCTGGTCCTAGGAAACTCCATCATCCTGGAGATGAGCAGTGCTGGAGCTACCTGGGATGAAGGTCCTGGCCATGTCCGCCTCATGCCTAGCGAAGAATCCTGGGGAGGGAATCTCTGCATGTGTATCTTCCGTATGATCCTCTGGTATATCCTCCTACTGTGCATACTCAGCCTCCTTGTTTGACAGCTTGATCAACTCCGTCAGCCCATTGATTATCTCCCTCAGCCCGCCTGAAGCGCTGATGCTTGCTGACACCATGTGAGGTACTTGATAAACCACTATTTTATGATTTATCTTGTGCTCAATTAAGTAGTTTTTATCAATTCTTCACCTACTTATTCATATAATTTGCATGGTTTTACAATTCCTTCCTTATTCTGTGATATATGTGAAAACATGTTTCCTATGCCGTAAAAATGTTAATTTTAATTATCCTTTATTACCATTCGATGCCGTGATCTGTGTGTTGAGTATTTCAGGCTTTATAGGGCAGAAATGGCTTAGAGGACAGAAAGGAAACATGCAAAAGTGGAAGGAATGCACAAAATAGAGTTTTGAAGAAAATGGCAGCGACGCGCACGCATGGACGACGCGCACGCATGCCTAGCGTAGAGCACGAGCGACGCGTACGTGTGACAAGGAAAATCTCCAAATGACGTGCACGCGTGACAGACGCCATGTGCAGAAAGTTGCAGAAGTCGCCCCCAGCAATTTTTGGGCTCCTTTTTGGCCCAAATCCAAGCCCAGAAACACAGAATAGAGGCTAGAGAATGAGGGAATCAAATCATCCATGAATCATTCATTCATTATTGAGAATTTTGAGGTTTTAGATGTAGTTTTAGAGAGAGAGAGAGAGAGAGAGGCTCTCTCCTCTCTCTTAGGTTTTAGGATTTAGGATTTCTCTTAGTTTTAGGATTATTTCTCCTCAATTCCAGGTTTAATGTTCCTTTAAATTTAATTTCTCTTTTACTTATTCTATTACTTTAGTTTGTTTATTTTCTCAATGTTGATTTATGAACTCCATGTTAGAATTGATTTTCTTATTTAATACAAATTGAGGTATTTCAGAATTATGATTGCTTTCTTCTATTTATATTATTGATGCTTTTAATTTAATTTAGATTTTCCCCCCTTTGCTTTGGTTAAGTAATTGGTGACACTTGAGTTATCAAACTCAGCTGTTGATTGAAAATTGGAATTTACTGATTGATTTGGATCCCTCTAAAGCTAGTCTTTCCATAGGAGTTGACTAGGACTTGAGGAATCAAATTAATTTGTCCATTTGACTTTCCTTTATTTAGTAAGGGTTAACTAAGTGGGAGCAATAAACAATTTTCATCACACTTGATAAGGATAACTAGGATGGGATTTCCAGTTCTTATACCTTGCAATGGTTTTCATGATAATTAATTTACTTTCTTGTCAATTTATTTCCTGTTCCCTATTTCAAAAACCCAAAAATATATCTTTTTCCATAACCAATAATAAATCATACTTCCCTGCAATTTCTTGAGAGACGACCCGAGATTTAAATACTTCGGTTATAAATTTTATTAGGTTTTGTTACTTGTGACAACTAAACTTTTGTATGAGAGAATTCTCTGTTGGTTTAGAAACTATACTTACAACGAGCTTTTATTTGTGAATTTCTAGACCACACAAAAGTCGTCTCGTCAAAATGACACCGTTGCCGGGGAATCACAATTGTGTCCCTTATTATTGGTTATTGTAAATACTTTCTTTTTATGTTTATTTGTTTATTGGTTCCAATGTTGTTGTAAGGAATGGAAGCTATAACAGGAACATGCATCAAGGTCAAAACAATCAAAGATGGAAGGAGCCACGAGGATCTGATCAACCCTTCCGGCAACAACACCTTCCAAAGTACCTTGGACGACGACCATCCTACAATGCATGCCAAGACAATAGTTATGGTGGACCTTTTCGTGACAACCAACCTCCACCAGTTTACTATGGTCAAGAGCCATTCCGAGGTGCACCAAGATGATAGATATGGTGGACTCCCTTGTGGTTACCAGCAAGCCCCATCATATGCCTATGAACCACCTCCTCAACATAGTTTTGAACCACCATACTCACAAGCCACCTACAACCATTCACCTCCACATAACCCTAACCCGTACCCGCCCTAATTCCAATCCAATTACTCCCAAGAACCCCCACTTCCATATGCACCATATCCATGTCCATCGAACTGAGAATCACAGGATCATCTCAAGAAAACAGTGGATAAATTTCATGCAACCCTTCATCAATTGGAGCAAGCGA
Organism: Arachis ipaensis; assembly: GCF_059453495.1. NCBI lineage: Eukaryota > Viridiplantae > Streptophyta > Magnoliopsida > Fabales > Fabaceae > Arachis > Arachis ipaensis. The sequence goes on along the minus strand of NC_142439.1, from coordinate 109,156,409 downwards.
TAAATCGATTAGCCCCCAGTACGAAGGAGACACTAGAAGCCTTGGTGGACAGTAAGGAGCATGAATTTGTACTGGAACAAGTGGAGGAAGCTGGAATTATCGAAGAAGAAGAATTGGTTGAAGACTTAGGAGATGCTGAACCTCCATGGGAATCAAGAGTCGTAGAGAATTCCGCCAAGAAAATTGCAACTGATGCCAAAGAGGATAGTGCACAACCCCCAAGGCATATATCTTATGAAGAATTGGACGGAACAGATCAAGAAGCAAGTTTCCTTGGTAATGATGATCACGAATCAAGCTCCCCTAGTGATGAACTTGCATCCACAATTGAATTCTTTGAGATTGAAGAATCTTCCCCAAGTGAGTATGAATATGATGTGGAGGTAGTCTTTTCTCAACCTCCAACTTATGACTTGAGTGATGAGGAAAAAATCGAAGACTTTGATCAAGACGTGGTTGCAGTTGAAGAGGTTTGTAAGGAAGTGGAATTATTCACAGAAGGTTACAAGGAAGTGGAGCTTGAAAGACCACTGGAAACACCTCTCCCGAGGCCATTATCACCCAATACAAACTTCAAGTAGGTAAAATCCTTAGCCTTTATCTTTACCTTTCCACTTGAATATGGTTTGCTTGAAACCAATGGCCAGCTTAGAGCTCTTTGTGGTTTTAAGAGTAAGAGGGAGATGGTTAGTAATAGAAGTTGGCATCCAAGATTCAATATGGTTCCACGCTCCAAATGGAAGTGCAAGGATTGGTATAGAGCTCAATTGTATGGGTCTGAGAAGCTGTTTGGATGCTTCAGTGAGATTTCGGATTGCTTACCACTCGGTTGGAACAAAGATGGTCGACAAGAAGACGGGTACAAAAGCAAGGTTTGGGATCCTGGAATTCATTCTGATAATCAACACCCCTGGGGCCTGAAAACCTGCTTTAACTTGCTTGAAGGCTTTACGTGCCTAGTTTGGAACCCCAAAGGCTATTGGAATTATAAACGTTGGTGGAGATTTCTGGATGAGTTCAAGCACAAGCCACCATAAGAAGGAGCTCATCAAATGTCCAACTTAAGGACTTTAACTAAAAGTGCTAGGTGGGAGACAACCCACCATGGTATGATCATTCCTTTTCAATTTTAATTTTATTTTGTTTTGTTTGTTTTTTGTTTATTTTATTTTATTTTCCCTAGTATCATTCATAACATCCGCATCAGCATCTGCATTTTGCATTCTGCATATTCTTTAAAAAAAAGCTCACACCACGCGTGCGTGTAGGCCACGCGTGGGCGTCAATCACAGATCGGCGTCTCCATCCAATGCCCAGAAAGTTGGGCTGGAATCGTGCGGCTGGTGTGCGATGAGCACCAATTGGCCACGCGTGCGCGTCAATGACGCGTACGCGTCAATTTCATTTACACACACCACGCATGGGCGTAAGCGAGGCGTACGCGTCGCATGAAAATTTTTGCCCCCTTAATTAAAACAGAAAGTTGCGCCAAAACGATGCTGGATTCGTGCGTTTAGCACAATTCTGGTCGACGCGTACACGTGTCTCACGCGTACACGTCATTTTCATTATCCCCTATTTACGCATTCGCGTCAATGACACTTCCGTGTCATTTCAATTTTACCTCATCCACGTGCACGCGTGACCCACGCGTACGCGTGGATTTAAATTCCCTAATCCCTCCTGACGCGAAAACCCTAGCCCCAGCGTCACTTCCCCCCCAATGTTCCACCTCCATTCTTCTCTCTTCCCTCTAACCTCCCACTGCCACCAGCCACCACCACCGCCATCACCACCGCACTGCCCCGTCACTGACCCCCAAACCCGCCGCCGTTCACCCCACCCTCACCCCTCCTTCTTCTCCTCTTCTCCTTCTCCTTCCACCTCTCGAACCCCCACTGCCCCCTGCCCCGTCGCCGAACCAGCCCGCTGCGCTGCCACCGTCGATGACCCTTAACCGAACTGCCCTCACTCCCCCCTCTTCCCCCTTCTCTTCCTCTTTCCCCCCTACTCCCCTAATTCGCCCCCTGCCCCACCGTGACGCCACCGTACCCCTCCTCCCCCTTTCTTTCTTTTCTTCTCCCCCTACTTCTACCTCTCACTTTTTTGCAACACCCCTGCTTCTACCCGGACCACCGCGGACATTCCAGTGCCGCCGTGCCGCCCACCAGCACCGCCGTACACCCACCTCTCCCTTCATTTTCCAGCTCTATCGCTGCGCCCCCCAGGTTTCACTGCACTTTAATTTCTTTTCCAAGTCAAGTTAGTTAGTTTGCATATTTCAATTTTGTTCAATTTAGGCTAGTTAGATATGCATGTTTGTAGTCGATTCTAGGTGGTTAGGTAGCTAGGATGTGGTTAGAGGATTCTAGGTCTGATAAGTGCTCTGTACATACTGTTTGAATTTTCTGCTTTTCACTATTGGTTGGCTGTTGATGTTGCTATTCATTGCTATTCCATTACTGTTCGATACTATTTTGTTTCATCGGATATTAATTGATTGCGCCCAATACTGATATAAATTCATAAACATTAGCAAGTTTGTTGCAAATTACTTTTTCCTTATTGATTCAGTAAGTTTAATACATTGCATCCATATCTTAAATTGTTGCGGGCTTTCTGAATTTGCTGAGGCCAGGCTAATTGCATATACTTGCTTCTTGTTGTTTTGAATTGGCTACATTGCTTATTGCATATGCTTGCCAGTTTGGTATTACTTGTTCTCAGATTCATATTAGCTACTACTTGGATTATTATGCTGTTTGATTTTTCGAAAACGTTCCTTTTACTGCCGGAATGCTGCCCAATTTTTCTCAGAAACAGTTTTACTTAATTGCCATTCATGACTTGCCTTTGGTACTTTTTCGTTGTACTTTAATTGGTTTAAATCAAAGTCACCTCATGACATGCTGGGCTAGCATTCACTATCTCTTTTGGTTCATTTCCAACTTCAATTGCATTATTAATGATTCATAATCCTTTTCATGCTTCTTTTATTTTCATGTTTATCATCAATAATCTACATTATCTGCTTGAATGTGAGTTGTTTGTTCTTCAAGTTGTGCATTTCTGTTAGCTAGGAACCATAGTACCATGCCACTAACTTTAACTTCCCTTATTAACTATTGACTTCATTGACTTTCTAACTCCGTTCTTAGTTTTACACTAACTACTTTCAACCCCTTTCAAGGCATGTTTATTGTTGTTTCCTGACAAACAAGCATTCTGCATCTCATAGTTTTTGGATTATGATTTTTAATTGAATTCTTTGAATTTTATCTTGCATACAGTCCAACATTCTATACCTTTCTGACTCACTTCATGCTTTAGATTTTATTCCTATTTTTCCTATCTATGCTTATATTGCTTGAATCCTATTTGCCTTCCTATTTTTCTGCTTTAGTTTGATAAATTATACCCTAAATTTTTTGTTTTTCAGGACGTCTGACCCAAAAGAAAAGGGCAAGGCTAAGGCCACTACGGGTAAAAGGAAAAGAGGCCAAACCTCTATGGCTCTGACAGATATATTACATTATGATTCCTGGCGTGAGGAGAACTTCACTCCGCAAGAAAAAGCAGATCAATTAGTGCCTGCGACTGATCCAATAAAGTTTGCAAATCGCTATTGTGAACTGAAATATGAAGTCTTTGGGACTAAGAGGCACTTGTACTTGGAAAAGACCCTCAGAATTCCACCTGAATTACAACAGTACACCACAGAGCAAATAAAACAGAGAGGCTGGTTCTTTCTGGAAAGGAATTTAATTGAGGTTAATGCATCCTGGGTCAGGAAATTCTACTACAACTATTATAAGACAACCCTGGATGCAGTACAGCTCGGAGGAAAGCAAATTTTAGTTACTGAGGAGGCCATTGAAGATATCCTCCATTTCCAGCCTAAGTCAGATGAACCAGATGATTACCAAAAGGCTGAGGAATCTATGAGGTTCATGAGCTTTGATTGGGAGGCAGTAAAGCGCACCATAGCCATTGATCCTGCTGTTCCATGGGTTATGGGTAAGTCGACAGTAAATCCTAACGGCATCAAGATCATTTATCTGAATGATGAGGCTCGGCTATGGCAACAAATTTTAAGCAACTATGTGATGCTGAGCACTCACGAGACTGAGGTGCCAGCTGCCATGATTACTCTTATCTGGTGCGTGATGGAAGGTAAGGACTTGTACCTTCCCCAATTTATACGTCAGTACATGTCCAGGGTTCATGTCCGAGGCATTCTGCCCTTCCCATATCTAATTACCCAGTTGGGCCGCCGAGCTGAGGTACCCTGGGAGCCTGAAGATGAGTAGCCACCAGCCACCGACTGCAAGAAGATTATCCCACATGGTAGGAAGTTCGAGGCTCTGGGTTACAGACCGCCCTCTCTTACTGCCTCCACTGATGCAGCCACATTCTCTGTTGCCCCTTCTGCACCTACTGCACCACCCACACCCACAGCACCCTCACCTGCTTCCTAGCCCATCTACCACCTCGTGCACCGACTATTTGAGCGCCTAGATCGGATGGAGCGTCGCAGTAAGCGACGCTATGAGCATTTGAAGTTGATGATCCGGTCAGGCCACACTGACATCCCTTCCGAGCCTGACACACCATCGGAGCCATCTGAGGAGGAGGCGGATGAGCATGAGGAGGATGCACGAGCAGAGGCTGAGCAGGCAGGACCTGAGCAGGCTGCACCCGAGCATGAGGAGCCCCAGCAGATACAGCCAGCAGATCCCCAAGCACCCACACAGATTGCAGCACCACAGGCCACCACAGAGACAGCAGCAGCACATCCTTCCGGAGATGACAACCCTTCACACTCAGCCTGATTGAGCATCGAGGACGATGCTATTATATAAGTGGGGGGAGGTCGCCATCTCTGGCGAATGATGTTTTGGTGAACTACTTTCAGACCCTTTTTATCCTATTTTATTTTATTTTCTGTATTTTTATTTTATTTTATTATCTTATTTTCTTTCCAGTACTTGCACATTTTTTTACTGTACTTTTGTCTATTTCTACTTTGTTACATTTTGCACTTTAGGCTGTATATGCCTTAGATATTTAGCTTGATTGGCACTCTTAGCTTATTAGTTGTGATATAGAAAATATGGATTATTTAGTTTAGTTTATCCTTTTAGCATATGATAATTTGGTTTAATTGAAAATAAAGAGTAAACTACAAATTTTTAATCACAACAATCCACTTAGTATATATATAGATATATAATAATAAATGTTGGTAAATTGACGACATTTTTTTTCAAGAAATGTATTTATTTCTTTACAAAAGCCATTCAAGGATTCACATTGATTGAGTTAGAACTCTTTATTCTTACTTGCATGACATACATAACTGATATATAGTTTTTGAGCCTAAGAACACACAACCTTTGAGATTTGAGTTTAATTGCATGGTTACATTATTTAACCATAGTTTTCATTCTTGTGTGTTTCCTTCTCTATAATTGCAGACTTTACTTTGTTCTATTCTATATGTCCAATATAGAATGTAGTTACATGCTAGCATATGATTGAGGCTATGTTTATTTAAAAGCTCACTTATCCCAAACAAGCCACCCTTTTATGTCACCCTTGTTAGCCACCTTGAGCCTTTTAATCCCCTTCTGTTCTATAACCACATCACTAGCCTTAAGCAGAAAAATAAATTAAATACCCCAAATTGAATCTTTGGTTAGCTTAAGATAGAGATTGTGTATTCACTAAGTGTGGGAAAACTGTGGGAACAATGGTTGATAGGAAAAGATTAAATTGACAAAATACTTGGAATTTGGGTGCATGCTTATGTGAAACTTAAATAATTAAAATACCATGTGCATTGATATTTTATGTTTATGTTTAAAAAAAATCCCTTTAAGTAAATAAATAAATAAGGGGACAAAATTACCCCAATAATGAGTTTAGTAAAAAAATCAATGCACATAGGATAAAATTAAAAATAATTTAGTACATGAGTATGTGATGCAAAAGTGGGAAAATTGGGTAGCTAGGCATAATTTAAGAATAGTATAAGAGTATGTATATGTTAGGTGAGATCTTAGACTAATCAAGGATTCAATTTATAGCTCACTTGGCCATATATATACCCTCACCTTTGCCTTAACCCCATTACAACCTTGAAACAACCTCATGATGTTTGCATGTATACATTAGATATTTGTTGATTGGTTAGATGAAGAACAAAGTTTTAGAAAGCATTACTAGAGAAGAGTAGAGTGATTAACCCCAAACACTGAGTGATTAGAGTGTATATACAAATCCAGTGAAGGTTCAATAGCTCATTTCCATATATCCATGTTTAATCATTGTTATTCTTGCAAGTTTGTGAACTCTTCTGATTAACTCAACTCAATTGTGAATGTGTCTTAACTTGATTTAGCCTTGGTTGTGCATATATGATTCCTTGAAAAATTTGACTCAATTTAACCATATGTAAGCTTTATATATCTAGGTGGATAATAATTAGAATTACATGATTCATTTAGGTAGCTTGCATTTAGAATAGATTGCATTGCATAAGATTCCACCATTCTACCTTCACTCTTTTTCAGTTTCTCTTGAATTTAGCATGAGGAAATGCTAATGTTTAAGGTGGGGAGGTTGATAAACCACTATTTTATGATTTATCTTGTGCTCAATTAAGTGATTTTTATCAATTCTTCACCCACTTATTCATATAATTTGTATGGTTTTACAATTCCTTCCTTATTCTGTGATATATGCGAAAACATGTTTCCTATGCCTTAAAAATGTTAATTTTAATTATCCTTTATTACCATTCGACGCTATGATCTGTGTGTTGAGTATTTTCAGACTTTATATGGCAGAAATGGCTTAGAGGACAGAAAGAAAACATGCAAAAGTGGAAGGAACGCACAAAATGGAGTTTTGAAGAAAATGGTAGCGACGCACACGCATGGACGACGCGGACGCATGCCTAGCGCAGAGCACGAGTGACGCGTATGCGTGATTGACGCGTACGCATGACAAGAAAAATCTTCAAATGATGTGCATGCGTGACCTACGCGTACGCGCGACAGATGCCACGTACAGAAAGTTACAGAAGTCGCCCCCAGCGATTTCTGGGCTCCTTTTCAGCCCAAATCCAAGCCCAGAAACACAGAATAGAGGCTGGAGAATGAGGGAATCAAATCATCCATGAATCATTCATTCATTATTGAGAATTTTGAGGTTTTAGATGTAGTTTTAGAGAGAGAGAGAGAGGCTTTCTCCTCTCTCTTAGGTTTTAGGATTTAGGATTTCTCTTAGTTTTAGGATTGTTTCTCCTCAATTCCAGGTTCAATGTTCCTTTAAATTTAATTTCTCTTCTACTTTTATTTATTCTATTACTTTTGTTTGTTTATTTTCTCAATATTGATTTATGAACTCCATGTTAGAATTGATTTTCTTATTTAATACAAATTGAGGTATTTCAGAATTATGATTGCTTTCTTCTATTTATGTTATTGATGCTTTTAATTTAATTTAGATTTTCCCCCTTTGCTTTGGTTAAGTAATTAGTGACACTTGAGTTATCAAACTCAGCTGTTGATTGAAAATTGGAATTTACTGATTGATTTGGATCCCTCTAAAGCTAGTCTTTCCATAGGAGTTGACTAGGACTTGAGGAATCAAATTAATTTGTCCATTTGACTTTCCTTTATTTAGTAAGGGTTAACTAAGTGGGAGCGATAAACAATTTTCATCACACTTGATAAGGATAACTAGGATGGGATTTCCAGTTCTTATACCTTGCAATGGTTTTCATGATAATTAATTTACTTTCTTGTCAATTTATTTCCTGTTCCCTATTTCAAAAACCCAAAAATATATCTTTTTCCATAACCAATAATAAATCATACTTCCCTGCAATTTCTTGAGAGACGACCCGAGATTTAAATACTTCGGTTATAAATTTTATTGGGTTTTGTTACTTGTGACAACCAAACTTTTGTATGAGAGGATTCTCTGTTGGTTTAGAAACTATACTTACAACGAGCTTTTATTTGCGAATTTCTAGACCACACAAAAGTTGCCTCGTCAGTACTCATATATCGGATGAGGATCAGGGTGGCCATCGATGGTCACCAAGTGTTGTAGCTGGTAACGTCCCCTAAACAAGTTGTACCAATCACGGTGCACGTCAAGCGACCAGGCATCATCTCCCCTCGTTGTCTTGAATAGAAACTTATCGACGTTCACCGTATCTGCTAGCCTGTGCTACTGCTCCCCGAGCGGCCTCTTCACTCTATCAACATGATGAAACTCTACAAAGTAAAAGTAGACGAGGGGGACAACAACCCTCCAAGTATAAATCTCTCCTTCATTAGTAAGTCAATAAGGTGCAATCTGATGTAACTGGAGATCCTCACATGGTGTCCATCAAAACTAGACAAATCGCATTAAAGTACAATATTCAAGAACGAATCACCAATGCATGAAATAAAGTAAAAAAACAAAACATGTCGTACCTGATCAAAAGTGAAGCCATCGATGCGGCAACATAAAGTCTGGATCCTACCATCGTGATGATCCCTACTTTGTTGTCCTAGTCCTGCCAACCTACACACAATAAAAAAATTAACAACAGAAATTAGTTAACTACAATAATTGACTCGTATCCACTTTGTATAAGTTGTTACATTAAAATTTTAACAATAACTACATACCTAGCTGCAAATGGGAACCTAATGACGTCATATCCCGGCAGACAAAATGATGAGAACCTATGGTAGATCCAAGAAGCAACAAGTGGCATGCACCCAACAATGTCAGTCACATCACGCCTAATAGTGGTGCAGAGTGAGTGGTACGTGTGTGCAAGTAGTGTAGACCCCCAAGGCAACTAGCTGCAACGATGAAAATCCACCAGCAATGGTAGCCATCTCAAAGGAACAAGTGTAGCAAACTTGTTCGTGAAAAGAAACCCCCGATCAGCATCATCAAGTAGCACCTGGCGTGAAAAGAAACCCTTTTCTCAGCTAGGTCATCCTTAAACCAAAAACCTGCTTCCCTCCCTCTGGCTGTGGTAGCAGCCTGACGCCAAGTAAATCCTCAACCCACTCCCATGGGGGAGTCCATGGTATTGTTGGAAGTCTTTAGTACAACCCCTAATTGGCTCACCCTCAGTGTGTAGACCAAGATGGTAGGCAACATCTTGAAGCATAATGATGACCTCACCCAATAGAAGGTGGAAGTTGTAGGTACGGTCTTAGGCCTCCATCGCTCGACAAATGCAGAGATTAAGGAATTGTCAAATATAAAATTTCTCAACTCTACTGCATGTCCATATCCCACATCCCTGATATAAGGCAATAGGCAGTCTAGCGGGGGGAAACCCAAGGTCACACGACGTAGCAACAATAACCAAGATCTCTGCAATAGTCACAATATTTACTCTCGCAAATTAATCTCGTCTGAACCATTAATTATGTTTAATAATGATTAAATATTGTAAACCAAGTACATAATACCATTAATAAAAATATTATATTCTATACAAATATAATTTTCATCTCTAATATTCACAATATTAAATAAAAAGGACAATCAAACAAGATTTAAAAAATAATTCATTTATATGTGCACTATTCTAAACTGATTGGTAATATTCTAAATGACTTCAATCCAATGATAAGTTTTAGCAAAAAAATCTCATCGAGCAAATATTTTATTTAAATAATATATTTATCTAAAATAATAATATATTAATTTAGGTTTAGATATTTTATTTATTTAACTTAGGTTAAAATTAATTATAAAAATATTAAAACATACTATACCTACCTAAGTTAATATAGAACTTCTAACTTATCCTACTCAAAGTACCTAACACATTAACTAAATTAATAAAACCTAAACACCTAAACTAATTATTTACTGAAAATAAAAGAAGAAAAAAAACTAACCTCAAAATCCAAAGCTCCAACTATGTGCCAAGTCGCATTTTGTTTGTTGATGTCTCCGTCACGAACATATTGCCGGGGGGCCATTTGTACTTCAATACCCAAGATATGATTATTTTTTAATTCCCCCCTCAATTCTGTTAGGTAGACAATGAAGATTGTGAACAAGGAATTGCAATCTTAGCACACCGAAGGTTAAAAAAAACCCAAATTACCTAACAAAAAAATCCTATTCTACATTCAAAAACTTTAACCATCCACAACATTCCCGTTACTGCCCCACCAGCTTCTCTCCCAACCCCTCTTGTACCCGTCACTATTTCACCCTACCATCCCCCCTCACCAGTGTCGATCTCCTTCACCAGACGCCATCGTCGCTACCGAGGCTCTTCTTGCAGTCACTGCTTCGCTCACCAACCACCTTTACTGGTATCACACTCTCCATCACCGGGCACTCTTATTGCCGCACTCTTTCTTCTCGTTGTTGCTGCTTCACACACCAGCTACCATCACCAATGTCGCACTCTCCCTCACCGAACACCCTCGTTGCCACACTCCTTCTTCTCGCCATCGCTGCTTCACATACTAGCAACCATCATTGGCGTCGGTACACCACCATCACCGCCAATTACATCGACGTCATTGACACGGTAACATGCAGATTCTTCAGTAACATCATTTGACTCTAATAGGATAGTTTGATAGATAGGGTTTTATTTTTTAAATGGATGTGTATGCAATGGTTGAGTTAATAGATTTTTTTCTTCCTGTAGTTTTATATATTTGAATAATTTGACTTTCTGGAATGAAAATAACTAAACATCCACATAAGAATGAAAATAATCATCCGCATATCTAGTGAATTGAACATCCGGTATATTTTAATTGTATCTACTTAAATCTAATCCAATCAACTAAATATTCACTTAAGAATGAAAATAACTGTCCGCATACTTAATAAAATGAACATCCGACATATTATGGATTGATCACAACTTCTAACATGCGCATTAAATTTCTCATTCATTAAATCCAAAAAGATGAATTTTTGTTGAAAAAACTAATTTTGTAATGGTTTCAGAATTGTTTTACCATTGAAGGGTCAAATAGTGCATGTTGCTTCTCATTTCAGAAGAAATTCCTTTTGATTGAAGAATTCCTCACCTAAATATGCTATGCAATTATTTTGTTTGATCTTTAATTTATAAATTTTTCACATGTAAAACTATCAGTATTTCCCTGTTCTAAATAAATACAAGCATGTTCTATTGTGCTTTTACTCAGACAGTTACATGCTATCTTATTGTTGTTATTTTCCTAGTGTAGTTGGGTATTTTGAACACATTCAAGCTATGGATCTTTTCTCTGCGCTTGCTTATCCTCTATATGTTGTAGCTTCTGTAGATTGGTATGTTTAAGTTTTTATGTTACTCAAATTATGTTTGCACTTCCTTACTAACTTGTTGTATTAATTTTTATCTATTTGGTGTATGATTTATGGATCATCAAATGTGTTCTTTGATTATTAACTCAAGTGAAAAGCCTATTGTTAAGAGAGGTGAGGAATTATTAAAGAAGGCCAGTGGTGCTAATTTAGATGATTTAAATCTGATCAACAGATTATTTTTACTATTCAATGGTATGGTTTGTAAACTTTAGTCTACACATAAGAATATTTATTTCTGTCAAAATATCGAATTGAAATATTTTAATTTCTTTTTTCTTATATTTGTTCTTGATTTTATGTATATATGTAAAAGATAACCATATTATAAAAACTTAGTAAACCTCTTTGTATGCATTATTATATTGTAACAAATTTATGTCTCTTTAGTTTTTTCTTTAGTATTGGTGTATGATTGAGACTAATTGCAAGTACTTCTGGAGCTGAAAATATTGACTTAAAATCAAGAGTCAGTCTGACAAGTCCTGCTTTAAAGGCAAAATTAATTTCATCTTTTTGTAATTGTTGTTTCTCTAAAACCATTACTGAATTGTGATGATTACTTTAGTCACTCAGTTTTCATTAATAAAATGAGGTGGTATTTGTTACCTTATTGAAAGTAACATTATACTTATTGTATGAATTATTTGTTGATGTTACTGTTCTCTTTGATTTCATCGAACTATTCTTATATTCAACTAGAATAATTTGAATTTCATAAATCATGAGTTTGATGATAGCTAAACTCATGAATGGAACATCAAAGTGGATGTTGGTTTTATAAATTAGTGAATGTTAATTTTGGTTTGAATAATTTAATTATAGCATATGTCTTAGTAGTTGCCTAATAATTGACAAGGATGTTGAGATCGAATCCAATTAACTAAACATCCACTTAAGAATGAAAATAACCATCCGTATACCTAGTGAATTGAACATCTGGTATATTTTAATTGTATCTACTTAAATCCAATCCAATCAACTAAATATCCACTTAAGAATAAAAATAACCGTCCGTATACCTAATAAAATAAACATTCAGCATACTATAGATTGACCACAACTTTTAACATGCATATTAGATTTCTCATTCATGTAGATAATTTATTTGGTGCATTAAATCTAATCCAATCAACTAAACATTCACTTAAGAATAAAAATAACCGTTTGCATACCTAATAAGATGAATATCCAGCATATTATAGGTTGACCACAACTTCTAATATGTAAAATGATTTTTTTTAAAAATATATTATTATAACTATTAACCTTTCATCGGAATTGTTATGAACAAATGGTATATATCTAGAAGAGTTTACAAGTCAAGTTTTGTATACATCTAAATTCGATTACATTAGAGAAGGTATCCACTTTTAGGAAAAGGTCATAACAAAGATTAGTCAACTGAAACTCAAAAATTATGTTTACACGCTCATCCAACAAATGATATAATTAAATTTTCTATAGGTAAAAATTTCAGTGTATGTATGCGCGAACATCATGACTGATGGAAAGAGCTTACTCCTTGTTCATGATGAATAACTCAGAAGAAACATCCCAAAACCTGTGAAAAAAATATTCGATAACTAAAAAAATGAAAATCTGAAAATTTTATAAAAAAATATCTATCTACACAAAATAAACATCCAGAAAGTCAATTAAATCTTCTAATTTTGCACTCTCAATTAAATCCAGAATTTTTTATTTTTCAAAAATTATATTTAGAAGTAAAAACAAACAAAATATGGGCAACGAGAAGAATGAATTAACTCGCATAGAAACATCTCAACACGACAACATTTTCAGGTTGAGACAACATTTAAAAAATATTGCCTAAAGGCTGACAAAAAGTTACTTTTGATCTATGGCAACACTTTTGGACCTAAGGCAACATTTTTTGGGAGAGTTGCAGATGCAGCCGTTGCCTTAGATGAAGGCAACATTTTTTTGCTTCAAAAGCAATGCTTTTGAGGGCAACACCTGATAAGTGTTGCCTTTAGTTGTTTTTCAACAACACTTCAAAGGTGTGTTTGAGACAACACTTTTGCAGTATTGTCTTTTCTCATATTTTGGCCACTATTAAAAAGTGTTGCCTATTTGCAATAAAATACAACTCTTTTACGTGTTGCTTATAAGTTGGAATTTGCAATTCTTTGAAGTGTTGCCTATTAGTTTTGAATATGCAACCCTTTAAAGCATTGCCTTTTCTTTTGGATATGCAACCTATACAAGTGTTGTCTTTTCTTTTGGATATGCAACTTATACAAGTGTTACTTTTTCTTTTGAATATGCAACCATATCAGTGTTGTCTAATATTCAAAATATGCAACTAATAAAAGGGTTGCCTTTTGGCAAAAATAAAAGTTACTTTTGAAATAAAAATACAAAAAAAAAATTTTTTTTGTTCATACGTATATAATTATTTTAATTAATAAATAAATTTGTGCACAAAATGAAAAAATTTATAAGAGACAAAATAACTAATAATAAAATTATAATTAAAATAGATATTAAAATGTTCAATTAGTCTTTCAAATACATATTCATCAATAATTCTCAACAAAACAATAAAATTCTTGTCTAACAATAATTGTCATAACAAAATAGTAATTAATATTTGTCAAAAAATGTTAATCTGTTTGCATATTTTATATCCATGCTTGACTTGTCCCATATGCTAAATCTGCAAATAATACACAACAAAAAAATAAGCAACTTATCATTAAAACTGAAAAACATTAATTTACCACTGTCTACCTAAAAATAATCTAAAAACATTCTGTAAGACAGCCTAAAGTTCAACAGATTAATGATGGGATTAACTTCTTACTAATTTACCACTACTGCCGACAACTCCCTTGACAATTTCTGCCATTCCTGCGAATGAAATAGCAGTTACTAGGGTCTGTTGCAGTGACAACACGCATCACTCCCCAACATATCCACATTATTTCAGCAATGAGGAAAAAATTTTCTTCCTCACAGTAGCACAACACTAAAAAAAGTAATTAAAAAGAAAAAAAGATGAGTGATTAAAAATTAGCAAGAGTGTATTGTAGAAGCCACCATGAAGTAAGATGGCAGAAGACAGAGAAAGCAAAGGCCAAAAATGTTGATAGTCCATTCCAATAAATGATAAATCACAAAAATTACTACAAATTTTTTGGTTATACCTGGTCATCATTTTGGATCACGAGTTGATGAGGAAGGACGATCGTTGCCATTCGGACATTGTATTCTATTTATATCATGTGTTTATTCCTTGGCTCGTAATAAAGACAGTGCTTCATCAATATTTATGCAAAGAGAACTCTATTGCAAGAGAAACTTCACAAGATCCTCCAAACTTTGGACTCTATCTTTTGTCTCATGAAGTTCAGTTTTCATTGAACTTATTGTCTCTGCATGTTGTTGCTTAATTTTAGCAATCTCCCGTTTTTTTTTTTTTTTTTGCAGAGATATTTTTGTGTTTGAACTCCCATAACATCGAACTCTTCCTGGTTGTTCTTTGCCAAATACTGCAGTAAATGCTTTCTCGGGAGTGTCTCCAGCTTCTTGGTGGCCCTTAAGTTTATCCTATTAAAAAAATAATACTGTAAATTAAGGCAGTTCTACTTCAGATCGATTTGTAAATTAAGGCAGTTCTACTTCAACTTATTATGACTTACAATAACAACTTGTGTTCCTAAATCAAGCTCTTTTCCTTTTCGTCCAGTTCGAGTTGCAATAAACACATCAACTTGTGATGGGTCTTCTTTGTTCTCATTCATTTCACACTACAAGTAAAAGGGAAGAGTATTAAAAATGGCAAAAAATAATATTTATCTAGTTTTAAGATGGTCATTATACAACAAGAAAAAATTTATAAAAAATCAAAATTATTACCATTTCATTACGCACTCTTACAAAACTTATAGGTCCCATTCGATGTTGATGTTGTTGCTTTTTACGATTTTCAGAATTTACACGAGATAGAGCCTATACCCAACAAAATTAAAGGGAGTTATATGTAATAAACCGTACATATTATGGCAACATATTTTAAGAGATTAATAATGCATGCTCACCTGCAGAGTAAAGGCCTCTAGAGGTATTGGATCAATAGTTATTACCAAATACACATCATTATTAATCTCTTTTCCTCCATTCCTGGCACTGCCACTGCACCATCGATCAGATTCATAGAACTTTATTAATCCACCATATAGGACAAGACAGACTAATATTTACCTTTCTTGTTGGAGGAAGGAAAATATAAATTCGAATGCATCTTCGGCAAGTGTTACGCCTAACTCTTGCTAGAGCTTCCTTCTGAAAATTCAATCATACATATGCATAAAACAATAATAGTAATATTTTTATTTTTCTACTGAAACCAAAATAAATTGCCGCTAAAAGTGATTTCATATAACAATGTCTCCTAGGCTTTAAGTTAGTAGGCAGAGACACGCAAATTATTATATATCTAATAAATATATATATAATTGAATGAATTAGGTACCTGGCAGTTGTAAGAGGTGAATGAGGAGATATTATTATTGCAGCAGTGGAGGCGTCCCACAGGCCTTGGAAGTGATGATGGCGTTGGAATAGGAGCAACTGTTGCGTCTTCTCAGCAAAAAACCACACATGAACACTACCACGCCCTTCAACATCATCATGCCCATAATCCCCACTACCCCCTCCGCATAATAAATAAATAGTATGGTTACCTGTGTAGATATATTCACAAGAGGAGAGGGGTTGCTTACCTGTGTAGCTGCCTCTTCTTCTCTGCTCCACACTTTCAATATCTGATTTATGGCAACATGTTTCATTCTCGTGCTTTTTCCAATATAGGATGCAGTCATGTGGGCATGCATCAATTTTTTATAATCAAGACCTAAATCTCTCACCATAGCCTTGGCTTTGTTGAAAGAAGAAGGGAGATTCAAGTTAGGAATAGCCTCTTTCAACAACTCTGAGGGAAGTGAACGAGACATTGCTCCATCCATGTAGACACTTCAACAAGTATAGTCAGATGGTGAAAGATAACGTAGAAAATCCCTTACAGCCAGGATATAGTTCCTTGCTAGCCTCGTCAACCAAATTATAGAACTTCTTTGCATCTTCGTTCATACCTTCCTTTTCTCCCTCAACATCTGCCACATTCCTAAACCTTTCGTCTAGCAAACCTTCAATGTCATCGCATGAATAAATCTCATCGGTATCACCAGTATCGACATCCATACCAATTATACTTTTCCCATTATTAACCCATCGTGTATAGCCCTTGACAAATTCAAAGCATATTAAATCGCTATAAATAGACTCTCTTTGACCCCAAAGGAAGTTACAACATTTTGCACAAGGACATAGAATTTCCTCTCCTTGAGGATTTCCAACGGAGTAAGCATAGTCCAAGAATCTATTGACGCCGTCCCTAAACTCTTGGCTATGTCTTGGTAAACTCATCCAGTTCTTGGATGAGTCATGGGAAAACCTAATTGTTCATAGTGATATTACTATTAAACTAAAAATGATTATGGTCTTAAACATCAGCTTAAAACGATTTTCATTTATCAAAATGGAATCTGAAACTTGCTATATATACACGGTTGCTTAATATAAAATATATAAAAAAGTGCAAAAGAATAACATAAACATATATCAATTAGTATAATAAAGAGTAAAGATATACGACATACTTTAAGTGTCAATTAAGCTCTTTATTTATAATATTTGAAAGATAAATTTGAGGAATTCGAATACATATAGAATTCTCCTTAATTTGAATATAATTTATAATCCACATTGAACCATAATAATTTTAAAATGGGGCCTCTTCATTCTTATTAAAATATAAAAATGAGACCAAAATTAAAAAAAAAAAACTAACTAAATACAAACTAATCATAATTCTTTTATTATTCTAAAACAAATATTAATAATTACTTTTGGAAAGATATATTTTAAAATAAAAATACTTTTATATTTTAATTTTTTAATTAAACAATCAGTATTTTGTTACATAAAAAAGTGCAAAAGAATAACATAAACATATAAAAGTAAATAAGTATAAGATAGAAATATCTTACGAGGTCATGCCGCAAGAATTTGCTATATATATTGCATTTAGTGTTCACCAAAGATCCGTAAATATTTTTTTATCAATCTCCTTCAAGAAAAAAAAAACCAGAGATTAGTGTAACAGAAATAATAAAAAAACACACAATAAATTCTGATGACCTTTTGCATTTCTTAATTACAACTTAACTTATTTTATATTTTGAAAAATAGCGAAGCTAATTGAAAAACAGTAAAGCTAATTGAAATTTTCTAGCTTAATGACACTAAATTTGAAATTCTAAATCTTAAATCAATATAAATATTATTGTTAAAATTTCTCAAAGTAAAAAAGCTAATTGAAACATGCCACCATATTTGCACCGTAGAAATAGAATGTAAGTGATTTAATTTTTTGTAAAAATAGAAATAGAAACAAAATTAACTTAATAGATAATATGTACTAGTAACAAAATCATTTGAAATAGAAACTGAATTAACAAGGAACTTAATAGAAAATACTAGTACCCAGTACAATATCCTTGTACTACCTAATCGAAATAGCATATCTTTGAATTTATATATATATAGTATTGAATACTGATTGATAAACCATAAATGCAATCATTCAACTCCATCAATTTATTAAGGAATTGGTCCAGAAAAAAAGAACGAAAAAAAATTATTAAGGAAAAGTTAATTATGCAAGATTGCAAGACAAGATAGGTTTTAGACATTTCATAGTTTTTCAAATGAAATAAAAAAACCAAAAGTATTTATAATCATCCCATAGCATACTTCTGTGTCCAGATGCGTGCAGTAGCTTCATACTTAGCCCTGTTAGTCTTTTACATGTGCGCAATTTCAGGGACAAGAGGATTATCAGAGTTGGAATCCGTCAACAATGAGCAACTTGACAAAAGAACCTGAAATAGAACAAGACTAAAAACTTTATATTTTCCAACATTCAAAACAGGATTAGCATAAATCAGGTGTTTTCATTTACGTAGGATTCCATTTAGAAAATTTAAAAAAGAATAGATCCACTTCTTATTAAGTATCTGCAGACCACATAGTGAATTATCAAGTTGGAAGTAAAACTATAACTCAAGTCAAATTAATGGATGTCTATTTTAAGTGCAGTATTACTTAATGAAAATTGTCTCCAAGTATGACAGGTACTAACATCTAGATGCATTAAGGAGATCAAATCAAAGATAAGATGAAATGACAAAACATATCTAAAGACCACACACAGGAACTATAATGTGTATTATTAAAGCCTACGCATATTTATAGAAAACACTTTGTATAACATACTTAAAAAAAATAAAAGGAGTAAAAAAAAGGAGGATGAAGCAAGGCTAAATGAAAGTGTTATTCAACTGCATTCTCTCTGTATCTTGACCACATGGAGAGAAAGGGAATGGAAATGAAGATCCAGAATCATGCACGGATCAGATGGAACTAGCGTGTACAAGGAATTTCATCACAAAACATATCCTGTTATTTCCTTTTTATTTTTTATTTTTTAACAAGCCAAAGAGAATCAAAGAAGGTTGTGTAGGTAGTAAAGCCGTATAAAGAGGATCATTAGAGTAAAACTAAATAAATACCAATTTAACTTTGTCGATCATTATAACTTTTGTAGTTTTGTTTATATATATGTTTTTGATTTTGTCAAATTCAATTTTATAAGAAGCTTTAAAGAATGTGTTGTGTAAATATTACATGAAACCTGAAGCAAATAAACTGGAGTAAAAAGATATTTGGATTGTATAATAATGATTCAATTTTTTTTTTGTATTAAATTTTATTGATATGAAGCTCACACAAAGACAAAGCTACAGCAGAAGGCAACACTTATTACAGAGTAGAAAACTAATTACTTGAAGCACAAGCGCACACCACATAAACATGCCCAAAAGAAAATGAAAATTCCCAACTAGTTTCGCATACAATACTTTCCCTGTTTCGCAACCTCCCACCGGCACCGGAACTGCACCCATAGGCTCCCCACAGTACTCTCCAACAGTGCCATCACCTTCAGTTTCAACTCCATCACCGGCGTCTGCTACGCTATCACCACCCTCACCGTCAGTTTTAAAGTGATATAACACAGCACCCAAATGATGCATTTTACCCTCTAAAATGCAGCTTGCAACACATTGTAAAGGAACTTAATCACAACGAAACTACTTATTTGTACTTGGAGAAAAACAAAAGATAGAAGAAAGAGTAACCAATGACTGAGACAATATAACAAACAGAAAGAGCGCAAAGCTAAATAACAAGCTTAGTTAGTTACTTAGTTACCTTCGAGAGTGAAGAATATCTTTGGTTAGTGTAACCACAGGCTCAATGTCCCTCAAAATCTCCTCTTCCTTCTCCTTCCACAGGTGGTACGGGTTTGTAGTCGGTGTGGCGGCAGTGCACCACGCTCGATCCTGAGACGGCGCAAGAGTGAAGTGAAGGTGCCAATGAAGCAGAAACTGGCGAAGAAGATTAAAAGGAGAAGAACTTGTCATAACTAAAATTTTCCAGAATAATTGCTAATCTCAAAAAATCAGCACTACAGCATATAATTTATATATTTATTTCTACAAAGTACATAGAATGAAAATAAGCTAGAATTCAAAATCATAATAAAAGAACCAAAATAAAATGGTACTGCACAAAGCTATGTATGTAAAAATAAGTTTAAGTTCAACTAGAGGATCTAAAATACACATGCAGTTCCATTAAACTCACACAGTGACAGTAGAGCTGGCTCAACACTAATGCACAAAGCAACAAGTTTCATATAACTCAAAATTATGATACAAAACACAAAAATAGGAAAGAAAAACAGAGGTAAAATCATGAGTACCTGCAGAACAATGATCAGCGGTGATGAACCCTAGCAGAAGAACGCTGACAAATTGGAAGAGATCATAGATGAACAGCAAGCAAAACCTAGAGAAGCTCGAAATGGCAACATTATTACTAAAAACCATATAATAGCAACGTTAACATTATTAAAATTAGGATTCAAAATGAAAAAGGAAAAGGAATAGGCAAAATCATAGGTACTTGCAGTGATGAACAAGTGAGTAGAAATGATCGAAGCTCGAACTGCTAGCGGAGACGATCAAAGGTCAAACGCGAAAAAAGTGGATTGAATATCGAATACGAGCAGAGAAGATTGAATCTCGAATTGCGAGCAAAGAGAATCAAAGTTCAAACGCGTGTCAAGACCTCCATTGCCATCCTCGAAGAGAAGAAGACGAAGATGAAGATGATTTAGCAGCACGTCAATGTCTGAGGAAGATGAAGATCAGGATGAATTAGCAGAGAAGAACACACGTCAATGTCTCCTATATTGCCATCATCGAAGAGAGGAAGATGAAGATGATTTTGTGCTTGTAATTTAAAAAATTAGGGTTGGGGTTTTGTTTCAGACTTTCTTTCAGTAAAAGGAGAAGATGACGAATTGAAGGCCCATGGAGGAAAAAGGGTTTTGTTTTTCTTTTTTTTAGTTAAAGTGGAAAAAATAATTTTGTTAAAATATTTGGTGAGAAGATTATAATTTTAAAAAAATATATTAATTTATTTTAGGTAACATTTATAAGTTGATGTTTATTAACAATTTTAAAGCAAATTTTATAAAATATAATATATGAATACAATAATTGTTGTCTATTTAATTTATTAAAGCAACATTTTTGTTATGTTTTTTAATTAACTAAAAAGGAACATTTATAACATGTTGATTTAAAAAAGTTGCAATAGTCTTATTTTTTTGCAATAAATATTAAGATTTGCTTTTTATTATTTTAGACAATACTTTTTAAGTATTGTTTAGAATATATATGTTGCCATAGATCAGAATTGTTGTAGTGCAAAGCCGATTTTCATAGTTTGGCTTCTTGTAGCTCTCCTATTATCACACGCGAAGACAACAAAATCAAATAAATGATTAAATCCACAAAAACCAATTTATCGAAGTAAAGGTCCTAGAGAAACACAAACAAGATGCTAAGGGCGAGAAAAAACTACAACGATATGAATGAATTCTGAGAGTCCAATTACCAAAACCTAAGAAACCAAATCAATTAAACTCAAAATTCCTCAAGCACAAATAAACCTTACATTTTTCTGAAATGCCAATGAATATTATATATACTTGATTAGCCTCAGAGGATGCATGCACTAGTAGAATCCAATTCTGCTACTTCTTTCTCAAGCACAATCTTGTCAGATGATTTCTTTTTCCATGGGTGTCGCTGGTCCTCGAAAATTACAGACACCCTTTTAAAAACAGAAACAAAAAATTCAATTAGAATTAGAATGTAGCAAATTCAAATAAAACATGCTATTCACACAAAATTCATCAGTTAAAAGAAAAAAACAAAGCAATCTTTTTACCTTCACAACATTTCATTGCCAAATTCTCATTGAAAGATACTATTCACACAAATAACGTTGTAATCCAAAATCAATAACAACAAAACCATCATTTGACAAAATGGTAATCACTCACTCTCTCAAAGAACAACCAGGTTCCTTTTTTCAACACACAAGTATACAGTAAAATTTCTTTGCACTATGTTGGATAATGTCAATAGTGAAAGCTCACACATACACACACAAACACACAAAAAAGGGGCAACGAGAAGAATGAATTAAGAAATGTGAGAAGCACAATGTTATAAGCTAATAATCTGTATATTATATCATTATATAAAAACAAAGCAAATAAGAACTATAAAAATCGTCAGATTGATGATACAAGAATCCAACTACTTGATAGATAATAATTTGGACAGTTTAAACAAATGGGAAAAAGACCCCAGGAACCAGGGCACAAGTGGCGTAACCTGGTTGTGATTTTCGTTGTATCGTGTGGAGGACGTGAAGGAGTGGCAGCGATAGGGTGCGGGCGCGGCAGCGACAGTGCGCGAATTGGCTTCGTGTGGGCTAGGGTTGTCAGCGTTCTCCAAGTAAAATGTGGATTCCAATGTAGGGCAGTGTCGCCGGAACTAGTTAGGAGACGGCGACACGACAGAATGGACTCCGGCGGTAGCATCGTTGGGAGTAGGAGAAGAGTTGTGTGCTATGAAACCTAATTTTTACTGCCTTCGAATCTGAAAGATAAACTAGTGTTAGTCTGGGTGAGATAGTTATTATGTGTTATTGGGTTTTATTGTGGGGTCATCTGATTTTTAAAATTAATTTTTTAATCTGTTGTTTACGTTGTTCAATATAAGCATTATTTTTCTATACTTTTTCTTCTCCTCCGAGATGTGATACGTTGTATATTTAAATAATTACTTTATATTTTATGTATTTTCGTAATTTTTATATTTATTTAAGTTAAATTAAAAAATCCTATATTAAAATCATGGTATTTTTTTTTAGAATTATGATGTTGTTATTCCAATTTTTTTTAGAAAATAAATTTTGTTCATTTTTCTATTACTCCTGTTTAATTACCGTGCGTTTTGATCATGAGACAACCACCACTATTATATTATTTTTATATCTGACTTATCCTCTCTTATTTATTCTAAGATCAAATATATCATCTTTTTGATAAAATTGTTATTCTCCGTACCTTAAAGCTTTGTTTTAATTAAAAACCAATTTTATATCTAAACCTACAATTTTGTCCCTTGTTGGGATTTCCATTTGAGATTCCTTCCACTATATACTTTATTTAGTATTTGATATATTTCTTCACACAATAATATTTTTTGGACTTAAAACATGATTATACACGCATAATTCTACTTTTCTTGTTGAATATTTTTCAGAAGCAGCAAGAATCAAATTTTAAACTTGTTTTCTTTGTATAAAATTTCTGAGAATATATAATAAAATTATTTGTTCCAATAAAGATTTTAAATTATATATAACATCATATGTGTTTCACTTTCTATAATAAACGAATAGCCATTTTGTTTTGTTAAAAAAAAAAAAAAAAGGTCACTTATCCAAATTAAAGAAGAATGAAAGGAAATATTAACGTTTTCGCACATGGAGACGGATGATCAAGACACTACATACATCTCATGCTGCCATGCATCAATACTAATTCTATTACTAATTAATATATAGGCATTAATGCACGAATAAATTGCCAAAATTCTACGTAATTATAAATTAATATTTTTTATCGGAAAATTCTAGGGTACTTATCAAAAAAATAAGCATGGCATATTGACCGTGTCAGTTAATGAAAAGTGGAGGCATATTTTAAAAAACTACAAAAATTAAATTAAAATTTAAAGTTATATCACGTCCTTTTGCCACTGTAAAATTTTTAGTTGTGTTGCTGTATCCGTGGCACCATCACAATAAAAAAGAAATAAATTATTATCTATGAAAATTGTATTAATTTAGTAAAATTAAAAACTATTCAATAAAATTATTTATTAAATTATTTCAATAATTTTATCAAATCTAATTTTAATGAATATAAAATCAGTTTATATATTTTATGAATTAAAATATCAATTCTTAAATCTTTTATATTAAAATTTATAGTAATTAATCAAATTATTTATGTTTAATTATTAAAAAATAAAACAAAGACTCATATTACATTTGTACAAATAACAATGCTACAAAATTTATACAAGATTAAGCTTAGAGTCAAATATTGATTTTTCATAGTTACATTTTTTTTTGCCATACTTAAAGTGTGTAAACGAGATATGTATTAAAAATTTTTAGTCAGCTTTATTTAAAATATAAATGAGATATTTATATATTTATTTAACTCTCACGATAAATTATTGGATAATTAAAAAGATGGTATTTTCGGTTCATTTTGGATCAATTTAAAAAGTAAATTTGATTTATATTTTACATAACCATCTAATTTTTATGTTTTAATAATTTTATAATAAAAATATTAAATGTTTATTTTTTAATTAATCTTATACTTATTATTATTTTGTCAGACATTAATAGACTTTTTTTAAAAAAAAAAAACTATTTCGTTTATATTATTTTATTTATTTTATTTAGAGGATAAACAAGATATGTGTATATACATTTTGTTTTTACTATAAACAGAATAAATAATATTACATAAATTAATAAATATTTATAAAATAATATATTTTAGTAAATAGAATATTTAATTTATTTACTAAATTTTTTTTAGAATTTTTATTATTATGATAAACTATTGTTTAACTAAAAATTTAAAATGCATTAAAAATTAGATTAATATGATGAATTTATTAAAATGATTTAATAAATAATTATTTTTTCACTGAAAATTATGTGAATAGATTTAATAGTTTGTTTTTCTCTCTCACTGACTTGATTTGATATTTAAGACTATACATGAAGTTGCTGGTACTAGTTGTGAGATGGATCGGAGACTCACCGGTCAAAGCAGTGACGGGATTGGATTTTCAGAGCAGCGGGCCTGCAAAGACATTCCGACTCTTAAGTCAGAATGGATCTAAGAGGTATAAGTGAGGATTAGGAATGTGTGACGCACCTGGGGGAGCCTTTGGCTCCCTTTATATAGTTTGTGGTAGTTATCTTATCATATCGATTAAGATAAGATAAGACAAGGAAAGTATTTGAATGTTGGTTAGGAATTTGAGGTCTTTCGACTAGTTTGGGCTACAATGGTAGGCTGGGTAATCTGGGTTGAAGCTTCTCCGATAGGGGGCCCGGGGATCGGATTTAGAATAGTTGTCCCCAGAGCGACAAAGCATGCTTGCTTGGTCTCATCGCTGGAGGATTTATTTTGCCATATGGCTGTGTTCGTTAGGCTTGTCATGGTGAGTGGAGTGCCACTCAAGTTTTCTTGGTTGAGGTCAGGAGTCTGTGGGGTGCTTGGACGTCCCTTCGCCTATCCATTGAGTTCTTGAAGGGAGGAGTTCATCCGTTGCGGTTCCCCATGCGTCATTATGACATTTTAATATGCGCGGGGGGTGGTTGGTTTGTTTTTCATTTTGTCCTTTGCTTCATTTATTTTTGAACCATTTGGATTTTTTTAGATTTTATTTCTTTTTTCTTGCTACTGCAATTGTTCATTTCTCTTTTTCTCTATATTTTCTTTGCCCGTAACTGCTTTTTCTTCTCATATTTCCTTTGCTCGAGTGTTTTCTATATTCCTTTTATGGAGTTGCTTTCAGCTGGCCTGTTGGCATGTTTTGTTAGTGCTGCATTCTGTTTCTTGTTCTTTTCTCGTCCGCTTTTTTGAAAAATCAAGTTGGTGCTCCTTTGTTGCTTTGTATTGTTTTACTTGCTTCTGCATCGTTTCTTTATCTTCTGAGTAAGGTCAGTAGGAAATCAAGGAGGGTGCCACTGTTTAAGCGTAGCTTTTCATGATTGTTGTAATGGTAGAGGAATAGGGGGAGTGTGCCCTTATTTTTTAGGTGTTTTTAGGTACGTTAGTATGAAATTTGTATGGTTTTCTTGCTCTAGGGAGTGGGCTGATGGTGGTGCCCCATTAATTTGTAGGTATGGTTCATCGGAGGACTGAGGGCGCTATGAGGATCTCTAGAAGTTGTGCTATGAGGGCGCGATTTATGGAGGTGGCGAGGCGGAGCGACAATACGAGCTTTTGGTTCCCTGGACGAACAAGAGGGTCTACTATATAGACCCCGAGTCCCCCGGGTCACTGATTGGTTTTGGGTTTATGTGTCTATGTTCATGCGGCTGGGAGTGCCACTCCCTTTTCTCCAATTTTTCAGGACCTGCTAAATTGGTGTTCGGTGGCGCCGTCTCAGCTGTGTCCAAATAGTTAGGATGCCATCAGAACTCTTGAATTAGTTTGCGATTATTTGGAATATCTGGCTCGTGTGGATGTTTTACTATACTTCTTTCTATGCATCCTTCTGACCAAGGAGAGGAAGCATAAGGAAGGTTATGTGTCTTTTCGAGCCCTGTCGAATGGCGGATATTCGGGCTGTTTGAAGATTTCTTTCACGGTGTCAAGGAGGAATACTTCAAGGTCCGACCTGCTTGGGGGCATCACCCATTCTGGTTGACTTTTGAGGGAGAGCACCATTTTGCCACGTACTAGAATTTTGGTGCTGGTGCGTCATACTTGACGCGGGTTTTGTATGAGGGTTTGTCCTCCGAAAACAAGGATATTGCTGATGTTCTGTTGGAAATTTTCAGGGATAGGCCTTTGAACCCACGGGACATTACGGGTGATCCGGTGGCGTGTTAGACTTATGTTGGTGGGTTTCTTGGATTTTTTTTTCATTTTATCTTTGCTACCAATTTCTTGACTTAATAGAATTTTCTTCTTCTTTTCAGTTGATATGGCTGGAGTTTTGACTATGCATGCAAGGTTGAAGGCTTCCATGACCCAGGATGCTGGGATTGAGGGTGGTGAGGCCTCTTTGTCGATGCCTTAGTCCCAACCCCAGCCGGATTCCCAGACTATTTCACAGGAGACGATTTCGACTGGGGTAGCCGACGTCAAAGTTGACGAGGAGGTCGTGGTGGTTTAGGCTCTTGAGGTAAGCAATAAGAGGAAGAACATGGTGGAAGGGAGAAGTGGGGAGAACATGGAAGAGGAAGGTCTGGTTTTGTCCGTGATGGACTAGATTTTTGATGCTCCGGCTTTCATTAACCAGCATCTCCTGCCGGGTACAGAGGAGTTTTTCTAAGATTGTGATGTCGCTGGTCAAGCAAAGTCTGTGTATCGTGCCCTTCTCCGTTCGACCATCATTGTCCAGAAGGCGGAGCCGATGCTGGCTCAGGTGGAGCTCTTGAGTGGCAAGCTCCACCAGTCTCAGGCGAAAGTCGGGAAGTTGAATTAGTAGCTGGAGGCTACCGAGACTGCTTGGGTGAAAGCTGTGAAATATACGGAGGATGCTGGCTCAAAGATTCTTTGTCTTTCCGAGTTGAAAAGTTCACTTCTGAATCAGTTGGCTCGTAAGCAAAAACAAGTTGCGGACGTTGAGTACGGGGCTGTAAGACCCAAAACCTTTGAAAAAGGGCTATTATTAGCTAATTTCAAATTAAGTGTTTCTGCAGCTTTAATTTCAGAAATTCCTCTATTAAAGAAAATTAAAGCAAGTTTTGATTTATTGAATTTGAAATAAATTATGATTATTATCCAATTTTATAATTGTTGGATTATTTTCTATATTTAAATTATAAATTTAGCAGTTGTGAAATAATAAGGATTTTATATGTTTTGGACTAAGTAATTAATATTTTTAATATTAGTACTGCTATTTTGGAAAATAGAGAAATTAATTATATTATTTCTAATCTTTAGATTTGGGCATTTTGTTGAAAATAATTTGTAAAAGTAGATGAGCAAATAGTGTTTTTCCATATACAATAGGTGTTGGAATTACATTGGATTTCAATTACCATATTATTCCTAATTTTATGTGAATTTACCATAATGCCCTTAACCCTAATTTTCAAATAAGGAAAACCCTAACCCGGTAACCCATTACCCGACCCGGTTCTCTCTCAACCTCACTCAATCCCCCCAAACCCAGCCACAACACAGCAACAATAGCTGCAAAAGAAATGGAACGAAGAAAGAAAAAGGGCTAGGAGGAAACGGGGAAACGCAGAGGGAAAAGCTGCGCTGTGACCACCGGCCAGCCGTCGCTGTCGTCCTGCGCTTACCCACTCACCACCGCCGCTGGAGGAGCCGTGACCAACGCGTCGCTGTCGCTGAAGCACACAGCGCCGCTGTCGCCCTCGCCGCGCCGCCGCCATCCTTGCGATCACGAAGAGGCTGACGGGAGGAACTGGCGCGCACGGGAGGGGAAGAAACCGCCTCTGCACTGCCGTCGTTCACAAGCTCAGCCACCTCGCCATTGTCGCCGCCAAGGGTTCCGTCGCAGTCAACCCGTCGCGGCTGGTGTTGCTGCCGTCCCTGATGGGTTCCACCGTGGAGAAGGGAACGACGCAGGGGAGAGGAGGTCGCGCTGCTGCTGCCGCCGAAGGAACCCGTCCCTGCTGAGCTGCCGCTGCCACTGCTAGGGTTTGCTGCCGCCGTGCCGTTGAGAGGAGGGCCGTCCAGTCACACCGAGCATGAGAGACGGAGAGATCAGAGGCTGAGCTGGGGTTCAGCCACCATGCCCAGCCGTGCTCGCGTCGCCGGCGCCGCCTCCGTCAGAACTACCGAGGAAAATGAATTTGGCGAAATGAGTTATGTTATTCTCCCCTAAAGACTTGGGACTCTGCCGAGGAACTTTTGTTATAAAATCTCATTGTTGGATGGGTGATTTTGAATGTTCCCAAAATGAATCTTTAACTTTCCATGGTTTTGGAAGTTTTGGAAAGAGAATGCCGAGAGTGGCTTTGTTTTAAAAGAGAACTCACTTTGAGTAGATTTGGCTTATGAGCCTGAGATGATTTGAGAAACGAGATTTCTAAAGCCAAGGCTGAAAAGAGTTGAAACTTGATTTCAAAGTGAAACGATTTGAGAAAAAGTGATTTGTGGCTTAAATGCCGGTTTTATGAATTTGATGATGTTGAATGGTGGAGGTGCCATTTTGTAATGAGCCGGAATGGCTGTGTATAATATTGATTTATGGCGGATTGCTGAATGAGTTATGGGCCGTATGGCTGATTATGAATTATGAATTTAAGCCGGATGGCTGAGATGGATGTTGATCCATGGTTGGGACTGAATGAATATATGCTTGAGATACCTGGGTAGTAGCAAGGGTTGTGGCTCGTCCCACTTGCTCCAGGTTAGAGGCTGTGACGCCTGGGTAGTAGCGGTAGTAGTGGTGATTCCACTCGTTCCAGGTTGAGCTTTTAAACACCCGCCTGGGTAGTAGCCGCAGTAGTGGTTATTCCACTGGCTCTGGGTTGAGCGGGCAGTAGCAAGGGGGTTGTAGCTCAAACCTACTTGCTTCGCGATGGGTGTTTCTGTCTATGGTTAGCTACCAGGACGTGTTGGGCTGGCTATATAACCGACAGATGATATCATCAGCCATTAGGGACAGGCATGCATCATATGCACTTGTGTGACATTGTTTGGGTGTGCATATTATACTTGGTTTGCCTATGTGATTAATTGCTAACTGATCTACTTGCAATAACTGTTTGTTTGTGCTTGCCTCTTCCTATCTGTGTTTGCATCTGGGACTCTGTTGGACTGTGGTGATTGGTTGATGGTTGGATTGTTTGGGCCTAGAGCCGTGGTTGGAATGAGATGAACCGATGGTTGATTTCGGTTTTGTGTTTCTGGTTTGGAATAAAATACGAAAGGCTATTTTGGTTCAGTATAGATAAACCGTTTTGAAAGGCTTTTTGAGTTTTTGAGAATTGAACTGTTCCTCTTTCAGAAAAGATTTCCGATTCCTCTTTTATTGTAAATCGTTGTTTTTAAAAAGAGGCATAAGACGGTTATTAATCACTGGTACGGTTTATCTTCATGTATCCTATTACAGTAATTCCCAAAAACCCTCTACTGAGAACCCTTTCGAGGATGATGTTCTCACCCCCCTACATTTTTCCCCTTTCAGGATATGGGCGCAGAAGTTATGAAGAGTTTATTTAGTTGTTGTTGAGATGCTCTGTATTGTTTTAGTTATGGTCTATTGTACCCTCGCCTTTATCTTGATATTTTCTGTAAGAGGGATAGGAACTGTATTGGATAATAGTTGTAATATCATTTATGTATATATATATATATATATATATATATATATATATATATATACACATGTATGTACGCTTTATGAGTTGTTGTAAGTGTATTGTATGTATGGATGTACGTTGTATAGCAAAAGTATCTTTTGGAATCGGTATTGCGGTTTAAAATTTTAAACAGGCTCATATTTTAGTATTAAATAGTATAAGTGTCGTCGTAATGTCCGAGCTATCAGAGTCGCGCAGCCGGAAGTGTGAGCTTTGGTAGTTAGGGTGTTACAGGGGCTAATGCTACCCTTTCTGAGGTGAAGTTGTTGAGGGCCGAGGTTGCTTGGTTGAAGAAGGACAAGCAAGGCCTGCTCCGAGATGCTAAGGACTCTATCTCATCTACTGAGGAGACCATGATGGCTCAAGTCCAGGTTTTGGATCTGGACGTGGATGTATCCATGATGGGAGCCTTCTGGACTGTGGAAAATGGCCATATTGTGGACTTGGAGTAACTTGCTTCTGTTTTTGATTTATTTCATTAGGTTTGTAAGTCGAGTGTTCGGTGTTTATACTTTTTTTTAGAATAATTTTCTTTGTTTTCCTTTAAGTTTGTAAGCTATTTTTTTTGGCTCTTTGAACTGTTGTTTGATGGCTTCTTGGCAGGCTTATTTTGCGTGTGTATGAATAGTAGGCCTCCTAATTGGCCGTTTTAGATACTTGTATTTATAGTTGTGGATATCCGTTTGTATTGGCCTCAGGGGTGATCAAGCCCTGGGGGTACCGTTACTTTATTCTGTTCATTCCGTTGGTTTGGTGAAAACGTGAGAAAGAATCTTAAAAAGAAAAAATATTAAAATTACTTTTATTGATGGTTGGGCCTCATTAAAATCTCATGTCGTGGGTAGGAAAGGGTACCTAAAAAAGAAAAAGAATAAAAAATAGACAAAACAGAGATGATGACTGATGAACGGATAATTTATACGCTTTTTGGCATTGTTTTTACATAGTTTTCAGTATGATTTAGTTAGTTTTTAGTATATTTTTATTAGTTTTTAATTAAAATTCACATTTCTGGACTTTACTATGAGTTTGTGTGTTTTTTTGTGATTTCAGGTATTTTCTGGCTGAAATTGAGGGACTTGAGCAAAAAAATCAGATTCAGAGGTTGAAGAAGGACTGCAGATGCTGTTGGATTCTGACCTCCCTGCACTCAAAGTGGATTTTCTGGAGCTACAGAACTCCAAATGGCGCGCTTATAATTGCGTTGGAAAGTAGACATCTAGGGCTTTCCAGAAATATATAATAGTCTATACTTTGAACAAGGATTGACGATGTAAACTGGCGTTCAATGCCAGTTCCATGCTGCATTCTGGAGTTAAACGCCAAAAACAGGTTGCAAAGTAGAGTTCAACGCCAGAAACACGTTACAAACTAGCGTTCAACTCCAAGAATGACCTCTCCACGTGTAAATTTAAAGCTCAGCCCAAGCACACACCAAGTAGGCCCCGGAAGTGGATTTCTGCATCATTTACTTATTTCTGTAAACCCTAGTAACTAGTTTAGTATAAATAGGACTTTTTACTATTGTGTTTACATCTTCGGATCATCTTTTGGACGTTTAGTTCTTAGATCATGGAGGCTGGCCACTCGGCCATGTCTACCTTATTTTCACTTATGTATTTTCAACGGTAGAGTTTCTACACACCATAGATTAAGGTGTGGAGCTCTGCTGTTCCTCAAAGATTAATGCAAAGTACTACTGTTTTTCTATTCAATTCAACTTATTCTGCTTCTAAGATTTTCATTCGCACTTCAATATGATGGATGTGAGGATCGTGACAGTCATCATCATTCTCAACCTATGAACGCGTGCCTGACAACCACTTCCGTTCTACCTTAGATTTTATAGATATCTCTTGGATATCTAATACAGGGGACCGAGTCCGAGTTATTAGTGTCTTCGTGGTATAAGTTAGAACCCATGGATGGCCATTTCTGAGATCCGGAAAGTCTAAACCTTGTCTGTGGTATTCCGAGTAGGATCTGGGAAGGGATGGCTGTGACGAGCTTCAAACTCATGAGTGCTGGGCGTAGTGACAGACGCAAAAAGATAGTAAATCCTATTCCAGTATGATCGAGAACCGACAGATGATTAGCTATGCAGTGACAGCGCATTGGACCAGTTTCACAGGAGGATGGAATGTAGCCATTGACAACGGTGATGCCCTACATAAATCTTGCCATGGAAAGGAGTAGGATTGATTGGATGAAGATAGCAGGAAAGTAGAGATCAGAGGAACAAAAGCATCTCTATACGCTTATCTGAAATTCTCACCAATGAATTACATAAGTACCACTATCCTATTTTATATTTTATTTAATTTTCATCCACTATAATTTCTTAATACAATTTAATCCGCCTGACTGAGATTTACAAGGTGACCATAGCTTGCTTCAAGCCGACAATCTCCGTGGGATCGACCCTTACTCACGTAAGGTTTATTACTTGGACGACCCAGTGCACTTGCTGGTTAGTTGTACAAAGTTGTGAAACAGATATAAGATCATGAACGTGCGTATTGAGTTTTTAGCGCCGTTGCCGGGGATTGTTCGAGTTTGGACAACTGACGGTTCATCTTGTTGCTCAAATTAGGTAACTTTATTTTAATTTTAACCTTTTTGTTTTTATTTCTTAATTCTCGAAAAATACAAAAAAAAAATTCCCTTTGTTTTCGAAAATTAATTTAAAATTTTTAAGAATGAATTCTAAAGTTTCAAATTGGTATGATTCCTGGAATCTTGATTGAGGACTTTGAATTCATTGCTTCCTTTTCCCTATAGGTTTTCAAAAAAATAAAAATATACAAAAATTCAAAAAAATTAATAAAATCGTAAAATTAAAAATATTTTTTGTTTCTTGTTTGAGTCTAGAGTCAATTTTTAAGTTTGGTGTCAATTGTATTTTTTCTAAAAATTTATGCATTTTTCGAAAATTCATGCATTCATAGTGTTCTTCATGATCTTCAAGTTGTTCTTGGTAAGTCTTCTTGTTTGATCTTCATATTTTCTTGTTTTGTGTCTTTTCTTATTTTTCATATGCATTTTTAACTTGTTAGTGTCTAATTATTGAAAATTTCTAAGTTTGGTGTCTTGCATATTTTTCTTTTCTTAAAAATTTTCAAAAAAAGTTCTTGATGTTCATCTTGACATTCAAAGTGTTCTTGGTGTTCATCTTGACATTCATAGTGTTCTTGCATGCATCACATGTTTTAATCCAAAATTTTCATGCATTGAGTCAATTTTGTGTTTTTCTCTTTCTTCATAAAAAATTTCAAAAATAAAAAATATCTTTTCCTTATTTTACTCAAAATTTTCGAAAATATGATTTGATTTAGTCAAAAAGTTTTTAAATTTAATTGTTTCTTATGAATCAAATCAAATTTTCAATTTAAAAATCTTATATTTTCAAAAATCAAATCTTTTTCATTTTACCTCCATATTTTCGAAAACTTTTTAAATTTGATTTTCAAAATCTTTTTCTTATTTTATTTCTTAATTTTCAAAATCTTTACTAACATTTAATATGATTGATTGAAAAATTTCAAGTTGTTACTTGCTTATTAAGAAAGATTCAATCTTTAAACTCTAGAATCATATCTTTTAGTTTCTTGTTTGTCAAGTAATCATCTTTAGTTTTCAAAATCAAATCTTTTTAATTTTCTTTTCAAATCTTTTTCAAATTAAAATTTCAATCATATCTTTTTCAAATTCAATTTTAAAATCTTTTCTAACTTCTTATCTTTTTAAAATTGATTTTCACATCCTATCTTTTTGTTTCAATCACATCTTTTTAAATTTCAATCATATTTTTTTTAAAACAAATTTCAAAACTTTTTCAATCAATCTTATCTTTTTGTTTCAATCATATCTTTTTCAAAACTACCTAACTAATCCTCTCTCTCTTATTTTGAAAATTCCCTCTCTCCTTTTTCAAAATTCCTTTTTAATTAACTAATTGTTTTAATTTTAATTTAATTTCAACTTTAATTTTCGATATCTAACTTTCAATTTTAATTTTTATTTTAATTAATTTTCAAAATTCTCTCTCTCATCTCCTTCTATTTATTTATTCATCTACTAACACTTCTCTCCCATCCAAAAATTCGAACACCACCTCCCTCTTTGTGTTCGAGTTTTTCCTCTTCTCTTCTTTACATTACATTCTTTTCTTCTTCTACTCACACAAAGGAACCTCTCTCTACTGAGGCAAAGAGGATCCCCATTATTTTCTGTTTTCTTCTTTTTCATATGAGCAGGAGCAAGGACAAGAACATTCTTGTTGAAGCAGATCCTGAACCTGAAAGGACTCTAAAAAGGAAACTAAGAGAAGCTAAAATACAACAATCCAGAGACAACCTTACAGGAATTTTCAAACAGGAAGAGGAGATGGCAGCCGAAAATAATAATAATGCAAGGAGGATGCTTGGTGACTTCACTGCACCTAATTCCAATTTACATGGAAGAAGCATCTCCATTCCTGCCATTGGAGCAAACAATTTTGAGCTGAAACCTCAATTAGTTTCTCTGATGCAGTAGAACTGCAAGTTTCATGGACTTCCATCTGAAGATCCTTTTCAGTTCTTAACTGAATTCTTGCAGATCTGTGATACTGTTAAGACCAATGGGGTTGATCCCGAGGTCTACAGGCTTATGCTTTTCCCATTTGCTGTAAGAGACA
This sequence comes from Arachis ipaensis, assembly GCF_059453495.1. Taxonomy (NCBI): domain Eukaryota; kingdom Viridiplantae; phylum Streptophyta; class Magnoliopsida; order Fabales; family Fabaceae; genus Arachis; species Arachis ipaensis. The sequence continues at coordinate 109,121,668 of NC_142439.1, read as the reverse complement.
GAGCTAGAGTATGGTTGGACTCTCAACCTAAGGATAACCTGAACTCTTGGGATAAGTTGGTCACGGCTTTCTTAGCCAAGTTCTTTCCTCCTCAAAAGCTGAGTAAGCTTAGAGTGGATGTTCAAACCTTCAGACAGAAAGAAGGTGAATCCCTCTATGAAGCTTGGGAGAGATATAAGCAACTGACCAAAAAGTGTCCTTCTGACATGCTTTCAGAATGGACCATCTTGGATATATTCTATGATGGTCTGTCTGAATTAGTTAAGATGTCATTGGATACTTCTGCAGGTGGATCCATTCACCTAAAGAAAATGCCTGCAGAAGCTCAAGAACTCATTGACATGGTTGCTAATAACCAGTTCATGTACACTTCTGAGAGGAATCCTGTGAGTAATGGGACGCCTCAAAAGAAGGGAGTTCTTGAAATTGATACTCTGAATGTCATATTGGCTCAGAATAAAATATTGACTCAGCAAGTCAATATGATTTCTCAGAGTTTGAATGGAATGTAAGCTGCATCCAACAGTACTCAAGAGGCATCTTCTGAAGAAGAAGCTTATGATCCTGAGAACCCTGCAATAGCAGAGGTGAATTACATGGGTGAACCATATGGAAACACCTATAATCCCTCATGGAGAAATCACCCAAATCTCTCATGGAAGGATCAACAAAAGCCTCAACAAGGCTTTAATAATGGTGGAAGAAATAGGTTTAGCAATAGCAAGCCTTTTCCATCATCCACTCAGCAAAAGACAGAGAGTTCTGAGCAGAATCCATCTAGCTTGGCAAATATAGTCTCTGATCTATCTAAGGCCACTCTAAGTTTCATGAATGAAACAAGGTCCTCCATTAGAAATTTGGAAGCACAAGTGGGCCAGCTGAGTAAAAGGATCACTGAAATCCCTCCTAGTACTCTCCCAAGCAATACAGAAGAAAATCCAAAAGGAGAGTGCAAAGCCATTGAATTGACCATCATGGCCGAACCCACAAGAGAGGAGGAGGACGTGAATCCCAGTGAGGAAGACCTCCTGGGACGTCCAGTGATCAATAAGAAGTTTCCCTCTGAGGAACCAAAGGAATCTGAGACTCATCTAGAGACCATAGAGATTCCATTGAACTTCCTTATGCCATTGATGAGCTCTGATGAGTATTATTCTTCTGAAGAGAATGAAGATGTTACTGAAGAGCAAGTTGCCAAGTACCTTGGTGCTATCATGAAGCTAAATGCCAAATTATTTGGTAATGAGACTTGGGAAGATGAACCTCCCTTGCTCACCAATGAACTAAGTGATCTGGATCAACTGACACTGCCTCAGAAGAAACAAGATCCTGGAAAGTTCTTAATACCTTGTACCATAGACACCATGAACTTTGAGAAGGCTCTATGTGACCTTGGGTCAGGGATAAACCTCATGCCACTCTCTGTAATGGAGAAACTGGGAATCTTTGAGGTACAAGCTGCTAGAGTCTCATTAGAGATGGCAGACAACTCAAGAAAACAGGCTTATGGACAAGTAGAGGACGTACTAGTAAAAGTCGAAGGCCTTTACATCCCTGCTGATTTCATAATCCTAGACACTGGGAAGGATGAGGATGAATCCATTATCCTTGGAAGACCCTTCCTAGCCACAGCAAGAGCTGTGATTGATGTGGACAGAGGAGAGTTGGTCCTTCAACTGAATGAGGACTACCTTGTGTTTAAAACTCAAGGATCTCCTTCTGTAACCATGGAGAGGAAGCATGAAAAGCTTCTCTCACTGCAGAGTCAACCAAAGCCCCCACAGTCAAACTCTAAGTTTGGTGTTTAACCCCCACAACCAAACTCTAAGTTTGGTGTTGGGAGGTCCCAACCTTGCTCTGATTATCTGTGAGGCTCCATGAGAGCTCACTATCAAGCTATTGACATTAAAGAAGCGCTTGTTGGGAGGCAACCCAATTTTTATTTAATCATTTGTATTTTATTTTCTCTTTGTTATTTCCTGTTTTATTAGGTTGATGATCATGTAGAGTCACAAAAACTACTAAAAAAACAAAAACAGAATGAAAAATAGCATTGAAAACAGAACACCCTGGAGGAAGGGCTTACTGGCGTTTAACGCCAGAACAGAGCATGAAACTGGCGTTAAACGCCAGAAATAAGCAGCCTTCTGGTGTTTAAACTCCAGGAATGCACCCCAGAGGAAAACTGGCGTTCAACGCTAGAAACATGCTGCAGACTGGCGTTGAACGCCCAAAACAAGCATGGAGGTGGCGTTTAACGCCAGAAACATGCTGCAATCTAGCGTTAAATGCCAGGATTGCCTACAGAGGGCGTTTACACACCTAATTGGAGCAGGGATGATTAAAGTCCTTGGCCCCACTGGATCTGTGGATCCCACAGGATCCCCACCTACTTCTTCTCTCCTCTTCACACCTTTACATAACTCTCTTCCCCAAAAACCCCACCTACCTTTAAATTCAAAATAATTTCCCTCCCAAACCCAACCCTAAATGGCCGAACCCTAACCCTTCCCCGCTCCTATATAAACCCCTCATTCCTTCTTCATTTTCACACAACACAACCTTCTCTTCTTCCCCTTGGCCGAATCCACCTTCTCCCTCCATCTCCTCCATTTTTCTTCTTCTTCTACTTCTTTCTCTTTTCTTTTGCTCAAGGACGAGCAACCATTTTAAGTTTGGTATGCTAAAAGCATTACTTTTTGTTTTTCCATAACCATTTATGGCACCTAAGGCCAGAGAAACCTCTAGAAAGAGGAAAGAGAAGGCAATTGCTTCCACCTCTGAGTCATGGAAGATGGAGAGATTCATCTCTAAGGTTCATCAAGACCACTTCTATGAAGTTGTGGCCAAGAAGAAAGTGATCCCTGAGGTTCCTTTCAAACTCAAAAAGAATGAGTATCCGGAGATCCGACTTGAAATCCAAAGAAGAGGTTGGAAAGTTCTAACCAACCCCATTCAACAAGTCAGGATCTTAATGGTTCAAGAGTTCTATGCAAACGCATGGGTTACTAGAAACCATGATCAAAGTGTGAACCCGAACCCAAAGAATTGGCTCACCATGGTTCGGGGAAAATACTTAGATTTCAGTCTGGAGAATGTGAGGCTGGCGTTCAACTTGCCAATGATGGAAGAGAACGCACGCCCCTACACTAGAAGAGTCAACTTTGATCAAAGGTTGGATCAATTCCTCATGGACATATGTGTGGAAGGAGCTCAATGGAAAATTGACTCAAAAGGCAAGCCGGTTCAACTAAGAAGGCTTGACCTCAAACCAGTGGCTAGAGGATGGTTGGAGTTCATTCAATGCTCAATCTTTCCTACTAGCAACCGGTCTGAAGTTACTATAGACCGGGCCATCATGATCCATAGTATCATGATTGGGGAGGAAGTGGAAGTTCATGAGATTATACCTCAAGAACTCTACAAGGTGGCTGACAAGTCCTCCACTTTGGCAAGGGTAGCCTTTCCTCACCTCATTTGTCACCTCTGTAATTCGGCTGGAATTGACATAGAGGGGGACATCCTCATTGAAGAGGATAAGCCCATCACTAAGAAAAAGATGAAGCAAACAAGAGAGCATGGACCTCAACATGAGCATGAGGAAATTCCTCACTATGAAATCCCTGAGATGCCTCAAGGAATGCACTTTCCTCCACAAAACTATTGGGAACAAATCAACACTTCCCTAGGTGAATTAAGTTCCAACATGGGATAATTAAGGGTGGAACATCAAGAGCGCTCCATCATCCTCCATGAAATTAGAGAAGATCAAAGAGCTATGAGGGAGGAGCAAGAAAGACAAGGAAGAGACATAGAGGAGCTCAAAAGCACCATTGGATCTTCAAGAAGAGGAAGACGCCACCCTCACTAAGGTGGACTCATTCCTTAATCTCCTTGTTTATTTATTTTTCTGTTTTTCGATTTTTATGCTTTATGTTTGTTTATGTTTTTGTCTTCATGATCACTAGTATTTAAGTGTCTATGCCTTAAAGTTATGAATGTCCTATGAATCCATCACCTCTCTTGAATGAAAAATGTTTTAATTACAAAAGAACAAGAAGTACATGGTTTTGAATTCATCCTTGAAACTAGTTTAATTATTTTGATGTGGTGACAATACTTTTTGTTTTCTGAATGTATGCTTGAACAATGCATATGTCTTTTGAAGTTGATGTTTATGAATGTTAAATATGTTGGCTCTTGAAGAATAAGGAAAAAGGAGAAATGTTATTTGATAATCTGAAAAATCATAAAAATGATTCTTGAAGCAAGAAAAAGCAGTGAATACAAAAGCTTGCAGAAAAAAAAAGAAAAAAAATTTGCAAAAAAAAATAGAAAGAAAAAGAAAAAGCAAGCAGAAAAATCCAAAAGCTCTTAAAACCAAAAGGCAAGAGCAAAAAGCCAATAGCCCTTAAAACCAAAAGGCAAGGGTAATAAAAAGGATCCCAAGGCTTTGAGCATCAGTAGATAGGAGGGCCTAAAGAAATAAAATCCTGGCCTAAGCGGCTAAACTAAGCTGTCCCTAACCATGTGCTTGTGGCGTGAAGGTGTCAAGTGAAAGATTGAGATTGAGCGGTTAAAGTCAAGGTCCAAAGCAAAAGCAGAGTGTGCTTAAGAACCCTGGACACCTCTAATTGGGGACTTTAGCAAAGCTGAGTCACAATCTGAAAAGGTTCACCTAGTTATGTGTCTGTGGCATTTATATATCCGGTGGTAATACTGGAAAACAAAGTGCTTAGGGCCACGGCCAAGACTCATAAAGTAGCTGTGTTTAAGAATCAACATACTGAACTAGGAGAATCAATAACACTATCTGAACTCTGAGTTCCTATAGATGCCAATCATTCTGAACTTCAATGGATAAAGTGAGATGCCAAAACTATTCAAGAGGCAAAAAGCTACAAGTCCCGCTCATCTGATTGGAGCTATGTTTCATTGATATTTTGGAATTTATAGTATATTCTTTTCTTTTTATCCTATTTGATTTTCAGTTGCTTGGGGACAAGCAACAATTTAAGTTTGGAGTTGTGATGAGCGGATAATTTATACGCTTTTTGGCTTTGTTTTTACATAGTTTTCAGTATGATTTAGTTAGTTTTTAGTATATTTTTATTAGTTTTTAATTAAAATTCACATTTCTGGACTTTACTATGAGTTTGTGTGTTTTTCTATGATTTCAGGTATTTTCTGGCTGAAATTGAGGGACTTGAGCAAAAAAATCAGATTCAGAGGTTGAAGATGGACTGCAGATGCTGTTGGATTCTGACCTCCCTGCACTCAAAGTGGATTTTCGGGAGCTACAGAAATCCAAATGGCGCGCTTCCAATTGAATTGGAAAGTAGACATTCAGGGCTTTCCAGCAATATTTAATAGTCCATACTTTGAATAAGGATTGATGACGTAAACTGGCATTCAACGCCAGTTCCATGCTGCATTCTGGAGTCAAACGCCAGAAACAGGTTGCAAAGTGGAGTTCAACGCCAGAAACACGTTACAAACTGGCGTTCAAATCCAAGAATGACTTCTCCACGTGTAAATTTCAAGCTCAGCCCAAGCACACACCAAGTGGGCCCCAGAAGTGGATTTCTGCATCATTTACTTATTTCTGTAAACCCTAGTAACTAGTTTAGTATAAATAGGACTTTTTACTATTATGTTTACATCTTCGGATCATCTTTTGGACGTTTGGTTCTTAGATCATGGAGGCTGGCCACTCGGCCATGTCTACCTTATTTTCACTTATGTATTTTTAACGGTAGAGTTTCTACACACCATAGATTAAGGTGTGGAGCTCTGCTGTTCCTCAAAGATTAATGCAAAGTACTACTGTTTTTCTATTCAATTCAACTTATTCCGCTTCTAAGATATTCATTCACACTTCAATATGATGGATGTGATGATCGTGACAGTCATCATCATTCTCAACCTATGAACGCGTGCCTGACAACCATTTCCGTTCTACCTTAGATTGAATGGATATCTCTTGGATATCTAATACAGGGGACCGAGTCCGAGTTATTAGTGTCTTCGTGGTATAAGTTAGAACCCATGGATGGCCATTCCTGAGATCCGGAAAGTCTAGACCTTGTCTGTGGTATTCCGAGTAGGATCTGGGAAGGGATGGCTGTGACGAGCTTCAAACTCGCGAGTGCTGGGCGTAGTGACAGACGCAAAAGGATAGTAAATCCTATTCTAGTATGATTGAGAACCGATAGATGATTAGCCATGCAGTGACAGTGCATTGGACCATTTTCATAGGAGGATGGGATGTAGCCATTGACAATGGTGATGCCCTACATAAAGCTTGCCATGGAAAGGAGTAGGATTGATTAGATGAAGACAGCAGAAAAGCAGAGATCAGAGGAACAAAAGCATCTCTATACGCTTATCTGAAATTCTCACCAATGAATTACATAAGTACCACTATCCTATTTTATATTTTATTTAATTTTCATCCACTATAATTTCTTAATACAATTTAATCCGCCTGACTGAGATTTACAAGGTGACCATAGCTTGCTTCAAGCCGACAATCTCCGTAGGATCGACCCTTACTCACGTAAGGTTTATTACTTGGACGACCCAGTGCACTTGCTGGTTAGTTGTACGAAGTTGTGAAACATATATAAGATCATGAACGTGCGTATTGAGTTTTTAGCGCCGTTACCAAGGAATGGAATGATCACGATTTCTGCGCACCAATGACAAGCCAAAAAATTATAAAAATAAAGAAAGAAAAATAACAAGGGACATTAATCTTGCTAAGGGTATCTAGTCAGTGGGACGTTTTTACGAGTAGTTATATCGTATGTTCGCGGCAGTCCATGACCTCGGTAACTCAGTCCCGTCGAGTTGCTCGAGTTTGTAGGCTCCTTTTCCAATGATGGACTTAATTCGATAGGGACCCTCCCAATTGGGTGTGAGCTTTCCTGCTCCCCGGGTAGGGGACCAATGTCGTTTCGTCGTAAGACGAGGTCTCCCTATTTGATGTCTCGCTTCACCCCACCGTGTTTGTATCTTAGGCTAATCATTTGTTTTAGGGCTAACTCCCCCAGGTGTGCTATGCTCCTGACTTCGTTTGCAAGATCCCACTCTGCGTCCTCGTCGATTCCTCCCACAATTCTCCCTGGGCTGGGATCCCCGACCTCCACTGGAATGACGGCCTCTAGGCCGTATGTCAACTGAAAGGGGGTTTCTCCTGTTGTGTGATCATAAAGCCAAATAATTTCCCGGCTTCCATCCCGAAAGCACACTTTGTCAGGTTGAGGCGCATTCAGTGCTTCCTTAGAACGCTTAGTATGAGTTTGAGGTCGTCGATGAGCTCGTCACCTTTCTTTGTTTTGGTAAGCATGTCGTCGATATAGACTTCTAGCTTGGTCCCTGAGAGATCTTTGAAGATCTTCGTGAGAGTCTTTGATATATGGCCTCGGCATTTTTCAGTCTGAAGGTCATGACTGTGTAGTAGTACATGCCCTCGGGAGTCACGAAAGCCGTTTCCTCCTCATCTGATTTGTGCATGGGTATTTGGTTGTACCCTAAGTAGGCGTTCATGAAGTTGAGGTACTAATGTGCCGACGCGGTATCCACCAGTTTGTCGATGTTTGGGAGGGGAAAGGCATCCTTTGGGCAAGCTATGTTCAAGTCCGTGTAATCGACGCACATTCACTATTTATCGTTTGCCTTTTTTAGTAGCACAACATTGGCTAGCCAGGTCGCGTAAGGTAATTCTTGGATGAAGCTTGCTTCGAGCAAGCGTCTGACCTGCTTGTTGACTTCGGTTGCCCGTTCTGTGGATATTTTCCTCCTTCTTTGGGCTATTGGCTTGGCTTTGGAGTCCACGAATAGCCGGTGAGACATCAGTTCCAAGTCTATACCCGGCATGTCGGGTGGGGTGAATGCGAAGAGGTCTCTGTTTTGCTTTAGGAATTTCACGAGTTCCATTTTTAGGCTGAAGGGTAGATTCTTGTTGATGAAAGTGAATTCATCTATAGTCTATAGTATATGTAGCTTTTCCATGTCTCCCTCGGGCTTTGGTCTGGGTTGATCATCTTTTTGTTGTCTAAGTCGGCGAGTAAGATTTCTGCCGCATCCCGGGATCTCTTTCGGAGGGTCAGGCTTGTGTTTTTGCTTCTACCATGACTATCCGGTCCCCATGTATTGTTCCTATGGTGCCGTTGTCGGCGTGGAACTTCATGATTAAGAACTTGGTGAATATGATGACGGATAGATCATTCATCGTTTTTCTTCCGAGGATAATGTTGTAGGTGATGCGGATTTTACAAACCACAAATTATCGGCAAGTGCACCGAATCGTATCAAGTAATACCACGGAGTGGGTTATCGTTCCTACAAAGATTAATGGATTAAGCAAGCAATAGTCAATTAATAAATCTTGTTAGACAATAAAAACTTAGGATTTCTAGAACACTTAGCATAAAAACAGGGAATTTAAGAAAAGCAATAATAAACAAGTGAGAAAACAATATGATTAAGAGGGTTAAAGTTTCAGAGATTTTGAACGTCTGGAATAATGCTTTTCACTCTCCACCTTGATCATGCAAGATGTATCTATGGTAAATCATTAGTAATCAAACCCCAATCCCTTGGTAATTCAATTTCTCTTTAACATAATTAATCGTTAATTCCTTAGTCAATTACTTAAGAAAAGAGTTTGAGCACATTCACTGATTTAGAAGCCACAAAATCCATAAGAATCTACCCTAGTTAATTCGATATCACTTATCAAGTCTAGTTTAAAAACCTAAGAATTGTGAGAAGGCATTTTTAAGCTTAATTCAGATAATTAACTTTTCAAGATATTAAAAGAACTCAAGTCAAATTAAAATTATTTTCCAACACATTCAAATCTTTTAGATGAAGAACAAAAACTCTTTCTTAAGAAAACATAAATGTATTACTCAAAGTAGAAAAGCTATAACATTAGTCCATAGGAATCAACAGAGCTCCTAACCTTAACCAAGGAGATTAGTGACTCATGCTTCAAAAAGAAAACCTAGAATTGTGAATTATAAAAACTGCCAAAGAAGCAGAGGTTGGAAGCCCCCCTCCCCTATGTGTGTGGCTCCTCTCTTATTTATGCTAACCCTAAAAACTACTTCAGAATTCAAACTAATTCAAAAAAATTAAATCAAATCCAATCCAAGTAATTAAGTCTTAATGACTTTTAATTAGCTAATGATCTTTCTTATAATTGAAATTCAAAACTTGGTGCCTTGGTTAGTTGAAATCATGGACTTGAAACTTCAATCTTGGGCCAACAAAATACTTGAAGTTGGAGAGATTAGTGAAGGATTAGGAAGGAGTAGTAAAGCATTGAAAGTCCTGGAAGGTGGCCCATTTGTTGCATGGAACGTGCCCCTTATGCGTGCAACATGTGGCCTAGTCTTGGGAAGGTTAGCTTCTGTCTCATGCTTCACGTTGAATGGCCACACTTCCTTGTGCATCAAATGCTCTCTGTCTCTCTTTCCGCATTGGATGGCTGCACTCCTATGTCCTACGGCTGGCCTTGAAATGGAGTCATGCATATACATGGGAGATGCATATGCATGATTGGGCAAATTCTGCACTTGTGCGTATGCACGTGTGATTGTTTTTAGATGCTGAAAGGAGACAGTCATTTATGGTGAAAACTCAACATTTACTATAGACTATTATATATCGTTAGAAAACTCTGGAAGTTAGCTTTCTAATGCTACAAAATCACTTCATTTGGATCTCTGTAACTCAAGTTATCCTTGCTAGAGTACGAAGATGTCAGGGTTGCAATTTCTATGTGAACTTCCCTGGCTTGTTTCTAACTCTTGCTTCCCTGGGAGGTTACTTCCTTTTGCATGCAATCTTTCTTAGCTCTCCTAGGGGCTTTTTGGGTTGCCTCTCCCTTTCTTGGTCCCAATGTTCCTCTTGCTTATTGATTGTGCTTGATTTCAATAATTTCCTACACATACCAAAACTCAAAATAAACTCCAAGAAACATTGATTAAAGCACAAAAATCTCAATTATAATAAGAAAATCACTAACTTTATTCAAAAAAATCATAAAGAAAACAACTAAAGATGCCCATGCATCACAATACCAAACTTAAGATCTTGCTTGTCCCCAATTAAGAAAAGAACTATGCACAAAAGAGTCCTCTAAATTAGAGTAGGTTGAAGAATTGTTTCACATTTTAGTGAGTGAAGTGATCAAGTGACAGTGGATTGAACTCCGAATTGTGTGAGCATGTATAGATTTCAGTGCTTAATAGGCTTACTATTTGAAAGTCTTAGAACATAGGAATTTTATTCGGATAATATTATAGAGGTCTCTTTATATATTTCACCTTGAAGACAACTTTTCCTTTTCTTTGCTTGGGTTCTTTATACCTTGAGCCTAGCCATTACTCTAAATATTTTGTCTCAAGTTTTACTCGACAAAGAAACACCACAAGCACTTAATTGGGGAACTCTTTGAGTCCGTGCTTCTTTTTATTCTTCTCAGTCAGTAGTGCTCAAAGCCTTTGGCTTCTCTTTTGTTTGCACTTGGCTTTGACTCTAAATGTTCCATCTCAAGATTTTCTTGACACAGTCACACCACAAGCACTTAACGAGAAAAATAACTCTTTGAGCTTTGGTTCTTTTGAAACTTCTTAGTCATTGGTGCTCAGAGTTTTGGGCCTTGATTTTTGTTTTTTTTTCTTTTCATGTTGCTTCTTAGTTTTATAGAGGTGAAATAAAGAAGATTAAATCATGATCATCAAAACAGATACAAGATATGAGAAATAAAAGCTCAAAAAGATAGAGTTACCTCATTCTTCATCATCTTTTAGGCTATGTAAAGCATAGCCTCCAACACCAAACTTAGAGTGGTTGCTTATCCTCAAGCAACAAAGAAAAATAGTGGTAATGGAATTATGAATAATCATGATTAGCTAATAAAAATAAATAAGTGATGCAAGAGCTTATTCAGATGAAACAAATGAAATTAAAAATAAAACGAAATTAAAGACAAAACACGTAATATAAATAAGTGGCTAATGCGTTTGCATGCGGGTGAACCTTGCATGGGTGAAGTGTGGCAATACCAAACTTAGTGTGATACAATCAATAAGAGGCTGGGTCAAATGCCTAGTGAAATGCAAGCATCATGTTGTTGTAGTAACACCAAACTTAACCCCCTTAAACACATACACAACATTAGTCAAAGCAAAAAGAAAGACAAAAAAAAAGGTATCTAACGTTGGGTTGCCTCTCAACAAGCACTTCTTTTAACGTCACTAGCTTGACGGTTGATTCTTGCTAAACTTGAATTCCCTTTCTTTTCTTCCAATTGGTTAAGAGGAAAGACTTTAATGGAAAAGAGGAGAAAAAAGGGTGCCATCCGATTTGGTTGCCTCCTAACAAGCATTCTTTTACTATCATTTACTTGATTTAAACCGCTTTTTAGGATAGATACTGGGTTGATTTTTGCTAACCGTCTCCTTCTCATGGATATTGTCTTTTGTTCATTGACCATGATCCATCTTTCCGGGCTTTTCTCAATTGCATTCACCTCTTTTAGCTCTTCTTCTCTTTCAGGACTTAAGTGTTGTGTAGTGTTTAGAAGGACCCCTTCAACAAGAACTTCATGGATTAATGGGTCAATTAAATCAACTCCCATGTAGCTCTCTGATTCACTGGAATATGGACACATTTGATTGATTATCTCATATTCTTTTGTAGGATTTTGCATTGTTTTTCTTGGAAAGGAATTCACTTGTTCCTCTGTCACCTATTCGGCAATCAATTCCACATGTTTCTCCAGAATGTTGATGGAGATTTCTTTGCTTTTGAAATCCATTCTTGTCTCATGTGTACAACCTTCAGAGTATTGAGCAAACTTATCAGAAAACGCAGCAATGGTGTTCTCTAGTTTGTCCATGGCAAGCTCAAGAGATAATGGTTCTTGATATGAATAATTAAGAGGTGGGATCGAGGCTTCTTGCATAAATTCTGCAAGGGATTGCTCTAGTTTTTCCATGAAAAGATCAAGAGATGATGGTTCTTGATATGAATAATTAAGAGGTGGAATTGAGACTTCTTGCATAAATTTAGCAAGGGATTGCTCTAGTTTTTCCATGAAAAGATTAAGAGATGATGGTTCTTGATGGATAGGATCTGGACCACTGAAGTCTCTTTGTTCTTGACTTTCCCAACTAGAATCCAGATAGTTCCTCCATCCATGGAAATATGAATCATTCCCTGGGTGTGAGTAGTAACTCATGTGGTCTCTCTCCATTATTTTCTTTGGCACAAAATACGAAACTGAATTAAATGCACCATGTGGTAAAAAGAAAAGAAAAGAAGAAAGAAAAGAAAGGGAATTGGTTTTGTTTTGTTTTTTTTTTTTTCAAAAAGGAATAGAAACAGCAAAGAAAAAGTGTCTAATCTAGGTAATCAATTAATGTTAAGGTCGGTGTAGTCTACACCGAATCATATCAAGTAATACCACAGGAGTGGGCTATCGTTTCTATGAAGATTAAAGGATTAAGCAAGCAATAGTCAATTAATCTAGTTAGACAATAAAAAAGCAATAATAAACAAGTGAGAAAAAAATATGATTAAGAGGGTTAAAATTTCAGAGATACCGAACATCCGGAATTATGCTTTTCACTCCCCACCTTGATCATGCAAGATGTATCGATGGCAAATCATTAGTAATCAAACCCCAATCCCTTGGTAATTCAATTTCTCTTTAACCTAATTAATCGCTAATTTTTTAGTCAATTACTTAAGAATAGAGTTCAAGCACATTCACTGATTTAGAAGCCACACAATGCATAAGAATCTATCCTAGTTGATTCGATGTCACTTATTGTTCATACCCTGACCCGAGCTTTAGGGTCGGGACGGCAAAGGATAAAGGGGCTGACCTCAGGGGAGGCTCTCTCACCTCCGCCAACCTCTTTTTAAAGAGCTCAGAAGATCACCAGAAGGCCCAAGGAGGCCCAAACCAGCAAGGCCACCGCCCACTAGAAGGCGGTTGCCAAAAGATACGATCTTACCCACAAGATATAAGATAAGATAAGGATCTTCCCCCTAAAGAAGATCACCAAACACCACTATAAATATACTGGAGCCCCCATGTATAACTTATACTCCAATTCTACTAAAAATTTGCCTAAAGCCCTTGCTAACTTAAGCATCGGAGTCTCTTGCAGGTACCACCTCCCACCTCCCTGCAGAAGACCAGAGTAGGCCACACCTCGACGCAGTCAACTCAGATGCTGCCAACCGGACTGGACCTGAACATCCCATCTGAGACTGACCTCAACATTTCAGGTAACCCTCAGAATATTGGTGCCATTGCCGGGGACCTGGAAGCCATCCTATGATCATGGCGAACAACACACCTCAGAACGGACACACGACGTCTGGACTGGAGGACGAAACATAGACGGAAGACCAAGACGACACACTCCCCCCTCCACCATCACCTAAGGGGATACACCATTCTGAAGGAGAAAAACACCCTCCAACCACGGAGATACTAAGTGTGGTCTGCGAACAGCAGCACCACCTCAAACAGCTCGAGCGAGAAACCGAACGTTAGCGGGAGGCCGAGCGAGACCTTAGAAGGGAAGTAAGACGATGCCGAGAGCTGGAGGAAAAGCTCCAAAAGCTCGAAACTGACCTCCGAACCCATGCTACACGAACTGACTGCGAGACTAGCCTCCCCAAAGAACAAGACCCGTTCACAGAAGAAGTTATGAAAGCGAAAGTCCCCAAGGATTTTAAGCCTCCCGACATTGATCCCTACGACGGGACGACAGATCGAAGCCACCACCTCAGCAATTTTAGGAGTCGGATGTACCTTACCGAGGCCTTCGATGCAACTCGCTGCAAGGCTTTCTCAACCACCCTCACCAAGACAGCAATAAAGTGGTTCGACAGCCTGCCCCCAAGGTTGATTACCAGCTTCGACGACCTCGCAAAGAAATTCTTGGCCAGGTTCTCTATTCAAAAGGATAAAACCAAGCACGCCCCAAGTCTAATAAGAATCAAGTAAAGAGATCGGGAATGTCTACCAGAATACATGGAGAGATTCAATAAAGCGTGTCTGGAAATACAAAATCTCCCCACCGAAGTAGCCATCATGGGACTGATCAATGGCCTAAAAGAAGGGCCATTCAGCTAGTCTATATCCAAAAGACACCCTACTTCCTTGAACGAAGTACAGGAGCGAGCCGAGAAATACATTAACATGGAAGAGAACTCACGATTGGGAGAGACCTCCAAAGCTAATTTCTCCTACTTCTCCTGAGATAAGGACAAAGAGGCAAAAAGAAAGGAAGAACCAAATACAGAGAAACCCAGAAAATACCATAACTACACCCCTTCTGGGTATCCCTAGTAGACGTCTTCAGGGAAATATGCTACACAGAGAATATCCCACCACCCCGCCCAATCAAACACAAAAGGGGAAAAAGTCAGACAGAGTGCTGCGAATACCACAAACTATACGGACACCCCACCAACGAATGCTATGACCTGAAAAATGTCATAGAGAAGTTGGCCTGGGAAGGACGATTGGACCAATACCTAGCCAATAGAATGGATGATCCAAGAAAGAGAAGAAGGAATGAAGAGGGAGGTCGGACAGAATGCCCCCCTCACACCCCGGAGAGGCACATCCACATGATTAGTGGGGAATTTGCAGGAGGCGAGATCTCAAAGTCATCCCGCAAAAGGCACTTTAAGGAGGTATACCACGTCGGGAAGGAGATTCAGCCATCCGACCTCCCCACGATCTCTTTTACCAAAGAAGATGCCATGGGTATAGCCCCAGGGCACGACGACCCAGTGATAATCACCATCATATTGCCCAACCCCAATCTCCATCGGACCTTGGTTGACCAGGGGAGCTCAGCCGACATCCTATTCAGGCCCGCGGCTCGAAGAAAAAGAGCTAAAGGCATACCCCAATAGCTTATTCAGGTTAGGAGACACTCCGATCCAGCCCCTAGGTTACATCTCGCTACACACTACCTTCAGGAAGGGAATCCGATCAAGGACGCTAAGCATCGATTATATCGTAGTTGACGTGAGCTCGGCATATAACGCCCTCATAGGGCGAACTACTTTAAATCGACTCGCTACAGTAGTCTCTACTCCGTACTTATGCATGAAATTCCCGATCACAAAGGGCATAGCCACCATAAAAGGGGATCAGAAGCTAGTGAGACGATGCTACAATGAAAGTCTAAACCGGAAAGGTGGCCCAGGAGGAAAAGAGATTAACACCATCGAGCTCGGCGGAACCCGCATTCATGAAGAGTTACGTCCTCAACCCGAAGGCGAAACAGAGGAAGTACAAGTCGGGGATACGCATGAGAAGACAACAAGCATAGGAGCAAACCTGAAGGAGGACCTAAAAGAACAACTCGTTAAACTCCTACAGGAAAACTCCGACCTCTTTGCTTGGAAAGCCGTTGACATGCCCGGCATAGATCCCAACCTGATGTGTCACAAACTGGCCATATACCCCAGATCTTGACCAATACAACAAAGGTACAGGAAGCTCGGCCCAGAAAGGTCACAAGTCGTGGAGGAGCAAGTACAAGCCTTGCTGGAGGCAGGATTCATAAGAGAGGTCAAGTCCCCATTTTGGCTAGACAACGTCGTCCTAGTAAAAAAGTCAAATAGAAAGTGGAGAATGTGTGTAGACTACACCGACCTCAATAAAGCCTGCCCAAAAGACCCCTACCCTCTCCCAAGCATCAACGCCCTAGTCGACGCTTCCTCAGGGTACAAATACCTCTCCTTCATGGACGCCTACTTGGGGTACAATCAAATACCTATGCATAAACCCGACCAAGAGAAAACCTCATTCCAGACCCCGAAGGTAAACTACTGCTATATAGTAATGCCATTCGGGTTGAAGAATGCAGGGGCCACATATCAGAGGTTAATGAACAAAATATTCTCCAACCATATCGGACAACTAATGGATGTTTACGTGGACGATATGTTGGTCAAAACCCAAAAGGAAGAGACCTTACTATCCAACCTTGCCAAGGTATTTGGCACCATAAGGAGGCATGAGATGAGGCTAAATCCTACAAAGTGCACTTTCGCAGTAGAAGCTGGTAAATTCTTAGGATTTATGCTAACCCAAAGAGGCATCGAAGTAAATTCGGAAAAATGCCGAGCTATACTCAATATGAAAAGCCCGACCTGTGTAAAGGAGGTATAATAGCTAAATAGAAGGCTGGGAGCCTTGTCTAGATTTCTGGCCGGATCAGCCCCAAGGTCCTTCCCCTTCTACCCAATACTTAGAAAAGGGAAGAAGTTCGAATGGACCCTAGAATGCGAGAAGGCCTTCTAGGACTTCAAATCGTTCTTGGGACAACCACCCACCCTGGGATTATTCCACCAATATTATCTATATATTGTTACTCAATAATAATAATAATAATAATAATAATAATAATAATAATAATAATAATAATAATAATAATAATAATATTGTTTAATAAAATTATTAGAGGTTATTGTATAAAAAACTCAAAGTTAAAACTATTTGACATTTTTGTATTCAATATAATTTAGTTTGGTGTGATAGCTAGAAATTAAGTATAAACAAAGTTATTATTCTATTTTCACATTTTCACTTGAATCTCAACTTGATCACCAAATTATCAATTAACTTAAAAAATTAACTGAATTTCTACTTCATAATTAGACTAACTTAACATACATATCAATGTGCCATATACATATTATTTTTCTTTGATTTATAATGTGTGTAACAATCATGTTAACAAAAAAAAAATTGTCAAATTTACAACTTAATTCCATATGCATAATGTCAAATTGTCAACAGAGTCTGACAATATCCTATTTTAAAAAATACATTTATATTAAAAAAATATTTTAATTTAAATTTCAAAACATCTTTATTCACCTTTTATTTTTGCAATGATATTGGTAATTTTATTAAATAAAAGACCATTACAATTGTCCTCCTAATGAGAGTTAAACAGTAACATTTATATTGCTAAAGAAGAAAAAAAAAAGTAAAGTTCCCTTCAAGTTGGTGATGAAAGATGGTTTCTTCGGTGCTTTGTGAACTTTTCTACGAACTACATAGATTGAGCTAGAATTTTTCCAATTACTTTTTCTTCCCTTTAAAGACCATAGAATTTCTATCAAGCCACACTCCTCATAACAGATAAGTCACTCAAGCAAGATTGAGCTTAAAATTTGGCTTCTTCAACAGTGATTTAAATACTTCAGTCCACCATTGTCAAGGTTCAAGTTGTGGGTTTTGTGGAATAGAGCTCACCAATGAAGAGGCATTCCAAACATTTTCAATTTCTGGGCAAAAGACTAAAGAGTGCAATACCGTTTCTGGCCCTGGATCAAATTTTGGACAAGTTTCATCCACTCGAGCAACACATTCATGAATCTTCAATTTCACCGTCAAGCCATTATGATTTGTCTTCCAAATGAAAGCTCTAAATTTTGGTTGATAATGTAATCCCCAAACAGATTTGATTTTATAGTTTATCTTGTATTGAAATAAGTAAATTTTATCAACTTATCTTGTACTTATTCACTAAAATAGTATGATTTCGTGATATCTTTTTAAATTGTGCTTAAGAATAAAACATGCTTTTTAGGCTCTTAAAATGCTAAATTTAATTTACTTCAATTCTATTTGATGGCTTGATGTGTTTGTTGAGTGATTTCAGGCTTATAAGGCAAGTATGGATTGAAGAAGTGAGGAAAAAGCATACAAAAATGGAGAATTCATGAAGAAATGAAGTTTGGAGCATTTCATGGTCATGCGTATGCATGCCTTACGCGAACGCATGCTTCATGTGTACGTATGACTCCCAGCACGTGATTTCACTTAAGTGAACATGTGGATAGCGATTTCAGACCACTTTTGGCCCAATCCAACTCATTTATGAAGTCTTTTAAGCCAAATTCAAGAAAGATCAAAGGGGAATAATTAAGGTAGCTAGAAACATGTTGCAGGATAATTTCTAGAGAGATAAGCTCCCTCTTCTTGTAATAACCTAGTTTTTGGGTACACGAGATCTTTTCTGAAGATACGAAGTTTTCTGGAAGATCAGTGAAGGGAAAATATTTGATATATCATCAAGCACCTCAATCTATATCATCATTATGTCATCAATAAGCAATAACCTTTTTTGAGATAATTTTGATGATACAATCGCGAAGAACCTAGTTTTTGACCCGTATCGGTTAGGAGTTTTTTGTTCTGGTTTCCGTAATTAGTCTCAGTTTGAAGAACCAGACTCGAAACCAATGTTAATATGTTGGATATTGTTGCTGCAAGAATTTGATTTAGAAATCAAAGATAAGAGTGGTTCCCAAAATTTAGTGGCGGACCACTTGAGTCGCCTAGAGCACATTAAGAATAACTCCACTCCTATCAATGATGCTTTTCCATTTGATAGCTTGCATGCAATATCTGAGGTAGTCCCTTGGTACGCACCTATAGCTAATTATCTGGTTAGTCGTACCTTCTCTCTTAATTTTACTAAGCATCAAAGGGACAAGCTGAAAAGCGAGTCCAAATATTATATATGGGATGACCCATATTTATGGAGGTATGGTGCTGACCAGATAATTAGAAGATGTGTGCCACAATCAGAATTCCAGTCAATTTTAGAGGCCTGCCACTCTTCAGAGAGTGGTGGACATTTTGGCCCTCAAAGAACAGCTAGAAAAATTTTAGATTGTGGATTTTGGTGGCCCACTCTTTTTAAGGATGCTACTGCCTTCTGTAAGTCTTGCTCTCCATGCCAAAGGTTTAAGAATATATCCAAGAAGGATGAGATGCCCCAACAACTTATGTTATTATGTGAAATTTTTGACGTTTGGGGCATTGACTTCATGGGTCCATTTCCAAACTCTAGTGGTTTCTTATATATATTGTTAGCATTTGATTATGTTTCTAAATGGGTGGAAACAATTTCTACCCGCTGATAAATCCCATTTTTAGGGTTTATCTTGTATTGAATTTAGAGTATTTTGATGACCTTTTCTCGCATTTAACCTATGAATTAGCATGGTTTTGTTATCTCTCCCGTATTTGTGCTTAAGTGTAAAAACATGCTTTTTAGGCCTTATTTTGATGAATTTTGATTTCTCCTTGATTCCATAAGATGTCTTGATGTGTTTGCTAGTAATTCCAGGATTGAAATAGGCCAGGCATGGATCAAAAGAAGCAAGGAAGGAAGCATGCAAGTGGAGAGAAGCACAAAAAGCCAAAGAATTGATCACGGCCATGCACGCGCACGCGCACAAGGCGCTCGCGCGCACATTGCGGAATCAGCCATCGACGCGCACGCGTACCGTGCGCGCACGCGTCGATGTCTGCACATGATTTCATTAAGGCAACACGTGCCTGGCGATTTTGAGGGGTTTCTGAACCCATTTTTTGGCGCCAATTACTGGTAGAAAGGAATAAAAGGATCAAGGATTAAAGGAAAAAAAAAGGAAGGGGAGTGATAGCTTTAGTTGAGAGTAGTTTTAGAGAGAGAAGCTCTTACTTCTCTCTAGGATTAGGATTAGGTTAGGGTTAATCTCTCTTCTTAGATCTAGGTTTAATTCATGCCTTAATTCAATTCTCCTTTGCCAATTCTTAATCTTCTCCTCTTCTTCTCTCTAGTTATGTACTTTGATTCTTGTGATTCTTCACTTTGTTTTGGATAGATTGTTGTTTCTTTTATTCCCTTTCAATAATGCAATTTGAGATAATCCATGATAATTGTGATTTCCTTGATTGTTGTTGTTAATTCTTTGTATTCAATTGTAGTTAGAATTCATTCTTGTTGTGATTTGCTATACTTTTCTTTTGTGCCTTCCGAGTGTTTGAAGAAATACGTGGTTGGATTTTTGTATAGATTTTGTTCCTCTTGGCCTAGGTAGAGTGATTAGTGACTCTTGAGTTATCTAATTCCTTTGTTGATTGATAATTAGAGATTGCTAATTGATTTGAATGTCTCTAAAGCTAGTCTTTCCTTTAGGAGTTGATTAGGTCTTGAGGAATCAAATTGATTCATCCACTTGACTTTCCTCCATGGTTAGAGGTTAACTAAGTGGGAGAAATAAATAATTCTCATCACAATTGAGGAAGATAACTAGGATAGGATTTCTAGCTCTCATATCTTGCCAAGAGCCTTGTCAGTTGTTAGTTTATTTCCTTTGCCATTTATATTTCTTGTACAAAATCTTAAACCCCAAAAAATAACTCACAACCAATAACAAGACACTTTATTGTAATTCCTAGGGAGAACGACCCGAGGTTTGAATACTTCGGTTTATAAATTTAGGGGTTTGTTTTAGTGACAAACAACTTTTTGTATGAAAGGATTATTGCTTGGTTTAGAAACTATACTTCGACGAGATTTTATTTGAGATATTCTAAACCGTCAAGAACCCTCTCATCAAAATGGCGCCGTTACCGGAGAGTTGCAATGGTGTTGTTTTATTGGTTATTGTATATATGTGAATAGTGTGAATATCTTGCTTTTTTTCTTTATTTGCTAGTTTTTGTTAGTTTTATTTTGCTTTTCCACTATGAATTCTCACTTTGGCTTTGAGTATGGTTCTAAGTGTGTTGTAGGAAGTGTGGACTTTAATGGCAACATGTACCATGGATGGAACCAATAAAGATGGGAAGAGCCTTAAGGAATTGATCACTCCTATTGGCAACAACCTCCGGATACTTATAGGTATAATTTCCATCCTAACGGCTATGATGATTCTTTTTGTGATACTCAACAACCACCATCATATGCCTATGAATCTCATCCTCAATATGAACCTCAACCACTCTCACAAGCCTTTCATCACCAAACACCACCCTATGATCCATATCCATCATATAACCAATCATCCATACCATATTTTTATGGCCATTATAAGCAAGAACTGCTAGAATCACCACAACCATATCAAGATGACTCCCAAGAACCACCTCAATACTCACCATCTCCATACCTTTACCAAGAAGAACCACCTTCCTACCATGAACCCTCTCTCCAAAATGATGAACCTTCTTACCCACCCCAAGCCCCAATAGACGATCCTCTCACTTTGTTACTTCAAGGACAAGAAGCTATGAAGCAGGACACACTTGAGTTTGTGACCAATTTGACCAAGGTGGTGCACACTTTAGCCCACCAATGTTTGAATATTCGAGGTGCTTCCATAGCCACATGTGGAACCGCGAAAGAAGAGCAAAGCATGAAGGAGAGATTGGAAACTCCGGTGGGGGATGAGAAATGCCATTTTGTATTGGAGCAACTAGAGGAAGCTATAATCATTGAAGAAAAGGAAGAAGTGGTTGAAGATTTAGGAGATGTTAAAAGTCCAAGGGAATGTAGCACCATGGAGCACCCTTCCAAGAAGCTTGATATTGATGTTGAAGAGGGTGCGCAACCTCTAAGGCATACCGTCGTTGGAGACCTGGAAGAGGTTTATCAAGAGATGGATTCAATCATGGATGAATTTCTCTCTACAATGGAATCCTCTCCCATTGGACATGGAGTTGAAATTATAGAAGAGTGTGCACAACCTCCCATACCCTTGGTGAGCAATGAGAAAGAGAGCTACCAAGAGGAAAACGTTGGCACGATGTATATTGAGATTGAAGACTATGAAGAGGTTGATCAAGAGATGGATTTAGTCATCAATGAATTTCTATCCAAAATTGAATCACCTCCCATTGGGCAAGAAACCGAGGTTCTTGAAGACAACACCAAGCCAAGTAAAAGGGAAATGGTTGAAATTAAAGAAATTTGTCAAGAGGTGAAAATACACAAAGAAGAGTACAAGGAAGTAGACCTTGCATTGTCTAAGTATGGGGAGGTATCCCTTCCCAACTTACCATCCAATACAACATTTAAGTGGGTAAAATCTCTATCTCTAGACTTTAATTTCCCACTTGAATATGGTTTGATTGAGAATAATGGACAACTTAGAGCTCTTTGTGGACTTAAAGGAAAAAGAGAATTGTGTAATGGTTGCAAGTTAGGAATTAGGCTCATTAAGGTCAAGGTTTCAAGGCATAGGAACGATGATTGGAAGAATACCACCTTGCATGGGTCTCAAAGGAAGGCTTGGTATATTAAAGAGAATTCTATATGTCTACCACCCGGAAGAAAAAAGTATGAAGATCAAATTGAAGACGGGTGCGAAGATAAGATATGGGACCCCGGCTTGCTAGGTGAAGACCAACTATGGGGACTCATATCTTGGGTAGAACTTTACCCAAGCTTGACGAAAATGGTTGGAAATTCTATCAACCAATTGAGAAGCAAGGATCCTTGGAGATTCAAGGACGAGTACAAACATAAGCCACCATGACAATAAGCTCCTCAAAATGTCCAACTTAAGGACTTAAACTAAAAGTGCTAGGTGGGAGACACCCCACCATGGTAAACTCTTTCCATTCTCTTTTAAATTTGCCTAATAAGTGATTTGAGTTGCCATTGTACGTAGATGTTTCACATAATTGGTTTGTACAACTTAATTGTTAGCTTAGTCACGTGTATGTTGTGTTTAGTAGTAGATGAATAATATCAAATTGCATCTTTGTGAATTGTACGATGGTTGATTGAATAAAGAGTTGTGAGCAGTCTAGGGAGCACCTGAGCATAATTTTTCTGCTTGAAAAAAAAAGAAAGAAAAAAAGAAAAAAAAAAGAAGAGAAGAGAAGAAGGGTTGGGAGGACGCGCGCGCACACCGTACGCGCACGCGTCCCCTGAGCGGATGCATCATCACCTATATTCCAGAGAGTTGGGCCTCTCTTAGGCCAGCGTTGTGCCCCAAGCCCAATTCATTCCATGCTAACGCGCACTACGTGCGTGCGCGTCCATACAGCTATAGGGAAACGCACGCGTACGCGCACCTGACGCATACGCGTCGATCTACTGCTGCAACTGCTGGGCCAACATCCAGAGAGTTGCGCTGGATCTGAGCCAACTTTAAGCCCCCAGCTCAACTCAACTCATGCGGACGTGCACTCGCCGCGTGCGCGCCAGTATGTCCAGAGGAGGAACAGATTACCAACGTACGCGGACGCGCGCTTGCCGCGCGCGCCTCCCTTATATGATGCTACCACTCCAGGCCTTTGTCCAGAGAGTTGGACGTGCGTCAAGCCCATTCTAAGCCTCCAGCCCAACTCAATGTGCGCATGCGCGCACTGAACGCGCACGCGCCCTTGTATAGTCTGCCCATCCACGCTTGAGCGTGCTGTACGTTCACGCGTGGGCCCCTAGTTTCATCGATGTACGCGGACGCGCAAGGTGCGCGCTCGCGTCGATTCGAAATGAAGATAACCCTAGTGCGCGAAGAGCACTGTGCAGTCGCGCACCTCTCATCCCTCTTTTTCTCCCTATCACCATCTTCCTCCCCCTCTCTCCTTCCCATAACCTGTCACGGCCGATACCGCCCATCACCGCCGGCAACAATCACCGGTAACCCCTCTCTCTTTCTCCATCAACACTTTCCTCTTCACTCTCTCCATCTCTCAGCTCCCCTGCTCTACCTTCACTCTGCCCTCTACTCCGCCAACCATCTGTTACCACCGCCGTAACCGCCACCAACCGCGGCGGCGCTCTGCCCAGTTCAATCCCTCTGCTTCCATACCTCCCTGCCCTATTTCCACTTTCCATTTTCACTCTGCTCCTAGGTTCCTGCTTCAACTTCTGTTAAAAATTTTGATTACTGTTAGCTTAATGTTAGTTAGTTGGAATTTGAATTTTTGTATGTTAGGTTAGATAGAAATAATTGTTGTTAGGTAGCTAGGTCTGGATAGAGGATTCTAAGCCTGATAAGTGCTCCGTTTGTGCATGTTCGTTGTTTGTTTACTTGGGTGTTGTATGCTGATTTTGGATTGCTGCGTATGCCATTTGTGTTGCTGGGTTGTATTTCACTGCTGCTGTGCTTAATTGATGTTGTCTTCTTGCTGCTTATGCTATGTTGCTATCTGGAAATGTCCAATTTTAAGCCGGGATGCTGCCTACTTTTCAAGAAATCTATTTTCCTTTTAATCTCTATTGTAATTTGGGCTAATTTCCGTTTCCTATTTGACTTCCGGGATTTGCATCAATCATGGTGAACATGATTTCTATGTCTAGCCACAACTCTTCTTTTATTGAGCCTAAATATCATCATACCACTAATCCACTTTTCTAACTCACTAATTTCTTTAACCATTTAACTTCTACTCACATTTAACCCTCTTTAACTATTCTTTCAAAAGTATGATGATTTTATTGCTTAATGAGTAAGAGTTGTTGACTTTAGTGAACATTGCATTCTTGGTTTACTTGTTCACTTATGCTTACTTGTTTACCAATTTTTCTTTCTTTTCAAGAGCAGTTCACGTCATAATTGTTTATTAGCCAATTGATATCCTGAACATGCTTTCCTTGTTTCATGCTAAGTGCTTCATTGCTTATATTCTATCATACTTTTCAGGATGTCGGATAAAGGAAAAGCCATAGCCACTACCTCCAAGAAAAGAAAACGTTCTACCCCCTCTATTCCCTCCACCTACAAGAATCTTGCCAAGAATCCTTTGAATGAAGAAGAAAAGGAAAATCAGTTGCTACCCTCTACCAACCCAACCAAGTTTCCCAATCTCTACTGTGAGCTTCGCCTTTCTAAGTACCGGACGACGAAGCTGAATACAGAGAAGAAGCTTGTCCTTCCCAATGATGTACGACGCTCCATTACTAGTCGGATCCTAGAGTTGGGTATGGATTTTGTTGACAGAGATTTGGGGGATATCAACATCTCTTGGGTGAAGGAATTTTATTGCAACTTCTTCCGTCCCACTTTGGATTCGGTTCAGTTGAGGGGTAGAGAAGTTGTGATTACTGAGACTGCTATAGAGGAGGCATTGTAGTGTCGACATCCTCCTGATGGCACCTGCGCTCATCAACAGGCTGAGTTAGCCATTCACAGCATGACCTTTGACTATGAGGCGCTTAGGCGCGTGATCGGTCTACCAGATGCTACTTGGGTCATGGATGCAAACAACAGTAAGCCTAAAGGGATGCCCTTTGCTCAGCTGACTAGAGAGGCCAAGACTTGGCAGATGATATTTGCCCATTATGTCTTACCCACCACCCACTTCTCTGAGATCCCTATGGAGATGCTCCTTCTGATTGGGTGCATTATGGAGGGGAAGGACGTTTATTTTCCTCGATTGATCCGGCAGAGTATGTGGCGAGCGCATATTCGTGGCCTGCTTCCATTCCTCACCTTGGTTACCAGCATGGCCGCCCTAGCTGAGGTCCCCTGGTTGGATGATGATGTGATACCACCACCCCCAGATGACGTTGACAAGGAGGTCACTATTCCTTGGGGTGGTTGGGTGAACGAGAAGCCCCCATCTAGATGCCGTTCTAGGGCTAGAGCAGTAGTAGGGACGGCTGGACCTTCAGCTTTGACAGCAGCTCCATCTTTTTCGACAGCCCCTCCCTCAGCACCTGAGCCCACTTACCTACTGGTCCAGCGTCTGTTTCGGTTTTTGGAGCGCGAGAGGCTCCATGTCAGACGCCGACTGGATCGGATGGATCAGGCACTCGTCTCCCTTGGCGCTGAGTTACCTCCGCTTCCAGACTCTCCGGCCTCCGATGAGCAGGATCATCAGGAGGAGGATGCGGATGAGCCGATTCAGCAGGATGCACCTCCAGCTGCTCCTGACACTACAGAGATTCCACAGATCCATGAGGAGCCAGTTCCACAGCCTCAGACAGATTCAGCAGCTACTGTTGTACCTTCCACTGATCTTCCGGTTTAGCATCGAGGACGATGCTTGGTCTTAAGTGTGGGGAGGCCACCGGTAGCATCATTTGACGACCGGTGAATATTTTGGCCACTTTCTTAGTTACCTTACTTTGCATATCTCTTGTATATATTTGATGCATCTTGAGTTTATTTTGGATGCTCTTGCTATTTTGGCTCGTTTTGGGATACCTTTACTGCTTACTTTGGATTTTAGATATTTTGATGCTTTTGGATATCTTTAGATGTTTTAGATGATAGATTCCATATTTTTAGTTAGATTTTTCTTTATACATTTTTGCATATCTTCTTTTGTATATCTTTCTTTTTAGTTTGTGGTTGTGATTAGAAATCATGTTTTAAGTGAAAACTTAGTCATCCTTTTTGCATAGGAAATTGGTTTTAAGTGAAAAAGAAAAGGGTAAACTAAGGGAAATTTTTGCATTTTTCAATCACAACAATGCTTAGTCAAATATTGAGATTTTCCAAGAATTTTAATTAAAGGACATAGGGCACCAACCCAATTGATTGAAGGAAACTTTTGGTGCAACTTGCTTGAAATTCATACTTTGTGAAGCATGTATTGAGCTTAGAACACAAGCTTGTGAGACTTGAGCCTATTGATGTGGTTACATTTTATAACCACTTATTTTCCATTCTTGTGTGCAATTGTTCTCTTTCTATGATTGTGATCCTTGATTTGCTTGATTCTATACGTCCATTTATTTCTTGTATTCATGCATCTGTATGACTGAGGCCATTATTTCATTAGCCTACTTACCCAATTAGCCTACCTTTTTACTCTCCATTGTTAGCCAATTTTGAGCCTATGCTTAACCAACTTATTCTCATTTTAGCACATTACAAGCCCAAGGCGGAAAACCAATGAAAAGTCCTTGTTTGGATCTTTGATTAGCCTAGGCTAGTGAGAGTGTTTATTATTCAAAGTTGGTGAGGCTTGGGAACATTGGATGGGATAAAAAGGCGTAGTACACTTCCATATTTAGGAATTGGGAACATACTCATGTATTGATTGAATGTATAAGACCTTATGCAATTGATGTCCTCGTACAAAGTATAAAAAGAAAAAAAAAAGAAAAAAAAAAGAGAAGAAAAAAAATAATAAAAGGGGACAAAATGCCCCAAGGTGAAGTTCAACAAAAGGGAATCAATGCATAAGTTTTATGACTCAAGAAATAAGATGCATGAATATGTAAGGAAAAAAGTGAAGAATGGGTAGTTGGAGTATTTTGAATTTGTATAGGTTATTATATAGTTAGGTGGGAAAGTCTATACTAATCAAAGATCTAAACTCTAGTCCACTTAACCATAAATGATCCTACCTTGACCCTAACCCCATTACAACCTAAATGAAAGACCTCATGATGAATTTATGCATACATTGAATAAGTGTTGATTGTTAGAAGAAAATCAAATTTTGGAAAGCTCGATTAGAAGAGAATTGAGTGAATTAACCCTTAAACACTTGAGTGAATAGAGCGGATGCACATCCGGTGAGGGTTCAAAAGTTCAAGTACATGTGTTCACCCATATTATTTATATTCTTGCAAGTTTGGATTTTTGATATTTCAATACAATTGTGGTTTGGGCTTAATTCCTATTGCCTAGCTATTGTGCTTATACATGTCTCTTGGGAATTGATTTGTTTGAACTAAGCATTCCCATTTGCTTTAGGTATTTGCATATAGATAGGACTCATATAGTTTAATTGCATTTAATAAATGTCATACCCCTTAGTTCCTTCTTATTTTAGCATGAGGACATGCTAAGGTTTAAGTGTGGGGAGGTTGATAAAACCCATTTTTAGGG
Source organism: Arachis ipaensis (assembly GCF_059453495.1). NCBI lineage: Eukaryota > Viridiplantae > Streptophyta > Magnoliopsida > Fabales > Fabaceae > Arachis > Arachis ipaensis. The sequence continues at coordinate 109,094,020 of NC_142439.1, read as the reverse complement.
TTTATCTTGTATTGAATTTAGAGTATTTTGATGACCTTTTCTCGCATTTAACCTATGAATTAGCATGGTTTTGTTATCTCTCCCGTATTTGTGCTTAAGTGTAAAAACATGCTTTTTAGGCCTTATTTTGATGAATTTTGATTTCTCCTTGATTCCATAAGATGTCTTGATGTGTTTGCTAGTAATTCCAGGATTGAAATAGGCCAGGCATGGATCAAAGGAAGCAAGGAAAGAAGCATGCAAGTGGAGAGAAGCACAAAAAGCCAAAGAATTGATCACGGCCATGCACGCGCACGCGCACAAGGCGCTCGCGCGCACATTGCGGAATCAGCCATCGACGCGCACGCGTACCGTGCGCGCACGCGTCGATGTCTGCACATGACTTCATTAAGGCAACACGTGCCTGGCGATTTTGAGGGGTTTCTGAACCCATTTTTTTGGCGCCAATTACTGATAGAAAGGAATAAAAGGATCAAGGATTAAAGGAAAAAAAAGGAAGGGGAGTGATAGCTTTAGTTGAGAGTAGTTTTAGAGAGAGAAGCTCTTACGTCTCTCTAGGATTAGGATTAGGTTAGGGTTAATCTCTCTTCTTAGATCTAGGTTTAATTCATGCCTTAATTCAATTCTCCTTTGCCAATTCTTAATCTTCTCCTCTTCTTCTCTCTAGTTATGTACTTTGATTCTTGTGATTCTTCACTTTGTTTTGGATAGATTGTTGTTTATTTTATTCCCTTTCAATAATGCAATTTGAGGTAATCCATGATAATTGTGATTTCCTTGATTGTTGTTGTTAATTCTTTGTATTCAATTGTAGTTAGAATTCATTCTTGTTGTGATTTGCTATACTTTTCTTTTGTGCCTTCCGAGTGTTTGAAGAAATGCGTGGTTAGATTTTTGTATAGATTTTGTTCCTCTTGGCCTAGGTAGAGTGATTAGTGACTCTTGAGTTATCTAATTCCTTTGTTGATTGATAATTAGAGATTGCTAATTGATTTGAATGTCTCTAAAGCTAGTCTTTCCTTTAGGAGTTGATTAGGTCTTGAGGAATCAAATTGATTCATCCACTTGACTTTCCTCCATGGTTAGAGGTTAACTAAGTGGGAGCAATAAACAATTCTCATCACAATTGAGGAAGATAACTAGGATAGGATTTCTAGCTCTCATATCTTGCCAAGAGCCTTGTCAGTTGTTAGTTTATTTCCTTTGCCATTTATATTTCTTGTACAAAATCTTAAACCCCAAAAAATAACTCACAACCAATAACAAGACACTTTATTGTAATTCCTAGGGAGAACGACCCGAGGTTTGAATACTTCGGTTTATAAATTTAGGGGTTTGTTTTAGTGACAAACAACTTTTTGTATGAAAGGATTATTGCTTGGTTTAGAAACTATACTTCGACGAGATTTTATTTGAGATATTCTAAACCGTCAAGAACCCTCTCATCACCCGCACTGATGATGCTAAAGTTGTTGTCTCTTTTGTTAGAAATCATATTATCTGTCGCTTTGGATCACCACGGGCAATTGTGAGTGATCAAGGCACTCATTTTTGTAACAGGAGATTGACAGGCCTACTGAAGAAACATGGCATTGTTCACAAGGTAGCAACAGCTTACCATCCTCAGACCAATGGACAAGCCGAGGTGTCTAACAAAGAGATAAAGCGCATACTGGAGAAGATTGTCAAGCCTCACAGAAAAGACTTGAGCACCAGGCTTGTAGATGCGCTCTGGGCTTAGCGGACAGCATACAAGACACCCATCAGAATGAGTCCATTCCGCCTAGTCTATGGCAAGGCTTGTCACCTCCCTGTGGAGGTGTGATGAGCGGATAATTTATACGCTTTTTGGCATTGTTTTTACATAATTTTTAGTATGATTTGATTAGTTTTTAGTATATTTTTATTAGTTTTTAAATAAAAATCACATTTCTGGACTTTACTAGGAGTTTGTATATTTTTCTGTGATTTCAGGTATTTTCTGACTAAAATTGAAGGACTTGAACAAAAATCTGATTCAGAGGCTGAAGAAGGACTGCAGATGCTGTTGGATTCTGACCTCCCTGCACTCAAAGTGGATTTTCTGGAGCTACAAAAACCCAAATGGCGCGCTCTTAATTGTGTTAGAAAGTAGACATCTAGAGCTTTCCAGAAATATATAATAGTTCATACTTTTCGCAAGTTTAGATGACGCAAACTGGCGTTTAACGCCAGCTTTCTGCCCTATTCTAGCGTTAAACGCCAGAAACAAATTGCAAAGCAGAGTTAAACGCCAGAAACAAGTTACAAACTGGCGTTTAACTGCAAGGAAGACCTCTACACGTGAAAGCTTCAATGCTCAGCCCAAGCACACACCAAGTGGGCCCAGAAGTGGATTTCTGCATCATTTACTTATCTCTGTAAACCCTAGTAACTAGTTTAGTATAAATAGGACTTTTTACTATTGTATTTACATCTTTGGATCTTTTGAAGATCTTTTGATCATTTTAGATCTCTAGACCTCCATGGGAGGCTGGCCACTCGGCCATGTCTACCCTATTTTCACTTATGTATTTTCAACGGTGAAGTTTCTACACACCATAGATTAAGGTGTGGAGCTCTGCTGTTCCTCATGAATTAATGCAAAGTACTATTGTTTTTCTATTCAACTCAAGCCTATTTCTTCTCTAAGATATTCATTCGCACACAAGAACATGATGAATGTGATGATTATGTGATGCTCATCACCATTATCACTTATGAACGCGTGCCTGACAAACACTTCCGTTCTACATGAAAGCATGCTTGAATGCATATCTCTTAGCCTCCTGATCTACGATCAGAGTCTTCGTGGTATAGGCTAGAATTATTGGCGGCCATTCTTGAGATCCGGAAAGTCTAAACCTTGTCTATGGTATTCTGAGTAGGATCTAGGAAGGGATGGCTGTGACAAGCTTCAAACTCGCGAGTGCTGGGCGTAGTGACAGACGCAAAAGGATTATTGAATCCTATTCTAGCATGATCGAGAACCGACAGATGATTAGCCATGCGGTGACAGCGCATTTGGACCATTTTCACTGAGAGGACGGGATGTAGCCATTGACAACGGTGATGCCCAATATACAGCTTGCCATGGAAAGGAGTATGAATGATTGGATGAAAGTAGTAGGAAAGCAGAGGTTCAGAAGGAATAAAAGCATCTCCATACGCTTATCTGAAATTCTCACCAATGAATTACATAAGTATTTCTATCCTATTTTATATTTTAATTATATTTTAATTATCAAATCTCCATAACCAATTGAATCCGCCTGACTGAGATTTACAAGGTGACCATAGCTTGCTTCAAGCTGACAATCTCCGTGGGATCGACCCTTACTCACGTAAGGTTTATTACTTGGACGACCTAGTGCACTTGCTGGTTAGTTGTGCGAAATTGTGAAAAAGAACTAAGATTATGAACGTGCGTATTAAGTTTTTGGCGCCGTTACCCAGGAATGAACGATCACGATTTCGTGCACCAAGGTGGAGCACAAAGCTTTCTAGGCGATAAGGAAATACAACATGGGATTTGAGCAAGCCGGTGCTGAAAGAAAGCTGCAACTAGCAAAACTAGAGAACCTTCGACTCGAAGCATATGACAACTCCAGGCTATACAAAGAGAAGGTGAAAGTGGTGCATGACAAGCATATCAAAAGAAGAGAGTTCAGACCTGGGGAGCTGGTTCTCCTTTACAACTCCAGGTTGAGGCTCATGCCAGGCAAGCTGCGCTCAAGATGGGAAGGCCCCTACCGGGTGAAAAAGGCAGAGCCATATGGCGGCTTCCACTTGAGTCATCCTTCAAGTTCTAAATTCATCAAGGTTAATGGCCACCGCTTGAAGCTGTATCATGGTGAGAAGATGAAGCACAATAAGGAGCTGGAGATCTTCCTCTTGGAGGATCCACCAACAGAAAAAGACTGAGCTTGTGGACTGTCCAACTTAAGGACGTAAAAGAAAATTGCTAGGTGGGAGACAACCCACCATGGTACGATCTTTCATTTTTATTCTTAGTTTTTTCTTATTTTTATCAAGTGTTACTTTATAAATTCTGCATAAATCATCTGCATTCTGCATAAAAAAAAAAGGGGGGGCATTCGACGCGCAAGCGTCTAGAACGCGCGCATCAGTTGTGGATGCGAAAAGAATAGCAATTGAACAGAGAGTTACGCGGGAGTGGCACTGGAACCATGCTTTACGCGCAAACAAGCCCATGCGTACGCGTACATCACGCGTGCGCGTCGCTTGCACTTTTTGCAACCCACGCATGGCCGTCCCTGACGCGTACACGTGGCCCTGAAAATCGGCGTCAATGAGTGTTTGAACAGTGAGTTGTGATAGTTTGGGGCTGGCACTGTGCTAGAGGCACAATTTTCATCACGCGTACGCGTCCCTGACACGTTCGCGTCCTTTTACTTGATGGCCATCCACGCGTGCGTGTGCCTGACGCGCACGCGTCGTATGCAACTTTGGCCCCCAGCCCAAATTGAACAGAGAGTTGTGCGTGCGCGGGGCTGGTCTCGTGCAATTGGCACAACCAATGTCATGCGTATGCGTCCCAGACGCTTACGCGTCGCTTAAAACTTGCGCGACCCATGCGTACGCGTGCGGTACGCGCGCGCGTCGCATGCGCGGTATGGTTAAACCAGTACGCCGCCCAGACTTCCATGATTCCCTCCCCTAATCCTAATTCTCTTTCAATCCTAATTCTTCCTTTTTTCTTCTTCCTTCTTTCTTCCTTATTACTTCTTACTATCTACTACTTTCTTCTTCCCTTTTTCATATTCTACCTCAGGTTCTTTTCTTCCTCTACTCTACTCTTTCATTCTTCTTTCAATTATTGCATTTAATTATTTTTCTTTCTTCTCAGTTTTATGTTACCTTAGTTATTTATGGTTTATTTTTCATACATTTTCATATTGGTGTTGGAGCTTTGTTTGGGTATTCTTTTATTATATTGGAGCTTGTGGATATAATGAGGAGTAATTTGACAATTGACATTTAATTTTGGATCTCATATACACATGGATTGATTATTTTCATTCCTAATTTAACTTGAAAACCACGTGTTTGTGAAAAAGCCAACATGGCATTCTGAATTCTTTTTTACTCTATCCCTACTACTTTAATGCCTCTTTTTCACAACACTTGTAATCCACATGTATTTGGGATTATCATTCACAATTGTCATCATACAAGTGCTCTTTAATTTGGCATATTTAATAATTGATGCTTGAGTTATGCTTCTCTTGTCTCTTACTTGCATGCTTTTACCTTCTTCTAATTATTATGAATTGCCTTTTTGCTCTTAATTGATGTCTTACCTACATGTTGTAGCTACCATGTATTTAAGCTATTATCTTTTCTTTGGCATTCATTATCACTTGAAATTTTCTCCCTCCGGTTTGTAATTATCTATATTTAACATTCTTCCTCTTTCTTTCTTCCTTAGGAATGGGTACCCAGAAAGGAAAAGAGAAGGCCACTGACAAGACACCGGTAAGGAGAGGAACCAAGAGATAACCAGCTAAGGCGCCACCATCTACCAGCGTCAAGCCGCCAACAAAGCGGGTGAAGAGGATCATTAAAGTTGATGAAGCAGAGAAAGCCTTTCCCGCACGGGACTCCACACGGTTCACTAACCGTTACTACGAGCAAATGTTCCCCATCCTAGCTGAGAGGAACTACAATAATGAACATCTACTCATTGTCCCAACACACTTTGTTGATTTTGTGGAGCCCCGCATCGAGAGGAGACAATGGTGATTTTTAAAAAGGCAGTAGCACGCAGTTAACCTATCATGGGTAGTTGAATTCTACGCCAACTTCCACTCGTCGACTCTGCAGACTGTCTATGTTCATCAAAAGCAAGTCCCTATCTCTGAAGATGCCATTCAGAGAGTACTGGAGCTTCCGCCTAGCCTAGAGGGGTTGGACGCTTATCAAGAGGCCTCTCTTAAGCGCCAGATGTATCAGTTCGACTGGGCCAGCATCCTCGGAGTTATAGCCCAACCTGGCAGCACCTGGATCTATGGGCAGCACCGATCAAAACCTAAGAGCATCTTAGCCCAAGCACTTACATTAGAGGCTCGCGTATGGGCATAGATTATGTCCCACTATATCTTTTTAAGCACTCACGAGTCCACCTTCATAGCGGACATGGCTGTTCTCATCTGGTGCATCCTGACAGAGCAACCTCTCAACCTGCCCCGACACATTCGGCAGGCCATGGGACACGTGCAGATTGCGGGCAACCTACCCTTTCCCGCCTTGGTTTCAGATTTAGTCTCTGCAGCAGGTATTTCCTATAGGGTTAGGGATACCAAGACCATGATCCCAAGGGCCGATCAGTATGTCCCGAATGGGAAGTACATCAGACCCCCAGTTCCTTCTGCAAGCTGACCTCCAGGCCCACTTTGGACACTCCTCCTTCTTCTACTCCACCACCATCCACACCACAAGTACCATCCACCCATCAGATGTTCCTTTAGATCCTTGAGAGGTTCGACCGACAAGACCGGCGGATGGAGCAATTGGAGTGCCGCAACAAGCGTCGATACAACTATCTGAAGGAACTCATTGTTGGTGCCCACCTCCAGAACAGCAGGACACCCCTTCACCTAGTAACACAGGTAGCCATGGCGAGCCAGACAGTGGAGGCGATGCTTCCAGCCCTACCTTGCTCCTTACTGATGGCACGGAGGACCGTGCCAAGCCTTAAGTATGGGGAGGTCAGTCCTTGACTTCTGGAGGTAATCTCTCTCTTTTAACACCAACATTTTAGTTTTTCTCTTGTTAGATAGGATAGATTGCATGATAATAATTGCTTGCATGTATGTTTTGCTTGGTTAAAGTAATGAGTTTCTTTTCAAGACCCTATTTTATAGTAATTCGCTAATTTAAATTGAAAATTTGTGTTAAAGTTGTTTGAAGATTGTAATTTGGAACATGATTTATAGCTAAGAACACACAACCTGTGAGATTTTGAGCTTAATTATATGGTTACATTATTTAACCATGATTTTTATTCTTGTGTATTTTCTTCTCTATAATTGTAATCTATAGTTTGTTCCATTCTATATGTCCATTATTTAGTATATTTACATGCATGCATATGATTGAGGCCATCATTTGTTATTAACTCACTTATCCCAATTAGCCTACCACTTCAATTAACCTTGTTTGCCACTTTGAGCCTTTTAATACCCATTTGTTCTGTATTTTACTACATCAGTAGCCTTAAGTAGAAAAAAATAATTAATTACCCCAATTAAATTTTTGGTTAGCTTAAGATAGAGATTGTGTGTCAACTAAGTGTGGAAAATTGTAGGAACTTGGGTTAATGAGAAAGTGTTGTGTTTTATTGACAAAAATATTAGAAATTTGGGTGCTTACTCATGTGAAACCAAAAAAACCATATGCATTGATATGTTATGTTTGCTTTCATGTTCAAAAAAAAGAAAAACAAACAACAACAACAACAACAACAACAACAACAACAACAATAATAATAATAATAATAGTTGTACATATTACAATATAAATAAATAACTAAATAAATAAATAAATAGGGAATAAAATTACCCCAATGCTAAGTTTAATAAAAGATCAATGCATAGGTGATGAAATTAAAGAAAAATTGATACATGAGTATGTGATGAAAAAGTGAGATTATAGGTAGCTAGGCATGATTTTAGAATTATATAGAGTGTGTGTGTGTGTGTTAGGTGAGAACTTAAGTTAGTCAAAGATTCAATTTACAGCTCACTTGGCCATACATATATCCTCACCCTTACCTTAGCCCCATTACAACCTTGAAAAGACCTCATGATGTTTGCATTTGTACACTAGATATTTGTTGATTGGTTAGATGAAGAACAAAGTTTTAGAAAGCATGACTAGAGGGGATAGAGTGGATTAACCCTAGACACTTGAGCGATTAGAGTGCATATACACTTCTAGTGAGGGTTCAATGCTTGATTCTATGTTCCCTGCTTTCATGAGCTACCTTCTTACAAGTTTATTTGTCTTTTATTGTATGATTTGAGTTAGTGAAATCTGATTTATGTTTGTCTTGGAGAACTTGTTTGCTTTAACCCAATAGGTAGAAACATCTTAGCATATAGTTGCATTCATATACATAGGTTGCATTGCATTGCATGAGTCTTACTTTTCTCCATTCATTCTTTTGGTTTCCTTGAGCTTAGCATGAGGACATGTTAATGTTTAAGTGTGAGGAGATTGATAAACCACTATATTATGGTTTATCTTATGCCAAATTGAGTGATTTTTATCAAGTCTTTACACACTTATTCATACAATTTGCATGATTTTACAAATCCTTCCCAATTTTGTTCTATGATTGAAAACTTACTTCCTAAGCCTTTAAATTGTATATTTTTAATTCTCCTCTATACCATTCGATGCCGTGATCTGTGCGTCAAGTGTTTTCAGGCTTTATAGGGCAGGAATGGCTTAGAGGATGGAAAGGAAGCTTACAAAAATGGAAGAAACACAAGAAACTAAGGAGCTGACCAGCGAGGAACGACGCGTGCACGTACCCGACGTGTGCGCGTGACTTGGCGCATTCCATAGCGACGTGTGCGCGTACATGATGCGTACGCGTGACACGCGAAGAAGACCATCAACGCGTACGCGTGATTGACGCGTACGCGTGACGTGCGCCACGTGCAGAAATCGCAGAAGACGCTGGGGGCAATTTTGGGCTGAGTTTGGACCCAATTTTCGGCCCAGAAATACAGACTAGAGCCAGGAGACAAGCAGAGACTCAACACACATTCACTTTTACACAGTTTTAGTTTTAGTTCTGAATCTTAGAGAGAAAATACTCCTTCCTCTAGGGTTCTTCACATTTATAGATTTATAGTTTTGTACTTTTGGATTGAATATTGAGAAGAGTTACTACCTCCGTTGAAGTTTCTATCATTCTAGTTTGTTCTCTTATTTCCTTACTCTTTTATCTCCCATTTACCCTGTTCAGATGTTACATATGGATATCTTTGATTTTGGAATTTATTAATGTAGAGAACTATTTTTACCTTTAATTAATTTTCAGTTATTATTTTATTTAATTTATCATGTCTTCTTTTTATTTCCTTTATATGTCTGTGAAATTGGTATTCATGTCAATGGAGTAGACTCCTAACTTGACTTAGGAGTTGATTAACAGGAGACCATTGAGTTGGAATACTCAAGTGTCAATTTTAATTGGAAGTTGTTGGCTAACTCTCTAGTCACTAACGCTAATCCTTCCATAGGAGAGGATTAGGACTTGTGAGTCAGAGTCAGCTCAATTACTTGACTTTCCTTTATTCGGTAAAGGTTAACTAAGTAAAAACAACAACCTCTTACTATTACACTTGGGAAAATTCAACAAGGATAGAACTTCCAATTAATCTTCTCCCGGTCAAGGCTTTTTATTTTTATTATATAAATTCTCTTGGTAATTTTCATTGCTTTAATTTACAATCATTTATTTTCTGTTCTCCAACTCTTAAAATTTCTCAGAAAATTCCTGACCAATAAATTGCACTCTTTTGTCAACTCGTTAGGAGACAACCTGGGAACTCTACTCCCAGTATTTTATTCTTAAATTGTGACAACTCTTTTAAATTGATAAGCGGAATTTTCATCAGTTAAGAACTATACTTGCAACGTTATTTCTATATTAAATTTTTAATCGGTAATTTTCCGCCCGTCAATGGTGAAAAAAGTTGATCCAGAAGGAAGAAGCATCTCCGAAGCCTCAAGCATTCTCATACTATTGATTTCACACATATCTAGTAACGTTTTATTTATTTATCTGTTTTATGCATTTTCTCGTGACAACTATATTTTCCATCCGCCTGACTAAGATCTGCAAGGTATCCACTACTTGCTCAAACTAACAATCTTCATGGGATCGACCCTCACTCACCTGAGATATTACTTGGACGACCCAGTATACTTGCTGGTCTATCTGTGTGAAACGTGCGGAGTCAGTTTTGTGCACCAAAAATCATCAAGAGAAAAAGGAGAGAAAGTTCTTGGTTCATAAATTTTCAAAGCTTGATTTTTTCTGAACTAAAACTGAAATCAAAATTCTGATTACACCAAAATGATCCTCTCCTCTTCCTCTAGATAACCATGTAACTTTTCATGGATGGAAGTCAGGTGAGATGGTTGCCTCCCTCCTTCTTCGATTTGGTTTTGAAGAAAACATGCTTAAACATGCAATTTCTTGATGTTCTTCCTTAGGAATCATGCTTAACTTGACTTGAGGGCTAACAAACCTCAAATTCTAGCAAGGTTAAGGTGAGGAATCTCATCTTAACACTCATATGAAGGTTTGGTTAGTTGAGGATTTTTGTGTTTAAAGTTGTTCTTGATGTGATTTATGAGGAAAATAATAGATAATAATTAGGAAGACAAGTTGGTAGCACTCAGTTTTCGGTATGATCTAGACATACTAAAAATTGGGTCATTACAATTTGGTATCAGAGCAGTTCGTTCCAATAGAGCTTGGGGAATGGACTGAGTATGCTTCATTGTGTAAACCCCGATTAAATTAGTAGATAATTAGTCAATAAATTAATTTTTAATAAGGAGGATTAGAAATGTGAATATTATATTAAATTAGGGTAGAGCTCATCGAAACGAGAATTTTGACACTAATTTTGAAGAAAACGGTCCAAGATTGGACCGAAAGTACCGAACCGGTTGAACCGGACCCGAACCGGGCTGTCGGTTCAACCGGACCAACCCTATTAAATGAACCCAGCTTTGTCTTCTCCCTCATTACTGCAGCAACGAAGCTTTCAGCTTCCAGGGAGAAGAGAAACGAGAAACATTCCCGTAACCCTCACGTTAATTTCCGATCCCTGTAACTTCTCCGTCCGAGCTCCAATCGCCGCACCGTTTGCGGCCACGCGTCCACCGCGTCGAGCTCTACATTTCTACCGGAACAATTTCACTGGTAATTTGTTTAATCACTCTCAGCCCTCTTTTCCCCCAATTTTCGAATTTTAAGTGGGAATATTGAATTTCTTTGATTTCTGATGTTTTAGGATCCAATTAGCTTGAGAGAAACGTTCACTCTTGCTTATGTGAAGCTTGGGTAAGGTGAGGATATGATAATTCTATTTTATTTTCATTAAATTCGAGCTTTGAGTATTAAATTGGGTATATATGTATTATGAATGTGTATTAGGTTGAAAATAAATAATTGGAGCTTGAAATTGTGAATACTGGAACTTGGAGGAAGCGGATTAGTTGAGTTTTGAGGGGTTGTCTTGGTTTTGAATAAATAGCTTTGGTCGTTACGTGGAAATCGGCTAAGGTATGGTTTAGGTTTCTTGCATTTAATATATAATGTTCTGTGAAAACTTAGGCTAGATGACCATAGGATAAGTTGGAATGCAGGTGTATATTTAATATTTAGTAATTTGTCGATGAATATAATTGGTTGAAGTTTATTGGATAATTAGTTATTAATTTTGGATGGTGAATGTTGTTATGTTAACTTGGAGAGAATTATAGTTGAATGTTATTGTTGATGAACATGGTTGGTTTGGTGCTTGTTGATTAATTAACGATTCGATGAATTATTGATTTGAGGTATTTTGTGTTAAAGGCCTAGGATTTGTGAACTATGACTCTTAGTTGAATTTTGGTTGTTGGATTTGAATTTTGTATGAGTTTAATTGTTGATCTGAGGTAGATTTTTTGTGGAGATTGTTATGATAATGAGGAAGGAAATGTTGAATTGAAAAGAATACAGGTTTGGACCCGAACAGGGTGGCAAAGTCCGAGTTTTAGAGGAGATGCTGCCGAAATTTTAGAGATTAGAGATTTTGTTATATGATTATTTAGAAAGATTTAGATTCAAAGGTTATATGGTTTGATTTTGAGTTATTAAGAAAATGAGCATGTTTTAACTTTGATTCATTTAGAAAAGAATGACTTATGTTTTGAATTGGAACTATTGATGGACGGAATGGGAGGTGTGATATAATGAAGGATAAGGATTGAATATGTTTAATGTATGATGATGAATGAGATGCAATTGAGAATGATGTGGATGTTGATGAATTATAATTGAATTATTTATATGGCTTATGAATTTGAATAATCTGAGATACGAGATTCTCTGGATTAAGTGTCGTGGCTTGCCACCACGTGTACCAGGTTGAAAACTCGATACTCTGTTGACCCTACGACGTAAGTGTGACCGGGCACTATATAAATTCCCGGGAATGTTACCCCCATTGAGCAATATTGATTATTTGAGAAAAATCTATGCATAGACTCTTGGGGATGCACGTCGGGGGACAGTCTAAGGACAATTCAGACTTGTCGGGTTGGCTGGATAACCGACAGATGAGCCTCATCAGCCATAGGACAGGCATGCATCATATGCATATTACTTGAATTACTTGCTTGTGCTCTAATTGGGTGTGCCTATTTGTATTTGCCATGCTAAATGTGTATTTGTTACCTGCAGTAGTTGTAACGTTCTTGTGTTTGCCTTTATCTGTTTATTTGTTTGTGAAAATGCATGATGGTATTGGAGGTATGGAGGAATGGCAGTATAGGACTTAGATTTAAGGTTAAGTTAAGTTAGGATTAAATATTTTTAGGAAACCACCTTTTATGGCTTCTGTTTAATACTTTAAGCTCTACAATCTGAGTGTCGGCGTTCTAGGATTGCCTCTGGCATTCCCAGGACCTTATATATTATGTGTGTGGCACCTTTACCATACTGAGAACCTCCGGTTCTCATTTCATACTATGTTGTTGATTTTCAGATGCAGGTCGGGAGCCATCTCGTTAGTCGTCTGGACTCTTAAAGCGGAGGGGTTACTGGATAGTGTTGTTGTATAGTTTTGCTGTACAGTGATGTATATATATGTACTTAGCTTTCTCTCCGCATAACTTGTCCTTTTTGATCCTCTTAGAGGTTTATGGAGAGGCAGGATTGTGTGTATGTACTTTTGGGTTTTGGATATGTATGTATATATGTGTAAATATTCTCCGGCCAGTCTTGACTTCGCAGGCTGAGTTAGGAGCTTGTTATTTTGTATCTTTGGCACTCTATTCCTACTTCTGTTATCTTATGTTTGACAGTTACGGTTTTCTTAGCATGCAAGTTAACTCGTTCCTTGAGCGTTGCGCTTTTATCTCGCGATTTTTTTATTTCCCCTATTCTTCAAGGCTCCTAGCATATTATAACTCTTCTGCTATTATATGTACTCATTTTATTTTAGAGGTCGTAATACCACATCACCTCTGTTTTACGACTTAAGCGTAAAGCTTTGTGTGGTAGGGTGTTACACATTGCATACTCTGTTGTGTGTCTCATGCTTATAGGATATCTTAATGATATATGTTGCATGATCGTTTCTGTGCTTTCATTTTGGGAATATTCACACATAACTTAAAGTATTGAGACTGATCACCTTAATAATGATTATTTAGTGTGAACAGGACTACAATGAGACCACGGAGATGGAGTGCATGGGAAGGAACCCCTAGTGATAACCGAGAGAGAGAATAGGAAACTTTTATGGCTATGATGAATACCGTGGCTAAAGCGGTGTGTGAGGCTGCAGTAGCTGCCACTAGGGCTGTTGAGCATCTCAGAGTGAGAAATGGTAATGGAAATAGAAACGAAAATGGAGAGAATAATGAGAACAATGAGGCTGATCCAGCGCATACTGATAAACCCATGACTCTTGATACTTTTCTGAAAGTGAATCCACCTAAGTTCAAAGGTACACTCGTTGTGACTAATGCCGACAACTGGTTCTGAGGTATCGAGCAATTACTGCGAGCACAACATATTCCGGAGGGCCAACATGTGGAGTTTGCTACTTATATGCTCGAGGGAGAGGCTGAGTACTGGTGGCAAGGGATACAACGACTGCTGCAATAGAATGAAGGTGACATTCCTTGGGATACATTTAGAGACGAATTTTATAAGAAGTATTTTCCGAGAGCAGCATGTGATGCTAAGGAGATGGAGCTTATGCAACTGAAGCAAGGGGTTATGACTATTGCTGAATAAGCTCGTAAGTTTGATGACTTGTGCCGTTTCTCCAAGATTTGTCAAGGGAACCCAGCAGACTTTGAGGAATGAAAGTTGATGACAAGTCATCTTAGGCTAGTTTCACAAGCCTTTTTCATTCATTTTTACTTAGTTTTCATGCATTTCTTAGGCAATAAGTAAGTAATTGGATTGGAATTTCATGCATCCCCTAATTCAATTAAACATGGTTATTCATGAGCTTCTTCATAAGATTTTATGCAAATTTTACTGGATGATATGAATGATGCAAAAACCTTATTATTACAGCAAACTTTAATGCAATTGTTTGATTGATATTTGGTGGAAAAGATGCAAGGGAAAGGCAGAGCTTTGATGTATTATTATTTTACTTTGACAGGAGAAAAGAGCACTACGCTCATGTGAAGAGCGCTACGTTACCCTGAAGCACACCCCTTGGCACAACGCTCTCTTTCAAAGAATGCTACGTTCTTCAGTGACGTGTACGTGTATGTGACGCGTACGCGTGGAACAGCATTTTTCGAAAGACCACGCGTACGCGTGCATGATGCGTACGCGTGGGATGGATCAACGTTCTTCAGCCAAAGAGCGCTATGTTCTCCACCAACGAGCGCCTGTGACACTTTAAAAATTTGAATTGAAAACTTGCCACCGACACTTACGCGTGCCTGACGCGTACGCGTGGAAGGGCCTTTTAGAGGAATCATGCGAACGCGTGTACCAAGCAGCAGCGTGGAAGTGGTTTTTTGAAGCCCACGTGTACGCGTGGCTGACGCGTACACGTGGGAGAGCGTTCTTTGCAAGAGCGCTACGCTCAAATAGGGAGCGCTATGAAGACGACGCGTATGCGTAGGAGACGTGTATGCGTGACAAGGTCTACAGAGAGAAACAACGTTAACGCGCACACGTAGGTGACGCATATGCGTCGCTAGTGCCAAAATGAAGAACGACACGCACGCGTGGAAGATGCGTATGCGTCGATGCCTGAGCGCTCCGTTTTCCTGAAAGCGCTACGTTCTCCTGGAGCAGGATCCGGGTACCAACAGAAAAGCCCAATTTTGAAGAGTTTCCAAGTACACTTGAAGAAGCAAGTACACTACTATAAATAGAGGATAACTTGGAATATTTAGGAGGCTTCTGGATCTTCTTTTTGAGTTTATTTTTATTTTTAGATCTCTTTAGTACTTTTGCATTTTTTACTTTCTGCTGAGACTCTACTTTCTGTTTACAGTTTTATTTTCCAGTTTTGAATTCTACTTTTTCAATTTCAATTTTGTTTACAATTTCATTCTCTTTTACTCTTCTATGGTTAGTTTAACTTCCAATTTTAGAATTCTATTTGCACTGAGAGCTATGAGTCACTAAACCCCATTTTCACTAGGGGAGGAGCTCTATTGATTTTCAAATGAGTTAATACTTTTTCTCTTCCTCTCAATTCAAGTTGATTTATCTAAGAGGAAACTCCTGTTCTTGACAGATTCAATTACTATCGAGAGAGGGATTGAATCTCTTTGAATTGTGTGATAAACTTGAGAAAGGAGTTATAGAATTCAGTTTGGGGTTTATCCTCTCATAATTCTCTCGATTGATATATTCTGGGTTAGTATGTGAGATGTAACCACCCTGAATTGAAATCCTAAGAGTTGTATGGTTTTTGGATTAGAAATTGAGCTTCATCTCTTCTCAAGACCAATTAGATCACGAGAGTGGCAATTGATTGTGTTGAGAGAAATTGAATCACCAAGAGATTGGGACTTAATTATTTACGATCTGCCATAAATCTCTTCACATGATTGAAAAGGAATTGATTACCATTAATTCATGAGAAATCAACATCTCTGATCCCTAGTGATCTCACTCATCATTAATCTTTACTTCTGTTCTTTAGAATTTTTCTTTACCCAATACCCGATCTCTTGTTTACATTCCTGCAATTTATAATTTCTGCTATTTACATTTGAGCTTTTATTTCCTTTCAATTTGAGCTTCTGATATTTACATTTCATCTTTTAATTTCTTGCAATTTAAGATTCCAGTCATTTACTTTTCTTGCAATTTAAGATTCAGCCCATTTACAATTTCTTGCAATTTATTTTTCATGCAATTTAAATCTCTTGTCATTTAAGTTTCAAGCAATTTACATTCAGCACTTTAGATTTCCTGCAATTTGCTTTCTGTTGATAAAATCTCACTCAAATCATCACTTGTTAGCTTAACTAGACATATCACCTCACAAAAGTTGCTTGATCCATCAATCCTCGTGGGATCGACCTCACTCTTAATGAGTTTTATTACTTGATGCGACCCGGTATACTTGCCAGTAGTTTATACGTGTGAAATCTAATTTTTGCGTATCAAAAGTGTCTGAAGTTTGAAGGAGGACTCCGAGAAGAACAGATGAATTCTGTTGTTCCACTAGAAATAAGAAATTTTGCTAAACTGGTGAATAAAAGTAAACTAGTAGAAGAATGTTCAAAGAAGGTGGCAATAGCTCGAGCAAATCGTAGGGAGGTCTCATGAAGAGACTTTATTCAGAATTTAGCCCCTCAAGGTTGCAACTTTAAAGCCAATGGTCAGTTTCAGTGCCAAAATGGGAATCAATGGAATGGTGACTTTCTTGCTCGTAACAACCATAACTATAATCTGGGACAGGAACGAATAGGTCAACCTCAGCAAACTCAGGGTATTTTGGTATGCTCACGGTGTGGGAAATATCATGGCAACAGACCATGTCAGTTTGGGACAAACCATTGTTATGCTTGCGGAGAACCTGGACACATAGCTAGGATTTGCCCAAGAAGGTTTGTTCGGGATCCGGCTAGACCACAGCAACAAGGAAGGGTGTTTACCGTGACTGCTGGCAACAACAATGCATCAAGTCCTTCCACTCGAGGTGAGTACCACACTATAATTTGGTTTATGATAGGTATTACTACAACTTCTTATGCGCATGTTAAATTTTGAGGGCAAAATTTTCTTTAAGGAGGGTAGAATGTAACAACCTAGTTTCGGGTACACGAGATCTTTTCTGAAGATGCGAAGTTTTCCGGAAGATCAGTAAAGGGAACATCTTTGATATATCATCAAGCACCTCAATCTATATCATCATTATGTCATCAATAAGCAATAACCTCTTTTGAGATAAGTTTGACGACACAGTCGCAAAGAACCTAGTTTTTGAGCCTTCTCGGTTAGGAGTTCTTTATTTTGGCTTTTGTAATTAGTCTCAGTTTGACGAACCAGACTCGATTCCTGAGAGAAGAGAAATAGTAATATAATATTATTATATTAATATTAGAGATGCTTGAATAATATTATAATATTATTTGATCTGTTTTAGTTAAAAATAGGAGATTGGTTTAACCGGGTTCATAGTCTACTGGTGCAGATTAACACCAGCACTTTCTGATGACTTTAGCAATGCTAATGCCTCATCATATATCTTATATTCTCATGTTAATCATGTTACTAGTTTCATTTATACTAGTAGCTCAGATATTAATCTCTAGAAGTGTTGTTAAGTGTATGTTCTAATAATCTAGTTTTAGTAATTATACACCTCAGATATTTTTCAACCACCTCCCAAACTAGCCAATCATCATCAAGAAGGACTTTTCTCACCCCCCCCCAAGACCTCCAAGGCTGCCTCATTTGCTCATTGTGGCCGAAGATCATCAAGAGAAAAAGGAGAGAAAGTTCTTGGTTCATAAATCTTTAAAGCATGATTTCTTCTGAACTAAAAGTTAAATCAAAACTCTGATTACACCAAAATGATCCTCTCTTCTTCCTCTACATAACCATGTAACTTTTCATGGATGGAATTCAGGTGAGATGGCTGCCTCCCTCCTTTTTCAATTCAGTTTTCTAGCAAACATGCTTAAACATGTATTTTCTTGATGTTCTTCCTTAGGAATCATTCTTAACTTGACTTGAGGGCTAACAAACCTCAAATTCCAGCAAGGTTAAGGAGAGGAATCTCATCCTAACACTCATATGAAGTTTCGGTCAGTTGAAAATTTGTGTGTTTATAGTTGTTCTTGATGTGATTTAGGAGGAAAAAAGTGCTTAAAGAACACTTGAAGCATAACCGAAATTAGGAGCAACAAATCAAGGTAGGATTTGGTGAAATTAATCTTGATTAATTGTGTTTGAGTTGGATGATTGTTGTATACTTTGGTTATGCTTGAAATTGATTGCTTATATGAGCTATTCTTGGTGAAAGTTTGTTAAAATTTTGATAAAAATTTGATGATATTCAAGCTATGAAACATATTCTTGAGTGAAGCTGGAAAAATAAACCCTAGGACTTAAATTGGGGTTGATTTAGTTTTGAAATAAAGTGAAAAAGATGGGGTTTTAGTGGCTACTAATTTATTATGAATTTTGGCAAAAATCGGTTACTGAAAAGATTGAAAAACAGGTGAAAATAAAGAAAGAATCTGAAGAATTTACGAAGAACACTTTAAGTATGGTGAAGAACAATGAAGAACAGGCTTTAGATCTTAAAAAGGGCAAGGAAGTAAATATTTTGGTGTTTGGGGGGTTATTTTGTAATTTTCAAAAGTTAGGGTGGTTAAAGTAAAAATATTAAAAGTTACGGGTGGTAAAAAGTCAATTTGTAAAGTAAAAGTTAAAACGAATTAAAATTTTGAAAATTTAATAATAAAATAATAAATAATAATAAAATATTAAATAATATTATTTAATTAAAAATAATATTTTATTAAAAATAATAAAATAATGCGGAAAAACTAGTTTTTCGTAAAAGTTTTAGAAAGACAATTTTAAACTTAGAATCTCATAATTACCTTCATAAAATACTTAGGGAGTGGTAATAACATATTAGTGAGGCAAAGATAAAGGAAAGATAAAAAGTTGAAGATAAAAATCGAAGAAAAGAGTAATCAGAGCAGAGTAAAGAGATAACGAGAAACCAGAGTAGAACAAAGGGACAAAGAGAAAAGAGTAATCAGAGCAGAGTAAAGAGACAAAGAGAAAAGAGTAGTATAACAAAGAGAATAGAGGAAAAGAGTATAAAAATAAAGAGTTAAGCCTTGTGGCATGATATTCTTTTGTATGTTTATCTGCTGCTTTTCCGTTAGCCCTAGAGGTCCTGTAGGCCAAAGTTCACCTACAGTGAGTTGTTATTCCTGTAGGTCGAAGTTCACCTGCAGTGAATATCAACTGTGTATCTCAGGGTATTGCTCCTGTAGGCCGAAGTTCACCTATAGAGAGTTGTTATTCCTTTAAGCCGAAGTTCACTTAAAGGGGCGCCATTTTTGTAAGCCGAAGTTCACTTACAAAGATGCCATTTCTGTAGGCCAAAGTTCACCTACAGAAAGTTGTTGTGTTGTGTTTAGACTATTCCTGTAAGCCAAAGTTCACTTACAGGAGTGCTATTTCTGTAGGCCGAAGTTCACCTACAGAGATAAAGCCATATCTAGGACTAGTTCCTAGGTAATGTCAGGATGCAGGGTGTAAACCGACACGTGAGCTCATGGCCTGCATAGGACAGACATGCATCATACTTGGTTGTGCATTTCTTCTGTTATGATTATTGTATGAATATATGCTTTCTTTTTTTGTATCCTATTCTTTGTGTCTGTGTTTTATTTTCTTGTTTTCTTCTATATGTGCTCTGCTTTCTGTTTTTTCTATTTTCTCTATTTGTCTATTTTTTCTATCTACTTCTTCTCTGTATTCAGCTATTCGTCTGCTAAATAGCACAAAATTAATGAACTTAACTAATAACCCTGGTCCTACTAAGAACACCCCAGTTCTTACCCCCTTCTCTCCCTTTCCCCTTCAGATGGAAGCAGGAGTACCCTTCCGTAATCTATTGATGACTGTTTCGCAAAGAGGATTCCGCTCTAGGTAGTCTTTTGAGTTTAGGGTGAATCTCGTTCTCTGTTTATATGTATATACTGTGAGACCAGCCAACGTCTGCACCCCGTTCGTATGCAAATTTTAATCTAAATCCTGTATACGAGACTCCTGTTATGTGGCTACATGATGAAGTACCAGTGAGACGTCATATGACAACGTATGATCGTCCAGAGGAGTAGTAAATGATGTTCCACCTTTTGATGACGTTCCACCTGACTCGATTTTTGAAGACCTAGAACGTAATTTCCCTCACTTTAGTAGTTTAGAGGGACTAGGTGAGTATAGAGTCAAGGCTAGTCTAGGCGCCAGCTTAGGGATCTCTTGAATAGGTCAGGGCATGGGATGTTGTTTGTATATATATGTATATAGTTATTATCTAGCTATATCTAGGGGTGTTCTAACTAAAGATCTTTACTCTAATAAAGGCTGGATAACTGAATATTGTTAACTGTTTGAGATGTATATAAGTGTGGTTGTTTATAACTGTTGTATTTGTTATTATTTGCGTATTGATTGTGAATGATTCCGTTTATTAGTCCAAATATTTTCAAAAAAAAAAAGTACCTCACAAAATAACTACGTTTTAACAACGAATCTGGCTCATATACTAAATAATAGATAATAATTAGGAAGACAAGTTGGTAGCACTCAGTTTTCGGTATGATCTAGACATACTGAAAATTGGGTTGTTGCACTTTTCTCTAGAATTTAGGGTTCTTTGGTCAATTTCTCTTTAGTTTTAGTAATTGATCTTGTTCTAGGATAGTGTCCTTTATACCTTCCTTGTTCAATTGAGTTAATTCTCTTAGTTTTATTTGTTAGTTTCTTTATTTTGTCAATTTTGGATTATGCACTCTATTGTCAATCTCAATTTTCTTTAATGTAATTTAGTATTTTCATATTTATTGATGTTTTCTTGAGTTATTATTATTGTTTTCTTACAATTGGTAGCTTTAGATTTTAATAATTCTTGCAATTTAATATACTTTTCTTTTATGCATGCTAAGTGTTTGATAAAATACCTCTTCTAGTTTTAGTGTAGTTTTTTACACTCTTGGCTTGGGATTGGAGACTTAGGTGACATTGAGTCATTGATATCCAATATTGATTGGTAATTTAGAGTTGTTAGTTGATTTGATTTCCACTAACGCTAGTCTTTCACTAAGTTAATTAGTGAGTTGGCTAGGATTTGTAGATTGAATTCAATTACGCCTATTTGACTTATCCTCGATGTAGGGTTGACTTATCATAATTGTCATGTTTGTGGTCAATGATTAGAATAAAAAACCTTGAATCTCAATCCTTTCCAAGATGTCTTTTAGCATTTTGATTTCTTTAGTTGTTTGATTTACTTTCTTACTATTTAAATTTTTGTCAATTGCTATCTCACTCCCGATATTCTCATACACAACTAGAAAATGGCTTAATACAGACAGATTTACAGACAGATTTGGTCTATATTATAGACGAATTTTTGGTTACCGATGAAATTACCGACGGATTTTGTCCCTCTGTAAAAGCCTCGTCGGAAATTATTTACCGACGGATTTTTTTCGTCGAAAAATTACCGACGGATTTTTACCAGTTACCGACGGATTTTCTCTCTGTAAATTCTCCATCCATTTCCCTAAGACGACGAACTTTTCGACGAATTTTCCGTCGGTAATTACAGACGGAAATCCGTCTGTAATTACAGACGGATTTTCTGACGAATTTTTTGTCTGTAATTACAGACAGATTTTTCTACAGATTTTTTGTCTATAATTTGAACCTTGGAAAATCATCTCACACTATGATTACAGACAGAAAATTCGTCTGTAAATCCATCGGTAAAGTAAAATAGAAATTTTTTTTAATTTTTTCATTGCAAAATAAATACTTTAGGTTTATTTTTTAAATTTCCTCCATCAAATACACTGTAAATTGAAAAAAAGAAGCCAAAAATCATATAGATAAACATAATATTTATTACATGATACCTATAAATTTGGATGTTATTTTTCAACATCATTGGCCAATATCTCACTATCTCAATAAAAAGATACCCAAAAAATTAAACCATTGACAGAACTATAACTATTTACATTACTTATTAACACTACTAGTTCCTTCATTTTCAACAATTTAAACAAACAAGATTTTATATTGATCCTATTCCTTTTAGATTGCATGATGGTGACTTACTCAGAGCCATTGACAAATACACCTCCTGGATCTCCTTGTGGTTGTGTGTGGCCACTTCAAGGTAAACTCCACATCAGCATTGCAATATACAAGTTCTTCCCTTTAGTTTTCAAGCTAGCTGAGGAAATTGCAGCCAGTCTTTTGTTGAGTTGCAACCAGGTTCACATTGTTGGAGCTAATGCAGCAAATCATCAACTAGAGAAAACCATTGTTCTCTTAAATTTGGTGCCTCAAGGAGTTAAGTTTGATGATACAACAACATTCTTGATATACAAGAAATTCTGGCACAAAGAAATTCTCACTAATGCTTCCCTTTTTGGCACAAGAAATTCTGGCACAAAGAAAATCTAATGGCTTATTCAACCAGAAAAAGAATATATTTCAAGGTACCTAATTACTTTCATGGCTTATAAGGCAACTCGTGAAATCTTAAAAACCAGATCCTTGTGACATTGATTAATGGAAATATTGAGATAATATTCTATATATTCTATTTATTTTAATCAGCAAAGGGAAAAAAACACAGTTTGTATTGACACAGCTCTCTTCTTTATTTATAGAGTTTGCTGATATAGAAGCTGTCACAAAGCAGAGTTTCAAAAATTCTTCCTTCTAAATGGTCTTCACACACACATCACAACTATACTAATATTTGGCAACTGAATTTGCCTTTCAATTGAAGGGTGCAATATAGATTTACCTCAACAAGGACCTTTGCCTTCTTTGATTTAAGATCAACAGAATCCTTTTAAGAAGGTATATGAACATCAGTAATAAATATTGTTAGGCTATAAGAAAGAAATATTTATGTATAAACAACAGCAATTATAAACCATGACCATTTATTTCTACAGTTCCCTTTTGCAAGTAACAGAGCAAAATGACTAACCTGTCAGTTACAACAAGCTTTCTTCTCATTCTACAATGTGTTCTGTTAAAATCATAGAAGTCAGAACAAAGTCAAGATATTGATAACCTACACCTGAATCCACTTAAGAGAATCCACTTAAGACTATGTAACTTTATTGATAACCTCAAAACGCCTATATTGTAACTTTATCATGGTGTTTGAACTTTTCTTCTTGCTTCTATGCTCATTGATCAGCCCTTGGAACAGAGCATCCATCTTCTCACCAATCATTTGGAGTTTTCTATTATCACCACTGAAATCGAACCACCGAACCACATTAAGTTCTTGAGAAATATATACATCCATGAGCCAAAAGACAAACAGAAGCACCTGGTTTGTTTGTCGTCATCAAAATTAAAATCAAATTAAAACATATTAATGAAATGAAGACTAAATTGGGTTGTCTACTTGGCTAATTACTTGACCATGACTTCCAAATTTCAAATTAATTTGCTAATACTAAACTATTATATTCACAATAAGCACCGTTGTAAAGTTCTCCTGACCTTGATAATTTATCTTGCTTTGATTCAAAGTTTAAGCGAGTTTCTACCAATTTAAATCAATCAGTCTCAGCACAACTAACTAAGTTCACATGTTGGACAAGAGAGGCATTACCTGTAGGTAGTTACAAAGTAATGAAGAAAAAGCACAATCTGGAGCCGAGCTTAGGACAAAGTAATGTAGAAACTTAACAGTAATTTTAAGTGCAACAATTACAATATGAGGCAGCACAAACAATAGTAGATGGAATCATGAGAAAGGGCACCAACATAGCAACCTCAGGTGCTACACAGGCTAAATAAGGATCTTCATTTGACTAATAAATGACAATCCTATTTAAATAATGAGATCACAAAGGAAAAAAAAACCGAAAATAAAGCATTTTCAAATCACCTGACAGAAAGAACAGTTAGACGTACAGAGAATCAAGCATGCATAGGAAGTTCTCTGTGTAAGAAAGTTGATTAGATGGAAGCAAAGTTGGCCATCCTGCCATTCTGAGATAAATTGCTGCATCAATTGTTGTTATCTGCATTGAGAAAGGGAAAATGATAGATAAATTCCAAATAATAAGTATAGAATTACATGAATGCTACACAAGAACTTCGGAGGAAAAAATATATATATTCCAAATTTAGTTCTCAATTCAGGATCAATAAATTGCAGGTGATTCATTAGTAAGACATATGGAATAGAAGAATTGCAGCTAACAGAGCTCTAAGCATATCACTAAGTTCAACCTTTGTAAAGCATAATCCATAATCGTATTCTCTTAGAAGGATCACTATCACACTACAGCAAGAAGCAGCAGCAAAAGAAAAAAGATAGTGCAGTGAAAGGAAACACCAAAAATTGAAAAACCTAATTACTAAAATCAAACTAATTACTCAAATCAGAAAAAAACAAATCTAACTAAACCTAATCTAATCAAAACCTAAAAATCCACTCATCAGAAAACAATGCTAACTAAACTAATTACTAAAATCAAACTAACTAAACAAAATTAATTGAACTCAACAGAAATTAAAAGAATTTTAAAACCAAAACCTGGAAGCATTGACTGGAGGAGATGATGGCTGTGACACTGAGAAGATATGCGAGCCAGAACTGAGTGGGGATAAAAGGAGAGAGAGAGAGGCGCGGCGGTGGTGGGGACAGACGCTGCTACAGGTGGCGCCGGCGTGCTGGAGCTCACCTGAGACGAAGAGAACAGGAGCTTGAGCTTGATTTGTTCTGCGAACTAGAAAGAACGAGAGAGACAGGGGCTATGTTCTACTGGTTCAGTGTTTAAAAGAGAGGAGAAGACGGAGAAGGTAGTTGCGGCGGTTAAGGTGGCCGGCGGTGGTACTGTGGGTGAGGAAAGGAGAAGAAGAAGTAGCGCGTTGATAGAGAAGAAGGGTGAGGAATGCTGTGGGCTGGGTTTATCTCATTTGATTTGTGTGGTGTGAATGGAGCTCGGGTAATGGTAAGTTTAGATTATTATTTTCGACGAAAAATTTTAAATTATAGATGAAAAATCTGTCTGTAATAATTTCATAAAAAGTAACGTTTTTGTCTAATTAATTACAGACGGATTTTCCGTCTGTAATCATTTCTCACGAAAAAAATTAATTTTTCTGACAGAATTATCGACGGATTCTCTTTTCCGTCTGTAATTTATGCTAATTCATTTTTTTGTTTTCCGACAAAAAATCCCTCTAAAATTCTGTCTGTATTTCCGTGGGATAAAATCCGTCGGAAATATCCGTCTATAATAACTAGTTTTCTAGTAGTGTATAGTCGATGACATGCATACATCACTAAAACTCCTTTGAGAGATGACCCGAGATCTAATACTCTCGGTTTTTATTGGTTTGTGTTGTGACAAATAAATTAAACTTTGATACGGGTCATTTGTTAGTTTGGAACTATACTTGTAACGAAGTGATTCTTTCTATTTAGAAAAATTCTGAACCAACGCTTGGCTCACATCAAGATTTCCAAATTCCTTTCTCCTTAAATCTTGCTAGTAGGTGTTCAATTGAGGAGTGATAGAACATATATGCTAGAGTATCCTGAGTTTGCTGTAAAGTTTCCAGACTTGTGATGAACCCAGGTAACTCTATCTTCTTTTTTCTCCAACTCTGTTTGGCAAATTATGTCAGCTATGTCTTGGTTAAACATGCTTCTAATTTATTGTTGGTGTCAATTTCCAGATTCATCTAGTAACTGTCTAACCCAAAGGATGTGTTGGGCTCTATTGTCCACCCGGAGGAGCATGAAAGGTGCCGCTGAACCAAACCAGGGATCATCACAAAGCTTCACTGAGCCTCTCCTTGCCACTCTCCACTTCATTCCTTTTTTTCTAAGACTTTTCTTCCCTGCAGCAGACTTTGTCAAGCCCAAGATGGACGCACTCCAGTCTGAACATTCATGAATGAGGTAAGGAGAAAGTATTTATTTTTAAGGATTTTGTAGGATAGAGAATGTTGTTTGATTAGAAGTCTCCAATCTTGTTTAGCTAGCATTGACAAATTGAAAGCTTTAAGATCTTTGAAACCCATGCCACCAAACTTTTTCTCTTTGCTCATCGTATCCCAATATCATTATTCACCTTACTTGTTTCTAACAAAAAGTGTGTATCAATATACTAGTGTTATCATTCACATGCAAAAAGTTAAACTAATAATAATAAAGGTTGATATATAGTAAAAGTAAAATATATATTTTATTTTATTAAGATATAAGTTTAGAACAATTCTCCTGCAAGTTATAAGTCTCATATATTACAAATGAAATTTTCATTTTAAATAAAGAATGATCATTTTTAGTCTCATCCACTTAACTGTCACGTGTGCGAGTTTGCGTGCCAACTCAGCATTCTCTGCTAGTGAGTTACGTCAGAAAATAGACGGGAGACTGTTATATTTGACAGAAAAAATATTGAAAATTAATCTGTATATTAATTTTTTTTTTTACTAAAATATCCACTTTTAAAATTTTTAGAGACTAATTTGAATAATTACTACGTCAAAAAATAGATTGGAGATTAATTTGTTTGTTAGCGTAAAACTGTGGAGATGTTTTTGTAAATTAATTTTTTTTAAGATTAAAATATCCACTTTAAAAATTTTTGGGGATTGATTTGGGTAATTACTCTTTATTTTTTTCATTTTCAAAGATTAATGTACCATAAATTTTTGAAAATAATAATTAAAGACCATATATTATTTAATCATTAAAGCTAATAAGTAGTGTCTCTTAAATATAAAAAATCTTAAAAATTAGCGTGGACTATTTGTACAATGTGTACAATGGGTTATTGAGTTACAAAATGAACATCTCTCATACTATCTAGAATAACCATCCAAGTATTAGGGATAATAAACATCTTCCCAAAAGATTAAATTGATTTTGGGGTTCACCAAGAATCGAATTCTTGACCTTTCGAACCTAGCACTCTAATACCATATCATGATACCACTCATCCCAAAAACTTCAACTGATAGAAAAATGTAACACTAATGGTTATATCTCTAATATTCCATAAACCTCCATTATTGTACACATTGTACAAATATTTCATTGGCTCCTCATACTTTCT
Source organism: Arachis ipaensis (assembly GCF_059453495.1). Lineage (NCBI taxonomy): Eukaryota > Viridiplantae > Streptophyta > Magnoliopsida > Fabales > Fabaceae > Arachis > Arachis ipaensis. Next base: position 109,066,870 of record NC_142439.1, on the reverse strand, counting down.
CATTTCAAAAATTATACGAATATTGTTAGTTAGGAGGCATAAGCAGATCAGATCGATCGGATGAATCCGAATATTTAACCAATCTGATACAACTGGTTCGGTTTATTTTAGGTAATCAAGTCAAACGGGTAAAATTTGATTAGAACAGATGAACAATTGGTTCATGTATTGGACTTGACTATCAAAATCCATTACCTACCCGAACCAATGACCCTCTTCTATTTTTCTTAATTTTTATGTTATATTATATGGTATGTATGACTAAGTATACCGAGCTCATTCTCAGAGTTTAAATCTAACCCTAATAATAAGAGACACACATGACATTAGTGTCTAACTCTATGAATACAGAGTAATCATTATACTTTATCTCTCTTTTGGGCACCGCATCACTCAGAAACTCACCAAAGGCAAATCCTACCTCTTCTGCTATTTATTATAAAAATCTTAAACTGTAAAAATCTTAAACTCGCACCAACTTGTTATATCAACCATTTAAACATATAACCTCAAATCCTCAATCAAAATTTTTATTTGTGTTCGATCACACATCCTAGAAAATGTATCACATGTATGTATGTGTCGATTTCATTCTAAATAAAGAAACCATTGCAATTATGACAAAAACAACCATGTCCTTTGGAAATTATTTCTAGCTAGCTACGAGCCATTGTAATTGTAGTGATGTACCCTTAAAATTATTCCTTGATAATTCGTACATGTTTATAAATAAAATTCTATGACAGGTTTATTTATTTCGATTCATTTCTATTAACTCCAACACCAACGCATAAATTTGTGTCATCTCCTATAATTTAGTTCCACTCCGTACTACATCTTCAATATTCAATATTCAAATTTGTTGCCTAAAAGAGCATAACATTTTATAGGCATAACAATCATGGGTGCTAAGAAAACCTCCAATGATGAGAGTATATTCAGTCATAGCCGCATTACAAAATTTTCCGTTGTAATCTATGCCTTGATATTTGTTGTTATTATCCTTTTCAATTCTGATCGAAATATCAGTTCGTCGTCTTCTTCATCAAATTCAACTGATAGTTCCACAAACCAAAATCAAACTTCTAAGTCTAGTGATGAAACAAATGAGACATTGTCATCAAATTCTGCAAAGGGTAATAATGGTGTAAATTCTCATAGTTCCAACATGGAGCCAAATACGCAAGGAGAGGTAGATTATGAAGAAAATGAAGATCTTATGATTCCATTGCCTCAAATGACAAAGCCACAAAGAATTGCATGGTTTAGGTCACAGCTTCCTAAGCTTCAAATGCTAAAATCAAGAAATGACTCTTCATTCCATGCAAGAGTCTCTAATTTCTTCACCCAAAATTGCTCAACGCTCTTTTACGCCATATGGCTTTCGCCGGCGAAATTCTTCGGCCAGAGGGAGTTCATGACTATGGACACCCTTCTTAAAGTCCACCCTCAAGGTTGCTTGCTGATCCTATCAAGCTCAATGGATTCGGTACTCGGGTATCGGATCCTGAAGCCCTTGATAGATCGCGGGCTTAAAGTGCTCGCGATTGCACCTGATTTGCCGGTTCTGGTCTTGAACACCCCTGCCGAATCTTGGCTCGAAGAGCTAAAGAGCGGCAACAAGGACCCTGGAACCGTCCCGTTGTTCAATAACCTCTCCAACTTGATTCGCCTCGCCGTACTTTACAAGTACGGCGGCGTTTACTTGGACATAGATTTGATTTTCTTGAAGGACTTATCATCACTGAGTAATGCAATTGGAGCACAAAATATGGACCCTGTGACAAAAAAATGGTTGAGGTTGAACAACGCAGTTATGGTATTTGACAAGAAACACCCTATTCTTTTGGACTTCATTGAGGAATTTGCACAAACATTTGATGGGAATAGATGGGGGCATAATGGTCCATACATGGTTTCAAGAGTTGTGGGGAGAGTTGGAAACACACCAGGGTATGACATTACTATTTTGCCCCCAAAGGCGTTTTATCCTGTGGATTGGAACAAGATTCCGGAGTATTACAAGAAGCCTGAAGATGAAAATGGGTCAATTTGGGTGGAGAATAAGGTGAGGGAATTAATGTATGGAGTGGGTACATACACACTTCATTTGTGGAACAAGAGGACTAGAAAGCTGGATATTGAAGATGGAAGTGTTATGGCGAGATTGTTCACTGATCACTGCGTTGTTTGCTATGGTGTCACCAGGAATTAAAGAGAGTTCAATATTTTTAGAAGATTTTTATTACTAAATAAAAAAAAAATACATTGTTTCTTGAATTTCTTGATTCATTCTCTATTGCATTAATTTGATATAAAAAGGTTCTTGTATCATCTTTAAAGCATATGTAAATTGTAATGTGTGCTTTAAAAATAATTACTCATTTTCTAATTTTCTGTATAATTATTTATAATTATAAATTTAAATATGTAGTTGTAAACACTCCATGAATATACAAAAGTTTTCCAATGTGATCTCTTATATTGTACCTTTGATAGATGGATGTTTCTCTCTCTGTGTCAATTCATTGTGATTTAATTTGTAGAATATACTCAATTCCAATAACCCTATATTCTATAGCCGCACAGTTCTCAAGAATTGTGTGTGGCAGTGTTGTCAAGATTGATTTTTAGAAATATGAAGATGGAAGTAATTGAAATCTATGACAGAGAATGGGAAAGGATATATGGTGGGCTTCCAAGAGATCTCAAATTTATATATTGAGAAGAAAAACAAGATTCTTTTCTATTATGAAGTTGGACCTTTCTTCAATGGAGAAAGTATAATTTGGACCTTAAAGAATCGACCAATAAATGAAAATATCCAGAAATATAAAGAGCGGCCTACAAATAATAAATTGTATTATTATAACAATTGAGGCAAATATAAATATAGGTTAATCTTATAGTCATACTAATATTATCCTTCTTGCAACCTTTCGCTTTTATACTTTTTTTTTGTCTATTATTATTATTGTTATTATTATTATTATTATCGTCTTAATTTACCAATATTACGATAATAATAATATTATTAGATTATAGGTCTAGCAAAAATAATCCTAAAAATTCAAAATCAAAAACTGTAATTCTAAATCTTAATTCGAAGACGTATATTTAATTTTTTTAATAAATATTTATTAATTTAATTATAACATAATTTTTTTTTTTGTTGTTATATTGTTGTTATATATCTATCTATTTAGTTAATATATTAATTTTCTTTTACAATTAGTATTTTGTTTTGAAATAAAATTAATTAATAATTTATTATTCACTATTACTTATTTTTATTTAATAATCATATTATTATATTTATATATATATTTTAATTTTTTAGCTTTATTATCTCGAGTGTTGTGAACTCTAAATATATACATATAAGTGCATTTAGAATTTCTTTTAAGGTGTTTTATGTCAAATACATAATATTCAACTTCTTACTTATTTATCTTTTATCTTTTGTATCTAAGATGTATAATAGTAGTTTAAAAAGTACATGTTACTCATTTTAATAAATAAAATATTTAAATAATTCAAAATAAAAAAATCTATATTTTTGTTGTCAAACTAATAATATAATATAAATATAAATATCAATTTTAAATTTTAATTTTAATTACAACTAGCAAATGATATATGATATATTTTCGTTGTCAAACTATTACTAATAATTAATAATAGTAGTATATAAGAAAATTAAATAGAGTGGCTAAATTTTTTTATATAGAATAAATTGGTATGTAATGCACAGTTATTAAAAAAGTTGGTATTTTTTTTAATATGGAGTTAATTTTTTTAAAATTGTTATTAAACAAATTGGAGGGTCAAATTTGTTAAGGAGTGAAAAAAAACTAAAAAATTAATTTAGATGAGATACACAAATTTAATAGTCGGATTTATGCATTACAAATTTTTAAAAATTCAGATACATAAATCTGAATGTTAAATTTGTGTATTATAAAAATTTAAAAAATTCAAGTACACAAATATATGAGAATTAGATTTGTATTTTAAACAATAAATCTGTTAGTTAAATTTATATTCTTTATATCTTAGTTATACACATCATACTTTAATAATATTATAAAATATTATTTTTTAATATTAAAATTTAAAAGTGAAATAAAATAGATGATAAAAAGAAAAAAATAAAGAAGAGAAAAGAAAAAGAAAAAGAATTTTAATTTTTTAATTACAATAAAAAGTATCATGTATTTTTGTTAAAAAATTAATAATATATAATAAAATATATAACAGATATTTTGTATTAATAAAAGCTCATTCAAACTCAATAAACCACTCACCATTGACTTCATACAACTGCAATCAAAATCGTGGTTTATTATAAATCAAAAAGAGAACATGGTTTATTTACTTTGTCAAATCAATACCGATTTGCTTTATTTACTAAAATTTTGGGATTGAAGTAGATATAATTATAATACTTATACGGCGTAAATGATAGCCACAAATTTAGAATATTTGTTCATAGATCTTAAAGGATTGGAAGATAAAGAAGGAATTGTCTAAGGTGGTGAAAGTATCTTCCAGTCCTTTAAGGTCTATGAACAAATATTCTAAATTTGTGGCTATCATTTGCGCCGTATAAGCTTTATAATTATATCTACTTCAACCCCAAAATTTTAGTAATAGTAAACCGGTATCGATTTGACAAAATAAATAAACCATGTTCTCTTTTTTATTTATAATAAACCACGATTTTAATTGCGGTTGTATGAAGTCAATGGTAAGTTGTTTATTGGGTTTGAATGGGCTTTTGTTAATACAAAATATATGTTATATATTTTATTATATATTATGAATTTTTTAACAAAAATACATGATACTTTTATTGTAATTAAAAAAATTAAAATTAAAAAAATTCTTTTTTTCTTTTTCTTTTTTTTATTTTTTTCTCTTTATCATCTACTTTATTTCACTTTTTAGTTTTAATATTAAAAAAATATTTTATAATATTATTAAAGTATGATGTGTATAACTAAGATATAAAGGATATAAATTTAACTAACAGATTTATTATTTAAAATACAAATCTAATTCTCATATATTTGTGTACTTGAATTTTTTAAATTTTTATAATACACAAATTTGACATTTAGATTTATGTATCTGAATTTTTAAAAATTTTTAATGCATGAATCTGACTATTAAATTTATGTATCTCATCTAAATCAATTTTTAAAAATTTTTTTTTCTTTCCTTAAAAAATTTGATCCTCTAATTTATTTAATAACAAATTTAAAAAAAATTAACTCCATATTAAAAAAAATACTAACTTTTTTAATAACTGTGCATTACACACTAATTTATTCTATATAAAAAAAATTAGTCATTCTATTTTTCTTATATATTATTATTAATTATTAGTTTGACAACCAAAGTATATCACATATTATTTGTTAATGGTAATTAAAATTAAAATTTAAAATTAATATTTATATTTATATTATATTATTAGTTTGACAACAAAAATATAATTTTTTTATTTTAAATTATTTAAATATTTTATTTATTAAAATGAGCAGCATGTACTTTTTAAACTACCATTATACATCTCAAATACAAAAAGTAAAAGATAAATAAGTACAGAAGTCGAATATTATGTATTCGACATAAAACACCTTAAAAAAATTCTAAATATACTTATATGTATATATTTAGAGTGCACAACACTTGAGATAAAGCCAAAAAATTAAAATATATATATAGGTATAATAATATGATTATTAAATAAAAATAAATAATAATGAATAACTAATTATTAATTAATTTTATTTCGAAACAAAATACTAATTGGAAGAAGAAAACTAATATATTAACTAAATTGATAGATATATAAAAATAAAAAAATAATTATGTTATAATTAAATTAATAAATATTTATTTAAAAAAATTAAATATATGTCTTCGAATTAAGACTTAGAATTACAGTTTTAATTTTGAAATTTTAGGATTATTTTTGTTAGGCCTATAATCTAATAATATTATTATTATCGTAATATTGGCAATTAAGACAATAATAATAATAATAATAATAATAGAAAAAGAACAGTATAAAAGTGAATTGTTGCAAGAAGGATAATATTAGTATGACTATAAGGTTAGAGAACTTTTTTCAGTGAAAAAAGTATAATTTGGACCTTAAAGAATCAAGCAATAAATGAAAATATCTAGAAATATAGAGAACAGTCTACAAATAATAGATTATATTATTGTAACAATTAGGACAAATGTAGATATAAACTAACCTTATAGTCATACTAATATTATCCTTCTTAAAATCTTTCGTTTTTATACTGTTTTTTTGGTCTATTATTATTATTATTATTATTATTATTATTATTATTATTATTATTATTATTATTATTAGTCTTAATTGCCAATATTACGATAATAATAATATTATTAGATTATAGGTCTAACAAAAATAACCCTAAAAATTCAAAACCAAAAACTGTAATTCTAAATCTTAATTCGAAGACGTATATTTAATTTTTTTAATAAATATTTATTAATTTAATTATAACATAATTATTTTTTATTGTTATATATCTATCTATTTAGTTAATATATTAGTTTTCTTCTTACAATTAGCTTAGTATTTTGTTTCGAAATAAAATTTGAGGAGTGTTAGGGAGCTAGTAATTTTTGTTTTTTGTAACCATCAATTGGCCATCAATAATATTTTTAATGGTGTGAGATTATATTTAATGATGGGAGATCACTCACTTTTCTTTTAATGGTTAAGTGCCGGCCACAAAACACAAAAGTTACTGGTCCTAAACTTTTTCATAAAATTAATTAATAATTTATTATTCATTATTACTTATTTTTATTTAATAACCATATATATATATATATATATATTTATTGGTTTTATCTCGAGTGTTGTACACTCTAAATATATACCTATAAGTGTATTTGAATTTTTTTTAAGGTGTTTTATTTCGGATACATAATATTCGACTTTTATACTTATTTATCTTTTACCTTTTGTATCTGAGATGTATAATGGTAGTTTAAAAAGTACATGTTGCTCATTTTAATAAATAAAATATTTAAATAATTCAAAATAAAAAAATCTATATTTTTGTTGTCAAACTAATAATATAATATAAATATAAATATTGATTTTAAATTTTAATTTTAATTACAACTAACAAATAATATGTGATATATTTTGGTTGTCAAACTAATAATTAATAATAGTATATAAGAAAAATAGAGTGACTAATTTTTTTATATAGAATAAATTGATGTGTAATGCACGGTTATTAAAAAAGTTGGTATTTTTTTTAATATGGATTTAACTTTTTTTAAATTGTTATTAAATAAATTGGAGGGTCAAATTTGTTAAGGAGAGAAAAAAAATCTAAAAAATTGATTTAGATGAGATACACAAATGTAATAGTTAGATTTATGCATTAAAAATTTTAAAAAATTCAGATACATAAATCTGAATGTTAAATTTGTGTATTATAAAAATTTAAAAAATTCAAGTACACAATTAGATTTGCATTTTAAATAATAAATCTATTAGTTAAATTTATATCCTTTATATTCTAGTTATACATATAGGGCTGGCAATTCATATTCTATCTGCGGGTATTCAATTTGGTTCAACCCGTTCTGGTAAGGTAGGCTACTCGACCCGCTGCGGGTAGGATAGGGTACGGTCCGGGTATTCTTGCAGATAGGATAGAATAGCCGTACCCTACCCTACTCTACCTGCACATCATATATGTAAGATCCAAAACCTTTGAAAAAGGGTTATCATTAGCTAATTTTAAATTCAGTGTTTCTGTAGCTTTAATTTCAGAAATTTCTTTATTAAAGAAAATTAAAGCAAATTTTGATTTATTGAATTTGAGATAAGTTATGATTATTATCCAATTTGATAATTATTGGATTATTTTCTATAATTATATTATAAAGTTGGTAGTTGTGAAATAATAAGGATTTTTATATGATTTGGATTAAATAATAAATATTTTATATATTAATACTGCTGTTTTGGAAAATAAAAAAATTAAGTATATTATTTCTAATTATTTGATTTGGATATTTTATTGAAAATAATTCGTGAAATTGGTGAACAAATAATATTTTCTATATGTAATTGGTGTTGGATTTCATTTGGGTTTCAATCAATATATTATTCCCATTTTATTTGAAATTACTAAAATGCCCCTAACCCTAATTTTCAAAAATGAACAAAACCCTAAAACCTTCATCCCAGCAGCCGAAACCCTACCATGTCTTCCCTTTCATCCACGGACAGCAGCACACACGGTTTCTTTTCCTCTTTCTCCATGAAAGAAAAGAAACAGAAGCAGAAAAACAGAGAGGAAAGGGAGACTGAGTCGCGGAAGAAGGGGGGAGGAGAGGAAGACTCGCGCCGGCGTGCTGGTCTCACCGTAGCCATCGCGCCGTCGTCTGACCGAGGAGGAGGAAGAGCGTCACTCCTCACTGCCTCGCCGCTGCTGAACTCGCGCACAGGGAGAGAGAGGATACGCGAAAGGGAGCCACCGTGGGGAAGCCATCGCCGCCTGCCACCGTCGCCGAGCGTGGGGCCTCCGCCGTTCTCCTCGTCGCCGACCAGCTCGTCGCGTCGCCGCCGTCGAACCCGTCCTTGGCCGCCGCCGTTGGAGCTGCGAACAGAGAAGAGGGAAAGGGATGGGTCGCGAGGAAGCAACGCTGCCCTTCCATCGCCGCTGCTGTCACGGTTGTGGAAGAAAGTGTCGCCGTCGCCGTGGGTGGTATCCACCATCTGAGCTGCTACCAGAGGGAGCCGCTGTTACTATGTGTACAGAGAAGAGCAGCGGCGCGTGAATCAAGGAGAGGAGATGCCTTTCTGCCTCTGCTCCTGGATTTTTGGAATCTGACAAAGAACTACTGCCGCTGTTGGAGTTGATGTTGCTCTGGCCTTGCCCTGGCTCCATTTTGAACCGTGAGAACCACTACTGTTGGGTAAGCCTTACCCTGTTTCCGATTCCCTCTTGTTCCATCAATTCGTTTCTACCTAGAAGCATTGTTGCTGACACTAGCTGTATTGAATAAAATGGTTATAGTAAGTGACATTGTCGCTGCCTTTACTGGAGATAGTTGCTGGCTCTGTTTGGAGATTTCTGTTGCAACTAGTATTCGTTTTGGGGACTGCTTCATCTGTCGCTGGAACTACTAACGGAACAGGCTGAGTCACGGTGGTTCTGGCTGCCAAGGGCGGTTCTGTAGCTATCGGAACCAATGCTGAGGCTTCTGTTCTTTGGTTCAGACAGTATTCTTTAGTTACAGTAAGTATCTTTGTATTGAAGCTTCCCCATTCATATCCCGTTATGTGTTTTAAGGCTTTCGCAATAATAATGTTTTCTAGGATTAAGTTATCAGAGCCACGTGTTGCGCGAAAGGGTTGTCCTTGCTACTGCGAAAGTGAACAAAGCTGTGATGTAAGCTGCTGGTAAATTCGGGTTGATTGAGAGTTCCGGTGATGCGTTTGGGTTATGGTTTTGCGTTTTGAGATAGGGGCGCTTTTCGAAAACTATATTTTATATGTTGGAATTATTACATATGGATACTGATGTGAGACAATGTATTTGGTGATTGTATCAGCCTTATGTATTGTTTGATTGTCTTTAATGATTATGAATGTTGTTTGGCTGGATTGTTGTGTGGTTTTGTGAAACGAAATGCTTTTGAATTTGATTCTTTTAAAGCTTTGAGATCGAGTCTAATCCATTGGAAATTGATTTGAGTTGAATGAATTTTCTTAAGAATGTGAAAAATAGAATACACTCTTGAATTCAGCCTGGCTTGCTTTAAATGATCTGGTTTTGATTAATGATTGTTACTGAACTGTTTCTTTGAAACTTTAGAAATGAGTTTATTTGGCTGATAATGATTTGATTTTTGAAACGGTTTTCTTGGAATATGGAATTGAGATGATCGTTGGATTTGGCTTGCCTTGAAATGATTTTGGATTTTGGGCTGTTGAAAAGGATTGTGGAGCGGTTTAGTTGGGACCCGAACCGGGTGGCAAAGTCCAAGTTTTAAGGGAGGTGTTGCCGAAATTTCTATAAAATCCGAGTCTTTATTGAAATGTTGTCTGGAAAATGATGAGTTAAAGACTTCTACTATTTTATTTGAATTATCAAGAAAAGGATAATTCATGATTTCGAAATGAGTTAGTGAAGAGGAAATTGTGATTTAGTCTTGCTTCTTAAGAAAGGCATTGTATCTCTTTTAGGAGAAAGTTATTTAGATGAAACTTGTGTTTTAAAGCTGTTTGAATGTGAGAAGGATTTATGCCTTTGAATTTGACTTGGGGGTTTCAATTAAAGAAGTTTCAATGACTTTGAAAGAATCTGAATGTCTATTGACAAGTTTCATTTTGAAATGTTTTGAGAAAGGTTTTAAGTACTCTTTGAATTCTGAATTTTTGCAAGACTAAAATAATTTGGAACAGTTGAAACACTTTAGAATTTATCATGGGGTTGAAGCTGGTTTTGCCTAAGTAAAGGAAACGGCTTTGAAAAAAGTAAATGATTACGTGACTCGATTTGGCTTAGATCCTATTTTATTACTCAAATCGGAAAGCCAAGGTTTTAATGACTTTAAATGAATTTGGTGAAATGAGTTATGCTATTCTCCCCTAAGGACTTGGGACTCTACCGAGGAACTTTTGTTACAAAAATCCCATTGTTGAATGGGTGATTTTGAATGTTTCAAAAGGAATCTTTAACTTTCCATGGTTTTGGAAGTTCTGGAAAGAGGAAGCCGAGAGTGGCTTGTTTTAAAAAGGGAATTTTCCTTGAGTAAAAGTGGCTTATGAGCCTGAGATAATTTGAGAAATGAGATCTTTAAAGCCAAGGCTGAAAAGAGTTGAAACTTGATTTCAAAGTGAAATGAATTGAGAAAAGTGATTTATGGCTTAAATGCCGATTTTATGAATTTGATGATGTTGAATGGTGGAAGTGTTGTTTTGTTGTGAGTCGGAATGGCTGTGTATGATATGAATATTGGCTGGTTCTGGATTGAACCGTGAGCCAGAATGGCTGTGTATGATATGAATATTGGCTGGTTCTGGATTGAACCGTGAGCCGAATGGCTGAGATGGATGTTGATCCATGGATGAGAATGAATGCATGTATATGCTGAATTATTGATAATTGTGATTTGCACTTCCACTATCAGAGGCACGAGTTCCCTGGGAAGAAGCAGTGGCTAGCCACCACGTGCTCCAGGTGGAGACTCGAGACTCTGCTGACCCTATGTCGTAAGTGTGGCCGGGCACTGTGAAAGTCCCGGATGAGCTCGCCCCCGTGAATATTCACCAGTGAGGGTGATGGATATGGATCATGATTATGATCAAATTTATGATGAGTATAACTCGAATTGGGGATGTACGACAAAGGGACAGTCCAATGGTTAGCTACCAGGACTTGTCGGGTTGGCTCTATAACCGACAGATGATATCATCAGCCACTAGGGACAGGCATGCATCATATGCATCTATGTGACATTGTTTGCGTATGTATATTGTACTTGGTTTGCCTATGTGATTACTTGAGATTAACTGCTACTTGTTCTACTTGCTGTAACTATTTGTTTGTGCTTGAACTTCCTATCTGTGTTTGCAACTGGGACTCTGTTGGATTGTGGTGATTGGTTATTGGATGGATTGTTTGGGCCTAGAGTCGTGGTTGAATTGAGATGGACCGATGGTTGGTTTCGGTTTTATGGTTATGGTTTGGAAATGTATGAAAGGCTAATTTGGTTCAGCATAGATAAACCTTTTGAAAGGCTTTTGAATATTATTTTAAATGAACAGTTTCCTCTTTCGTTCAGAAAAGGATTTCAGATTTCTCTTTTATTGTAAACCTTTGTTTTTGAAAAGAGGCATAAGACGGTTATTAATCACTGGTACGGTTTATCTCCACGTATCCTATTATAGTAATTCCCAAAAACCCTCTACTGAGAACCCTTTCGAGGATGATGTTCTCACCCCCCTACATTTTTTCCCTTTCAGGATATGGGCGCAGAAGTCACGAAGAGTTTATTTAGTTGTTGAAATGCTCTGTATTGCTTTAGATTATTACTTGTTGTACCCTCGCCCTTATCTTGATATATTCTGTAAGAGGGATAGGAATTGTATTGGTTAATGCTTGTAATGTTATTTATATATATATGTATATATATGGATGTACTCTTTATGAGTTTTTGTAAGTTGTATAGTATCTATGGATGTACTTTGTCGAACGAAAGTATTTTTGGGAGCGGTTTTGCGGTTTAAAGTTTTAAATAGGCCCATATTTTAGTATTAAATAGTATAAGTGTCGTCGTAATGTCCGAGCTATCAGAGTCGCGCAGCCGGAAGTGTGAACTTTGGTAGTTAGGGTGTTACAATATATAACACATATTTTTAAAAAATTAGGTATATAGTGAAGGAAGTGAGAGTTAAACCCACAACCTCCCTTATATAATGACTTACAATAAATAAACAACCACTATACTAGTTAGTTAATTTAGTAATTTAGAGCATTAATTTTTTTTTTATGTTATTAATATGTATAAAATTCGAAATGATTGAATTTTATATTTACTTTGAAAAAATTTGATATTTCTGCGAGTAGGGTAGGGTAGGGTAGGGTTTAGAATTTTAGGTTGCGGGTAGGGTTAGGATTGAGAGATTCTCAACCCGCAGATATGATAGGGTAGATTTTTAATAAAATTTTCAACCCGCGGGTAGGGTTAGGGTAGGGTCCAAACCCTACCCTACCCTACCCATTGCTAGCCCTATATACACATCATATTTTAATAATATTATAAAATAGATGATAAAGAGAAAAAAATAAAAAGGGAAAAAAATTTTAATTACAATAAAAAGTATAATGTATTTTTGTTAAAAAATTAATAATATATAATAAAATATATAACAGATATTTTGTATTAACAAAAACTCATTCGAACTCAATAAACAACTCACCATTGACTTCATACAACTGCAATTAAAGTTGTGGTTTATTATAAATTAAAAAAGAATATGGTTTATTTATTTTGTCAAATCGATATCGTTTACTATTACTAAAATTTTGGAGTTAAAGTAGATATAATTATAATGCTTATATGGCATAAATGATAGCCACAAATTTAGAATATTCGTTCATAAACTTTAAAGGATTGGAAAATACTTTCATCACCTTAGACAATTCTTAAGATTAGCTTATATCTACATTTGCTCCAATTGTTATAATAATACAATTTATTATTTGTGGGCCGCTCTCTATATTTTTGGATATTTTCATTTATTGTTTGGTTTTTTAAGGTCCAAATTATACTTTTTCCACTGGAAAAAACTCCATAAAAAAATACTTAAAGTGAAAACTGGTAGAACCAATAATATATATATATATATATATAAAATAAAGTTAGGCTTCCAATTTTTTTTTTAAATGAGGTCCAATCAAGTTTCTTTGGTGTATGCAGGTGCCTTTTCAACATCTTTTTCGCACTTCTTTTCAATAACATTGTCATCGTGGTTATTGTCTTCTTCTTGGTTAGGGTATTAATCTCTTATTTAATTACTTCTCTTCTATATATTTTTTTTCATTTTTTTTCATTATCATTGTCGTGATATTTATCTTCTTCTTTTCATATATGTTAAAAAATCAGGGGACATCATTTTTTATGTATAACACTAAAATTTTAGTGCACAGTGCACAAAATTTGATATCGAACAAAATTTTTTAAAAGATTGCATATTCAAAATATTGATATCCAACTAATAAAATACATGCATTACATAAATTTTAGTATATAATATAGCACAAAAATTTTGGTATGTAATACAAAAATTTTTGAAGGATCACATATATACCCAAAATATTGGAGCAAAAACATATTTGGAGCCAATTAATAAAATACATCCGCAACAAAAAATTATATACTATGAAAAATTTTTTAAATATTCATGTGTGTAAAAATTGTGCTATATCAATAAGTTTTTGTACTCTTCAACAAAAAATTTTGTGTTGCAGAAACGTAAAAAAAAAATAACATATGCGCGTGGTTTTTTTTTTTTTTCGTTAGACTTGTGCCAACTCAGTTAGACTTGATTAAAAACACACTTATATACAGGAATGGATCCAGAAAATTTAATATGAAGGGGCCGAATTTTAGATAATTTTTTTTTATTTTATAAAAATAATTAACATATAATTATTAGAGTTAGTTTTTTAAAATATTTATCAATATATATATATATATAATTATAAATTTTTTTCACAATTTTATTTTTAATATGATAGTTATATAAAAGAAACATAACAACATCAATAGTACATTATAAAATTATAAAGTACCAATAATTTATAGCGTGTTTAGTTAAAAATTATCACATATCTTATTAATTAAAATTAATTCTTTCAAAAAATTTAAAAAATTTGAAAATAAATGATAAATTATTAATTATTTGAAAGACACAATACCTTTATAAAACACAAGATATAAGATATTTTTATAAAAAATTTTCTTTCAACAACGTAAATTTAGAATAAAATAAGTATTTTTTATAAGAAAAGAATATCTAAATTACATAATGTGATTACCAAAATATAACTACGTAAGTTATTATTAATATAATAATATAAATTTTAAATATGTTAATATAAAATAAATAAATAATTTTTTTTAAATAAATATAGAGATTATTATATAAAAATTAATTTAAAAGTTACAAAGACTTGAGGGTATGATATTAAATTAGTTAAATGAAAAATATTAGTGAATTAAATAATTAAGACATAAATCTATCACATAATAAAAAATAATATATATAAAAATATTAAATTATATAATATTTTTTATTTTTTTAAATACATATCTCATATATAAATATAGTTTCTAAAAATTTGAGGGGCCGAGACCACTACTCGCCCCCTCTAAGTCCGTCCCTGCTTCTATATATATATATATATATATATATATAAAAGGTAGCATCTATGATGCCTATGTTATGGTATCTTACAAAAAATTATTAAAATTAAAATAGTATTCTTTTTACAATTTAACAAATATTTTTTAATTTAAAAATAAAAAATTACTGAAATATAAAAAAAGTAATTTTAATTTTAATAATACTTTTATAATCACTATAACTACCATAATTAAAATTATAGACACGCCACCTATAAATATTATACTATAGTGATTATCGTTATAATAGTAATAGTGACTATATAATTTTAATAATATTTAAAAAAATTTAAAGATATTTTTTAATGTAAAAATAAAAATATATTATAAAATCTAATTCTAATTTTAACAATATTTTTAAAGTGCTGTTAAAGTTATATATATATATATATATATATATTTTCTGTATTTGTTTAAGGAAAACTGTATCCAACTTTGGTCTTTGGCTACTATTATGTTTGGGAAATTATATTTTATATTTTATTTTATGTATCTTCTATTATCAAAATAGTATAATAAATATAACTTAGAGGTATATGCCATAATTATTGTTCACGAAAAATAGTATTTTGACTGTAAGCCTGGTACCTTTGTAATTCAGATTGAATAAAATGGGGCAACTAGTACATTGCATACACTATAGGAAATCAAAACAAAGCAAAAGATTCTTCTATAAAGCATAACTTTTTAATCTCTCAACAAGTCTGAGAGAAAAAAAATCTCTATTAAGATCATGAGCTTTACACCAAATAGATGCTAAAAGTTTCCTATCTCAGACTTCTATTTTTTTTCCTCCTGAGAATGTTTTATTGTTTATCCAAATTAAAATGATTGATTAGGCACTGCATAAGACTTGGTCACTGAAATTTAAAAACATCAGTTGTTTTCCTCAATTTTGTCTTTTTCTTATATATACAGGTTGGAGCGTAAAACTGTAAAAAAAAAAAAAAACGAAATTTTAATACTTTTAATTTTATAAAGTCATTCCTATAATGTTAACAAAAAAAATTTATATAAAATATAGAGTATAATAAATTCTTAATTTAAAGAAGTGAAACTAACAATTTTAAATATAAACAACCACAATTACATGACAATTACAGAAAAAACATTTCAAAGTAATAAATACAAATACAAATATTCTTTACAAGTCAGGAGTTTATTTTTATATTTTTAGCGTATCCACAAATACAAAATTAAATATTTGTAACCTAAATAAAGTATTATATTTATAAAATGAATCATACCGAAACTTTTAGATTTTGGATTTATTCATATAAAAAAAATTAAATAAAAGATATTTAAAACTTTTAAAAAATATAATAATTTTTAAAGTAAAATTAGAAAAGATTAATTTACCAGCTTTTCAATACTCGATCTCTCTCTTTCTTTATTTGAAACAAATAAAAAACAACTAAAATGCCAATATAAATTATTCTTGTTGACAAGTATAAAAATCTAATAACTTTCACGTATTAGGACTTTACTAGATATATATAGAGGCCAGTTTATAAAGATAAAAACCATTATTCAATGAAAAAAATATAAAATACAACAAACTCATATATTTTTTCTAGACCTTTCATCAACCTTTTTCATGACTTCCTTTTTATAATTTTTATCAAAATTTTAATTTTAGTATCACATTCCGCTATGAATTGTTGAATTTAACATTTAGGTGGGACTAATCTAGTGACAACAATTATATAATAAGATAAAATAAATAAAAGCAATATCAAGTTTGAAAAAGATATGATGTACTAAAAATATAGCTGGCAAATACCAATGTATTTTCCATCTTATTTTTTTCTTGTAAACAGTTAATATAGAAACTACCAAATTCAACACCTTTGTAGTAATTAGTAAATTTATTCAAAATTAAAAATATGCTAGAGATAATAATTTAAATATGCACTTACATCTCCATGTACCTATTCCTTGGAATTAATAATTTTAAGTTGTCACCAGTTCTACTAAATTTGTTTGTTGTCACTAATACCTCATCATCATTACAAACATTTAGCACATTAATCTTATACTCTTTTTTAAGCTTTGATATATAGATAGATAGATACAAATATGAGATTTGTAAGCTTCACTTATTTGGTGCAAATACATAAGTTGCCATTTTAATATCTAGGTCATATAAATCTATGTAGATAGGAGTCTTAAATAAAATTGAAATTCACTACAAAATAAAAAAAAAATTGGTGAAATTATTAAGTTATATAACCCTAGATGATCAATACGAATTCATCTGATATGCAAATTTACAGATGGTCATTCAATTCTACCTTTACTGTACTTAGCTTTTTTGTTGTATAGAAAATGTATGATAATAAAATATCTATTTGGTATACTCTTTTCTAAGAACATCTTTTACTCCTCGGTTAGAGATTTGTGTAAGGTTCTTAGTGTATCTTTGTTTATTATAAATTCATCTTTAATGAAGATATATAGTGTTCACACCAATCATACTTTTAAATAAAAGTGGATTCCAATCAATTCTTCTCTTAGATATAAATACCTTTTTATTATTTTCATATGCTTTGATGCTTTCTTATTTGTACCAGAGTCAGACGGATGATATTGTGGAGACTTTAGTAGTTTAAAAATTTTATATAATAAATTACCATTTATACTCATAAAAGATACAGATGCTGACAAATATATCCATATAAGAATAAAACGACAATTATAACTACGGAAGATGGCTTTCGTGTGCCAATAGTACCCAGACGTTGGTTATACAATTGGTCCGTTAGGGTATTCTTGGCACACGGAAGCTATCTTCCGTGGGTATAATTTTTGTTTTATTCTTATATAGATACATTTGTCAGCGTTTATATCTTTCATGAATACAAATGATAATTTATTCAATTTTATATATATATTTTGAATTAGTAGATTGAAAAAGACATAAAAGAGTAAGAAGTCACAAATTTGTGGCAATTGGACTTACAATAAATGATTATGGAAATAGGTTGTATTGCGATAGATGCACATGGTTGTAGGAAATTGATTAGATTATACTAAAATATCATAAAAACTATGGTACATAGAATAGAAGTATTAGAATATGTGAAAAATATAGTTGAAGTATGGAAGAATTAAGAGTTGGTTATCAATAACATTAATACTAATATTTTTTATATTTCTTATTTTTCTACTATATTAAGATGATCTGGATAATTTTCGTTTACTCATATCAAGCACCTAGGCATATATATAACACAATTAAAATAATATTGTAAATATAATTTGTTAATATATTAAAATATGTCTTTATATATTTCAAAGATGTCTTTGTATATAACTAAATCAACTTTCAATATTTCAATTATTATCATCGTATTAAGGTGTGATTCAAAAATTTTTTGCTCGTTCTTTATTATTATTTTTTTTTAAAAAATTATCTTTTAAAAATATTTTATTATTTTATACTTATATCATATAATATAATTGCAAGATATTATTTGCGTTCAACACATTATTATCAACACATTATTTTATGTGATTTTTTATGAGTGTAATTTAAAAATATTTACTTTTATTAATAATAAATTTTTATTTTTTTTAAAGCAGATATAACTTAAAACTTGTTATTTTTTATTTAGAAATTATTTAAAGTAGGATATTGTTACATTAATTATGTTGTATTATCATCTTTTGATTGTGCGTATATGATTTAATTAGATTTATATATATTATTGATTTCGACTGAATATATAATTTATTTATACATAAAATTGGTGTAATTTATATTGATTATAACACTAATCAGATTGTCAACAATTAAATTGGATTTATATTTAATATGCATTCTGTAAGATTTGGAATTTTTGAAAAGTCTTATTATGAACAAATTTTAAATCATATTTATTTTATAGTTTTAATTTCAGAAATTATTTTATTGAAGATAATTAAAGACAGTTTTAATTAATTGAATTTGAAATAAATTAAGGTTTTATTCAAATACTATAATTATGAATTATTTCCATATTTACAATTTAAAGTTTTAGAAATTAAAAAAAAAATGAAGTTTGACTATTTAATTTAAAATTTTATCTAATTTTATAATTATTGAATTATTTTTTACATTTAAATTATAAAGTTAGTAGATATGAAATGATAACAATTTTTATATGATTTAATTTAAATCATTGATAATTTTATTATTTAATACTTTAAGTTTTAGGAATAAAGAAAATTAATCTTATTGTCTTATAATTTCATTTAATATAATTGATTTCAAACCAGTTAGTATCTTGATACAACAAATAATATTTTAAAGTAATTTTGAGAACTAAATTAGATTTAACTTAAACCCCAAAATCTCCAAATTAAGACCCTAGCCCTAATTTGACCTAACCCTAACCCACTCACCTTTCTCACCCACACACACCCACACAACTCAACACAACACACTCACTCATACTTCCTAACCCTAGCCACCCATACCCACGGTCAGGAAAAGAAAAGAAAAAAAAAGAAAGAAGAAACGGAAGCAGGGAAGGGGACTGCAGAGGAGAAGGAGAGGAAGAGAGGGGAGCTGTCCACGCCACCACCCAGTCGCCACCCGGACCGCATCCAACTCATGCCGCCACTGTGCCACACTCTACCACCAAGCTAGCCTCATTGTCGCGTCTTGTGCCACCAGTTTCGCCGCTCGTCGTTATCGCGCAAGGAACAGAAGAGAGGGAGGGAGACGAGTTTGCGAGGGAGAAGAGGAAGTAGCGCTGCCTAGCTGCCGTTGGAGTCGCTGGGAAGGGAGCCCAACGCAAGAAGAACAGCGCGCGAAGGAGAGGAAGAGAGGTCTGAGGTTGAGCTGGTTCCTATCACCACTGTTCTGCCTAGCCGCTGTCGCACGCTCCGTTGCTGTCGCTGGTGATGGGTGGTCGAGCCTCTGCTACCGAGATATGCCACTGCCATCGCTAAGATCCACTGCCGGTAAGCGTTTTAAGTTGATTTTTCTGTTCTTTTGAATTTCCGGAAATGTTATAGCCACTGCATGTTGTTACAGCCACCGTCACCGGAGCTTTGATTGCTGTTGGAGCTCGTCAGAGCCGCTGCGGCTTCGTTCTCCCACTTATCCTCGATTTTAGTGAGTTGTTTTACTCTGGGAACGAGTTTGATTTTTATGAAAATGATTTGAGTTTAAATCTGTTTTCTTGAAATGAGAATTATATGAATTTTCGGAGTCAGTCTGATTTTGAACTGATTTGGTTTTGAACTCGTAGAAGGGGTTGAAGTACGGTTTGGTTGGGACCCGAAAAGGGTGGCAAAGTCCAAATTTTAGGGGAGATGCTGCAAAAATTTTATTATGAGATTTAGGACTCTGTTTAAAATGTTATTTGGAAAAAAGATTGGATTTGAAGGGTTCTATTATTTGATTCTTGATTTATTAAGAACTAAGTATATCTCGAGTTTAATCTATTTAAGAAAAGTATATGTTTTAAGATTGATTTAAATATGAAAAGACCTATGCTTTGAAGTTTGATCAAAGAAGTACCTTTGGAGGAGTTTAGTGGGTTTAAGAGAAATTGAACTTTGCTTGATTAATTTTGTTCCACGATGTTTTGAGGAAAAAGGTTTTAAAGTATTCTTTAAATTCTAATTTAACAAAACTAAGACAATTTCCGAGCCATTGGAAACGCTTCAGATTTAAGAACGAAATTGCAATTGTTTTTGGGTTAAGTAAAAAATGGTTTTGAAAATTGGTTCGGAGTAATTGATTTCATGACTTGGTTTGGGTTAAATACTACTTTTATTTATTCAAATCAAAGAAGTACCTTTGGAGGAGTTTAGTGGGTTTAAGAGAAATTGAACTTTGCTTGATTAATTTCATTCCGCGACGTTTTGAGGAAAAAGGTTTTAAAGTATTCTTTAAATTCTAATTTAGCAAAACTAAGACAATTTCCGAGCCATTGGAAACGCTTCAGATTTAAGAACGAAATTGCCATTGTTTTTGGGTTAAGTAAAAAATGGTTTTGAAAATTGGTTCGGAGTAATTGATTTCATGACTTGGTTTGGGTTAAATTATACTTTTATTTATTCAAATCAAAGAAGTACCTTTGGAGGAGTTTAGTGGGTTTAAGAGAAATTGAACTTTGCTTGATTAATTTCGTTCTGCGACATTTTGAGGAAAAAGGTTTTAAAGTATTCTTTAAATTCTAGTTTAGCAAAACTAAGACAATTTCCGAGCCATTGGAAACGCTTCAGATTTAAGAACGAAATTGCAATTATTTTTGGGTTAACTAAAAAATGGTTTTGAAAATTGGTTTGGAGTAATCGATTTCATGACTTGGTTTGGGTTAAATTCTACTTTTATTTATTCAAATCAAGAAGCTAGGTTTTTAGATATTTTCAATGAATTTGAGGGAATGAGTTGGGTTATTCTCTCCTAAAATCTTGAGACTCTGGTGAGAAATTTTATTACCTATTTTAGGATGAATGATTTTGAATCTTTCAGAAGAAATTTTGAATTTGGCATGGTTTTGGAGTTATTTGGAAGTTTTGGAAAGATGTTGCGGAAGGTGGCTTTGTTTTAAAAAGGGAATTTATTTTTGAGGAAGAGTGGCTTATGAGTTTGAAATGATTTGAGAAATGAGGATTTTGAAATTGAGACAGAGATGAGTTTGATTTTGGTTTTGGTTTTAAAGTGAAGTGGTTTGAGAAAAAGTGATATATGACATAAATGATGATTTGACTAATGTGGATTGTTGAGGAAGTGCGTAAGTGGTGATAAAAGGATGATTATGAATGAGTACGAATGAATATGTGTCCTGCGCACTTCAAATATCTGAGATACGAGTTTTTCTGGATGAAAGCAGTGGCTTGTCACCACGTGCTCCAGGTTGAGACTCAATACTCTGC